>NC_080069.1:70384793-70738584 GCF_949987535.1 Balaenoptera acutorostrata | reverse complement strand
GCTTTAATTCCCACTTGTAATATCAAGTAAGAAAACTGTAAGGTAAACCTGGCCACTGGTATCGCAGCCAACTTTCAGGCCAAGGGCAAAAATATACAAGAAAAGCTCTCTAATTCCTAAACAAAATTTCAGCTCTGCTACCAACAGCACAGAATCTATAACTCTTGAATCTCTTTTCAGCCAGCAACACAGAATTCTTCCACTTCCAAACTTTACCAGCGACTTCTGGCCAAAATGGAATAACACGGATGGTTATTTCCCACCTGAGATATCCAAGCAAACAAACAAAAAGACAAAATATATAAAACAAAAGCTTTCAAGACAGTAGAATCAGACAATGAAAGACAGTGATCCTTGAGAGAAGAGAAGCAAATGAGGTGAGATCTATGATTGCTCCAGCTTGCTGATTGCCTTGAGAGAATTTCCAGTCCACGGTACAGGGAGTGAGAACCCAAGTGGAGCTCAGGAGCTTCCCTCTTTCGGTTGAGGAGATACAGCTGGAACCCAGGGAGAACTTGGTGGCTAGACTTTTCCGAATAGAGTACCAGAGAGGAGAGAGCTGCACAGAAAAAAGATCTCTGGACATCTAGAAAATACAAATTAATCTATACTGACAGAAATTAGATCAAGGAATAACGGGAAAGAAGGGATGACAAAGCAGCAGTAGGAATCTTTGGGGGATGGCGGCTATGTTCATTGTCTTGGTTCTGGTGTATACATATGTCAAAGCTTTTCGTACGTAAACTTTATATGCAGTTTATTGTATGTCAGTTGTCCCTCAATAAAACTATCAAACAAAAAACTTCACCTGCAACCCTGATTTCTGATTGTTTACCTTACAGTTCCAGGACATGGCAGAGATCGTGCAGAAGGGGGATGGCCACACAGCTCGGACATGATTCACTCTGTCCTCTTGATTCTCTAAACTCTATTCCTGAATCGTGTCAAGTCTCTGATGCTATCCCTTAAAAGCGACTTCAGGATTACAATTTCACTTCATATTTTTGCCTTTAAAATAACAGGAAGGATGTCTAGCATTTTAAAAAGTAACTATCGCGAAAGAGCCCCAGAAAATACCTCCTGAGAGTGGGCCTGGTTCTCATAAATACAACAATAACACTTTTTCCTGGCACACCAGCAAGGGCAGTCTGCCTAAAAGGTCTTAAACAAAGTTTGTATTGGCATCCAGTATAGTGGGGCCCTGGAATTTCTTGTGGACTCTTGGGTCCTTGTTATGTGTGCTTCCTCCACTCCTGCCCCCATCAGCCCTAAACATACTTCCCATTATCTTGTTCCATGAACTCTGCAGACAGATACACCAGATAATTCACTCCTAGAGTTTAAATGTTGGATAAAGTTTATCTCTAGACGAAAAAGTAAACATCTTGCTATTTGATATGGAGAACTGGGGAACTAAATACATTTTTTTTTGCTTCTCCACACTGTGAGCACATGACCCAATTACATTTGCTGTCCCACTTCATTGCTTTCACCTTGAGCCAAGCAAGCATCACCATTCACCTGATTACTGCAGCAGCTCCCTAACTAGTCTCCCTGGGTCCACCTTTGCCCTCCTGCAGTCTATTTGCAACATCGCTTCCAGAGCCATCCTTTAAAAAACATAAGCCAGATTGTGTCACTTCTCTTCTCAAAGCTTTTCCTCCGCTCCCGTTTCACTTTGAGAAAAATCCAAATTCTTCAGTGTATTCAAAGCCCTTCATAACCTGGCCGTTGTTACCTCTGACCCCTTGTCCTGCCATTTTCCCCAGTCTCATTCTTCTTAGCCCCCCCTGGCCTCTGCCCCATTCCTGGGACTTGCGAGGTACATTGCTGCCACAGGGTCTTTGCACTTGCCATTCGTTTAGCCTGTGAAATTTTTCCCACAGTCATTAGCACAGCTGACTCCTTCCCTTTCTTCAAGTCTTTGCTCAAATGCCTGACCTCATGAGGCCCATCCTGACCATTCTAATTTAAATTGCAACCCACACCCCGTTTAATTTATTGATTTGTTGTTTATTGTCTTTCCATAAGCGCAGGGATTTTAATGTGTTTTGTTCTCTGATATATCCCAAGCTGCTAGAAAAGAGCCTGGCACATAGTAAAAGCTTGATAAATATCTGTTGAATGAATTATGATTATATATTCCTCGATCTAGACACGAATACTTGAATGAACTTGGTCTGCCTATATGTAAATAGGCCAAGGTGACCTTCCATTAGGAGGAAAAAAGCCTGAATTCTGATTTTAGGCAGGTTAGGGTGAGTATAGGTCACCTCTGGTTGAATTTCTAGCAAACCAGGCAGTCAGGCTCTTAGCATTTTAACCATTCTCCTTGACTTGTTTTTACAGTTTTATTATCATGGCTACATTGCTTGTTCTGAGAGGCCCATCTGTCTCATAACTCTTCTCCACTCCATCTGGCTTCTCATTGCATGCTCTCTCTCCCACTTTCTCTCTCTTTGACCTTATGATTTGAATAAGAGCAAAATGTCTTTGGCACTATCCAGTGTGAATTAAAAGCTGAAGTCTCTCTCTGTTGATACAACAAAGGGAAGCCAAGGAAATCAATTAGAGGAATGGGGTTGGAGGGGGGGTGGGGTGAGAAGTTTGTTTGCTTGTTTGTTTATTTATGTGTGTGTTTAAACTTCACTTCATTCTAAAAAAAGAACAAGGATATGATATCCCAGCCAAGGATAGGGTTTGTTTTTTTCTTCTTTTTTGAGTCTAAGGCAGGGAACTAACAAATTTTAAACATCTACAAATTGTGAAATGTACTCCGTGCACACGCACATATAAATTAAAAAATATACGTTACATATATAAATTTAAAATGTTTTAAGTTCAGAATTTTTTGCATTATGAAAAATCTCAAGTATGCAGAAAATCAGAAAAATGAACACATGTACTAGCTATCCATAGTCAGAGTTTTCAAAAATTGGCCATATTTGTTTTATCTATCTAGATAACTTTCTGCTGAGCTACTAAAAAAAAATTATAGACATCATGACATAGCACCCATAAGGATTTTAGCATCCATTTCTAAAAATTAAAGAAATTAAAGAAATTCCCTGCATAACCCAAGACCATTATCACATTGAAAAATATAATTCCTGATATCCATAAATTTCCCTATTTGACCACTGATTATTATTCTTTTTGATATTCAAATTATTCTAACTTTGGTCTGTGCAAGCTCCTTACATCTGGCCCCTTTTGACGTTACTACATTAATCTTTAAAAACTTCTTAGCTTTCAGGCTCACCTTGTACAATTACTGCCACAGACCAGAAATCACTTTTTCTTTAAAAAGCTCTGATTCCTTTTAATAGGAAATAGTATTTAGCAATGTAAGTGTCCTTCAAGAGACAAATGGACAAAAAAGATGTGGTATATACATACAATGGAATATTACTCAGCCAGGAAAAATAATGAAATTCTGCCCTTTGCAACAACATGGATGGCCTTGGAGGGTATTATGCTTAGTGAAATAAGTCAGAGAAAGAAAAATACTGTATGATATCACTTATCTGTGGAATCTAAAAAATAAAACATACTAGTGAATACAACAAAAAAGAAACAGACGTACAGATACAGAGAACAAACTAGTGGTTACCACTGGAGAGTAACTGTCTGGGCCCAGATCAGCAGCATTAACACCACCTGGGGGCTGGTTAGAAATGCAAATTTTCAGGCCCTACCCAAGACAATCAGAAACTCTGGTGTGGGTCCCAGTGATCTGTGTTTGCACAAGCCCTCAGGAGCTTCTGATTCATGCTGAATTTTGACAACAAGTGCTCTACACCTTAAGATTTCTGCTCTGGAAAGTAAAACTCCCAGAAGCTTCCTAGGTAACAAAGGGTTTTTATATTTTCAGTCCCCCACCCCACATGCATATAAACTTATCCATAAATAATACATAGAATTTTTTCTATGAATATATTTTAAATGAACATACATGATACTATTCCATACATCTCATTCCAGTTATTTTTTTTACCCAACATTATGTTCGATATATATGAGTATAGGTAACTTTTGTGATAATAAAAGGATTGGAAATGGAGGATATGGAATGAAGAATAGAAAAATAAAATAAAAGAGAAACTTACATGGATCAACAATGATGGTGTACCACAAATTGAGGAATGTGATCATTCTGAAGCACTTAGTCATATTTCAGTTTTTAAAATCCAGCAACACGGAGTTTTCCTTTCAGTGTCATGATCAGGCTTGCTCCTAATGAAGAAGCATACTAATTTAAAGTATGTCAATGATCAGGTTAGTAGTACATGAAGGAGCACTATGGTGGGATCCTAGCATACTTATTTCACCCCTTTAAAGCACCTGCATTTTTTTGTGATAAGATGGTTATTGTTGATTATGTTGTCTCAGCTTGTACATATTTATGTTGCCTTGTTCTGTGTTCTGCTTTTCCCATACTCAGCAGCCCTTGGCACTCAAAATAGCATGACTGGTGAGGAAGGAAGATATTCCGAAATTCTCAAGTATTAGGCATAAAGTCCACCCCCAATAAAAATCAGCCATCACAAATTTTCTGTCCTCATTACTTTTCTTTGTCTACATTTGAGGAGGGGAGGTCATTTAAATCATTTGCATGGTGTCAACCATCACCTCTCTGCTGGTGATTCACAAATTCACATCTCTTGTCCAGCTCAGACCCACATATCTGACAGGTGTGTGGACAACTTTGAGTCCCAGCGGTCCATCAAACTCAACATTTCCAACACACACCCATTACCTGCCTCCCAGAATCCCCCCATCCTCTGGTCTCATAATTTATATAACATCACTCTTCTCCTAGACAGCAAGGCTAGAAGCTTCTGATTCCTCTTGGCTCACCAATTGGTGATGAAGTTATTTCCAATCTACTTTTAAAATGTCATTTGAATATAATCCCTTTTCATGCCTACAGTCTCTTTCTAAGTTTAGGACTTTATTATCTCTTATCTAGACAATTGCTATAGCTTACTTTTTTCCTTGACCTCAGTTTCTTCTTACCTTATTTCTTCTTCCAGAAAATATCTAACTAGGATAATGAACATTCATTGAGAATTTACTGTTTACAAATCACTGTTCCAAACACTTTCCATGTATTATCTCATTTAATCCTATAAGGCATGTATTAATATATCATTTCACTCCCCTGCTCCGAAACCTTCAACAGCTCTCCATGACTTCCCCAATAAAATCCAAGGCTTTCCTAGTGCTGCCAATATAGGTCTCCAGACAAATCTCCTACCATCCCTTCCCACATTCACTATGTTCCAACCAAACAGGATTGCTAATCATTTCCCTAACACTTCATGTGTTCATGGCTCTGCTTTTACCAGTGGGACCACTCAGCCTTTCCAATTTTTACCATCACCTTTTAAACTCCAGTTTAAATGGTATCTCCTCCACCAAACTTTTTCTATCTCTTAAAATAACTCTCTCATCATTGTTCTTCTTCCCTTTGTTATTCATTCAATAAATATTTATTTCCTTCATTATTCTTTCAACAAAAGTTTTACTGCTAGGCATACATACTCCTATAGCACTTTGTATCTCTAGCATATTCCTTAGAAACCTGCCTTACAGTGAAGGTAAGATTAACATGTCTGTTTCCTCCCCATGATTATAGTCTCCTTGAGGATAAAAGTCATCTCTTCATTTTTGTAGCTCCACCTACCAGCCCTTTGATACAGTGCTGAGAATTCATGCATGCATGTGTTCATTCACTCAAAAATATTGCTTAAAAACCTATTATGTTCTAGGAACTGGCAGTGAACAACAAATAACACTGTGATTGCCCATTGGAGTTTATAGTCTAGATGGTTATAAAAACCTGTTTATGAATAATTAGACTGCAATGTAGCATATGCAGGAGAAATGGCGATTAATCATGACTTCACAGGGCAAAGGCAGGTGGCAAAGAGCATTTGAACCAGGTCTTTAAGAATGAGTAGGAGTTCACTACAGGAAAAAGACAATCCAGAAAAAACCAGTAGCCTGTCAAGGAGGACAGGCATGAAACAGCATGATGGGTTTAAGTAAAGGTCAATAATTCTGAATTACCTGAACTCAGAGGGCCAGTGGAAGGAGAGCCTGCAGACAGGTAGATGTCACTCAGATTATGGAAGGCCTTAGATACCATGCCAAGTGAACATCATTGTAGGAAATTTAAGGTAACATTGGATAAATATTTGTTGGAGAACTGAACAATGCTTTCTCCCATTTGTGCGGTTCTAGAATCTTACACCTCATCATGAATCAGTTCCTTTTATCTACTTGCATTTGTGGTTAAACCCAAACTTTGCAGCCTCTTCTCAGACTCCACAGTGTTCACATGCACAATTCACATCCACCAGCAAAAGCTGTCATGAAATTAAGCAGTCATTCTAAGAAGAGAAAGGGGCGTGTGACAAGCTTGAAATAGGAAAAGGCAGCCTCCTCCCAACCCGGGAGATTCCAATGCAGTCCTCTAAGGACGACTGTAGTACTGAGAACAGTGTAACTCATGTCACCTTTCTATGTGTAATGTTTTGTTTTTTGGGTGGGGTGCTTGTTTGTCTTAATGTGGGAAGAGTTTGTTTTTTAAGTTGGTTGAATTATCAGTAAAATTATTAATTTTCCTTAGCAGTATAATATGCAAGAAATCTAAGCCTCAAGCTCAACTGCTCAGGTCAGCATTATTTTTCCAAATCAATTGTTTGAGCCCCAGACCTGCTCTTCTAAGAAAATCTAGGATCAATCATTTGATGCACACCCACTCGCCTTCCCCTGCCAACATACCCAGACATAAAATGTCCAAGCACCTGGAAGACTTATTTGGACAAAAGAGAGACTTGAAAGTCCTTCGGTCTATAGGTGTCAGTCTTCAGCCAGTGTGGCCATTGAAACCTGGTCCTGCCCTGTCCCAGGGGATGCTTCGTCACTCCTGTGGAGACGCTCTTGCTTCAGCATTATAGTGGGCTTCACAATTAGGTGTAGCTCACTCTCCTGAGCTGTGGCCCCCCTAATCACTACCCCATAAGCAGGCCTAGAAGAACTTCAGGTTGCAGCCACATATTATGACAAAACCAATCTCCCTAGCCCCGATGTTGGGCTCATTGGGCTAAATAATCTGCCCAAGGTTACACAGCTAGAGAGAAGAAAGTCTGGATGCAAAGTCAAGTCTTCAGATTTCTACTGCTTTTCCCATTAAGCTCTGCTACCTCCAATAAGAAACGTGTCTTAATTCTAGGGATTGACAACTAGGAAATAAGCCTTGATACCTACAAGGGATTTTGTGAGATACTTGAGCCTTCAGGACTATTAAGACTCGGAACAGGTTACTAAGAGCCTCTTATCATGTCCAACCGATTTTCTTTTGAAAGGAAGGATTCCTTGAGTCGGGAGTGGATAGTCTCACGCTGTATTTGGTAGCTTAGAGTCCATGACCTTGAATTTGAAGACATCTTGGACATGTCTTCCAACACTTCATGCAAAGCTACTTTTCCACCTCAGTGGCCTGCTGGCATCATGCAGGGAGAGGCTTTTTAATGCTACATTTGTTCAATCAAAATATGTACTTCATATAAACATGAGGGATGAGCCATCGTCAAGATTTCAAAATACATCATATCTAGGCGAAAATTCTCAGAAATTACTTTTAGCAGTTGAGATGTATAGTAGTCTATAAATCATTAGCAATTTGTTTGTCCTTCAGCCACAGAGTAGAACATACATGCCCAACCACATCAATAAGGATATCATGACAAACCTTTCAAATTATAATGTTCTGTATATAATGTAAATCTTCATTAAAACACATAATGCAATAATAAACATAGATGGATTTGGGGGTTAAGATCAAAGCACACTTTCTCTAATTTGAAAAAGAAACCTTAAAAATGATAAAATAACTGTATCTTCAAATTGAGTTGTTTCTCAAATTATCAGTGTTTCAGTATATCCCTTCTCCCGCCTCCCACTTTTTAGTCAACAATTTACCCGAAATTCCCAAGGGTGATGTGGTCCCCGCTACAAAGACACAGTACATTCAACATGACCCAAGGAGGGCAAAGTGAGGCAAAGGATGGACAGATAGACCGGGAGGGAACAGACCTCTGTGCTTGGCTTTGCGACATTGGAATTATCAACCAATTCTAGGTTTCAGTTTGCTCATTCGGGAGGAGCTGGCGGTGGAAGAACTGAATTAGACAACATCTAAGATTCTTCCCACCTTTGAAATTTTAGATGTCTGTTTGGCAAGTTGATTAAATTCTCAGAATGCCAGCCTCCTGACCCAGCAGGTGAGGACTACCTCGTATGGCTGTGCTGAAGATCCCCGCCTTTGCTTATGTGATTGCGCATGTCTACATGAGCCCCTGTAATCCCAGTGAAGAGACCAAATGGCTTCCCACAAAGCTGAAGCAAACCTTTGGAATACATAATGTTTCTCATTTAAAATTTTTAGTGATTTTTTTTTTTTAGAAATAAAGGCATAATTCTTAGTTTTGTGGTGATAATAAAGGGGGAGGGGAGAGAGAATAAATTCAACAGTTCAACACCCCACATACATCAACCTTAGAGATATAAAAATATCTCTGGTTCAGGCAACAAAGACATAAAAGCCAGTGATTATGGTACACAAACTACTGATAGGCTAACTGGCATAATACTATAAACTGTTTAGAATTCGACCCTATGATAACTCTATCAGGTACATTCCCTTCTGGGTGATGACAAATAGGCACTTGGCATTACCACGTTTATAATCAGATGTCTGGGTGCACCCCCAAAATGCCTACATCCCCCCACCTCATCTTTTACACTAACAAGTTTCTTTCCTCTCCTGCAAGCTGACAAAACAAAGCCTGCCTTCTGGCTCACATGTACCACACGCTGGCCACATACAGTGGTTTATGAAAAGGCAGACTTTTGTTGCATAGAAGAGCATTTTAGCTGCTACTCAGGGTTTATAGACAAGTGATTATCTGTAAACTCTGACTTTAAATTTGGGTTACATAAGAAGGTTTATTTGTCCTTCATAACTCTTCCATAAAACAATATTAAGTAATTACCCAATCTGAAAGAAAGTTACAGATCTTGATTTATGAATCCCTGAATTCCTAAATAACACTGTTTGTGTCTAACGGGATCATAGCACAGATATTAAAAAGTGTAGGCACACACATTTCTTAATCTACCAACAGAGATCACCAAAATCAGGTTTGTTTAGAGGGATACAGATGCCTCAAGTCTGTAATGCATGTCTGTAATGCGAATGAAACAGGCACTTAGGAGGAAAAAACCCTTTGCCTTGCTTGAGAGAGAGAAGCAATCCAGGGGCTAGCCTGCAAGGGAAGTCTGCAGCTCTAGCTGCATTTCAATGCAGTGCTTAGTTTATTCACCAGGGGTCATCAAAGGTCTGGATTTTCTTTGTCTACTTGTTGACTCCTATGTACACTGTACACTCAAGAGCTACTGAATTCTTTCCACTTGTGCATCAGGAAATGTGGCCTGCAGTTCCTCCCCACACCACGACAGGCCCACCCCCACTATTTAGCATTGAGCTGTTATTCTTCATAGACCTCTATCAATGCATTGCAGTAAGAAAGTCAGTTAGATGCATAACGAAAATGCCTTTTCTAACTAAAACAATCTATTAAAAAGAAGAGGAAATGATATTTAATTTTTTTATTTTAATAAACTTTGCTACCATTTTTTAAAGTTGGAAAATGGAAGGCTTAGCAAACTACTGTTTTCTGGATCCATGAACTGAATTGCATGCTTGGAAAGCAAGTGGGTCATGACATCCTTTCATCAGATCGTACTCCGTAGCTGGGTTCCTAGAGGGCCAGAGGAGGTCAACAGAAGAACAAGTTAACATTATTCTGTGAGACTTTTTCAGCCTCATTGAGCAGCTCAGGGTATTTATCTCAGTTTTTCTGTGACATCCTTAAATGTCTTTAGCATGAGGCTTTCTTACCTGTACCCTCTGAATAAACCAAATTGCATCCTTTGAAAGCTCGAAAGTGAGCCATGCTTCAGCCGCAATGAGGAGTAAATTCAGGTTGCAGAATTCTTTCCAGGGTTGCATAGCTCCTATTTAAAAATTGACAGTGGCTTCACATACCCTTCCTCCTGCCCACAAATAGGCAGAAAAACAGCCTTGTTATTCAAGGTATTTGATCTATATTCCTTCTATGCTCTGTTTTAAAATGCAAAAGTCCCCTGCTCGTAGAATGTAAGAGCTGGACGTGGCCTCAAAATCCAATTCAATCCTCTTATCTCACATGTTTGCAAACTGAGCCTCAGAAAAGGAAAGTACTGCTTCGAGTCATTTGGTGACAAAAGTGGACCTATTCACTTTATTCTATGGCACTCTTTCCAAATAAAATGTGAGCAAGATTTACAATACAAAATATATAACCGGGGGTACTGTTGAAAAAGGCAGTCAAGAGGATGGAAAGAAAGAGGGGATCAATTCTGACCAATGGCACAGTTGATAAATCTATCTCTGAGCACCGAGGCCACAAGGTAGCAAAGCAAGACTCCTGACCCCAAGACTGCTGGTCGTCCT
The DNA here is from genome assembly GCF_949987535.1 of Balaenoptera acutorostrata. Lineage (NCBI taxonomy): Eukaryota > Metazoa > Chordata > Mammalia > Artiodactyla > Balaenopteridae > Balaenoptera > Balaenoptera acutorostrata. The sequence goes on along the minus strand of NC_080069.1, from coordinate 70,728,017 downwards.
CTTTTGCGCTCATCAGTGGTGAAATAAAAATATTATGCGACACATGGGGATCACAGTTGTGTCAACAGAAGAAGATGGCTTGCTAAGGCTTGTTATTAAGAGAGATTGGGAGAGCTGATTCAAGACGGGGAAACCTGGTTAGGCATAGCCCACTGAGAATCCAGAAGCCTTTGGAAATCACCACTCCACACCGGTCTGGAACAAACATTTCTGCAAAATGTACAACAGCATAGTGCCTGGCTTTTACGTTAATGAACCACTACTTATGACCTATTAACCTCTTGACAAAACAAGGATTTGTGATCCAAAAGAAAAAAAAAATGTGGGGGGTGGGTAGGGGGGATGGAGGAGGCCAAGGCAAGGTGAGTTGTTTTTATTTTCTCTTCACACAAACTCTTAAAAGATGAGCTAGAAAACCCTTAAGAAGCAGGACTTGTCTGCTGACCCCATGCTGTTTTACACGAAATCATATAATCCAACATCAACTCCTGCAAAAATACTACCTTTTTCAAACATTCTCAAACTAAATAGCAGGGACAGTTATTTCAAAGTGACATTTATACTGTCAATGGGGAATGAATGACTAAAGGGTAAGATAGTGATCAAGAGAAGATTTAATTCCAGGACCAAGAGGAGGCAGATACCTGTGAAAAAGATAAGAGAGCCTGGAGCTGCCCATAGCTTCTTATTTTTAGACAGTTGGGAAATACTGCAAGTTGCAAAGGCTTTACTACCGCGCGCGCGCGCGCGTGTGTGTGTGTGTGTGTATGTGTGTGTGTGTGTGTTGGCTTGGTCCAATATTTCTTATTTGTTTCTCCATTATTTCCTCTGACGATGGTTGATTTTCTTATCCTCAGATGCACCAGTTTTTGTCCCAGTCTCCCCACACCCAGAAAATTGTCAGTCAACATGTATTTTACTGAGGCCAACAGGTTACCAACACTATGGGGAATGTGATCTTTTTTAAAAACTCATATGTCTTATCTCATTTTAGTTTGGAGGATTTAAACACTCTGGAATATATTTCAAAAATCTGCCCTCTCACTAGCCAAGTTTTTGTTTACTTGCTGGTTTGTTTTTGTTTCCGAGACTGTTTCCATGCCTCCTATTTGATAGAGATTAAATGTTTTTAAGGGGCTTTAAAGAAAGATGCAAAAAAAACAGTTAGCTTCTGTTTTGTGAGGAGAAGGCTTCAGAGGGCACTCATGGTAACCATCAGCTATAAAAAGTATAATTATAGCTGATGATGACCCTCTGTTTCCTGTAAGGCACAGCATGATGATATGGGTTTTTGCAAAGAAGACTGCTGACAATTTAGAATGCATCAATGAGCAATCAGGAGGGTGAGAGGACTGGGGACGACCTCAAAAGAAGAATAATTGAAAGAACTGGGGGGTGTTTAGCCGAAAACTGAGAAGATGTTAAGGCAGCATGTTAGCTTTCTATAATAACCCAAAGGGCTACTAAGAGGAAGTTCAGCTCTGTAGAACCATAACCTTTTAGGTGCAAGTTTTGAATAGCCAGGTTCAAAATTAACACAAGGAAGCCCTTCCCATCAACTGAAGGGGCTGCTATATACCTTTAATACTTTCTTACCAAAGTCTTTTTGCAGAGGCTGGATGGCCATATTACAGGGATGTGGTAGAGAGGACTCTTGAAATGGACAGATGCAGCATTAGATGATTGAAAAGTCTCTTCCTGCTCAAATACTGTAGACTCGATATAACATTAGATGTGAATAATCTACAATAGCAACCTACTGAGTGCATTTACACTCAGAGCTAAATCAGATGTGAAACAACTAAATATGACTGCCTTGCTTTTTGTAATTCTATTTAATATCAAACTTGAACCTTTTTTCCTCCCTGCCCCACCCCGACATTGCTGACCCACTTCCCACATCCTCATCATCTAAAGCAATGAGCAAAAATACACTTGAAGAATAACAACAGATTTTCAGCAAATCTTAGAGGGTATATGAGACATAATTATGCTATATATTCCAGAAAATGCCAAATAACAGTAGCTTTAATGGAATAACTATTTATTTGTCTATCATGTAAAGAAACTCAAGAGTAGGCATTTTGAGACTGGTATGGGAGTTCCATGGTCATGGCAAGAACCCGGATGTCTAGTTTTCTTTCCCGCCATCTGAGTGTGTGGTTTTCACCTCATGGTCCAAGATGTCTGCTGGAGGCCCTGCCCACATCCCAGACAGCGGGAAGTGGGAAAGAAAGAGAGGCACACCTCCTCCCTTTTAAGCGGCTTTACTTGAACCCTCACAAAACATTTTCACCACATCTCATCAGCCAGATATAGATTCAAAGAAGGCTAGCAAACAAAATGATCTATCTGGACAGCACTGGCCCAGCTAACACTCAGGCTTCTGTTATTGTGGGAGAAGAAAAGAACAGATATCGAGATGTGGCCCGCAGTTTGTCCTAAAAAAGGTGCAGGTATTGTAAAAAAAACAACATAGTATTACTATCTGGATTTCTGTCTCCTCAATATTTTAAAGTAAATCCACTTGAAGCAGAAGCTACATTTTTACAGTAAGTAGTGAAGGAAAAGTTTCAGGTGCAAGTTTACCTTGAAAACTGATACTAAAATTCTGAAAATTAATTTATTTTATTTAATATTTAACATGATTTAGGTTATATTCCTTATTCCTTAGTTTCTTCCAAGAATGAGTGAAATGGTGATCATTTAATCTGACATCATTTTGATGAGAAAATAATATGATCTAATACTTCTTTGTTTCCATTTGTCTTCTGCTATATGATCTTGGAGAGAATCTCTATGTGAAAATATGCATCACTTTTACCAAGAGCCTCTCTTAGGCCTTTGATATTCATCATTCTTAAAGAGTCTATCCTAGTATCAAAATTCCAGATGTTTTACTTCAAACTTTTCACTGGTCTACTTCTGCTAGATCCTCATATGCCAGGAACTTTGAGAGTGCTATGATGAGTTTTTCAACATCACTTTAATTAGCGTCATGAAATCTTGTACCACTTGCAAGATATGTAACCTCAATTTGCAATCGATTTTTATTACCAGATGTTCACAGTTTACAATCTAGTAGAGACTCATCTACAAATATTAGGATGGATTGGTAGAAATAGACACTACTGTTTAGCAGGGAGGATTTTTGAATGTGTATTAATATTATAAGTGGACAGGTCATTGGTAAATATTTTTGTATTATGAAGACTCTTGTTTCCATTGACAATCTTATAAATACAGGATTTTAGATAACAAAGTTTTGGATAATGAGGACTTTCTATTTTTTGCCCTGTATGTTGTACTTCAGTTATGAAGTTAGGAAAACAAATAGAAATTATGTTGTGTATAAACACAAAGAGAGAGGGAAAATTAATCTACCATGTATCAGGTACTATGCTGGAAGAATTCTGCATGTTATTTCATATAATCCTCACAACAAGGCTATAGAACAAAGTCTTAATTTCCATTTATAAATCAGAAAACAGAGAATCTAAATAATTTACAAGTACAGACAGCATTGTAGAGCTCTAATTTAAATCCAGCACTGCCTGCCTCCAACGCCCATGCTTTTTCTCTAGAAACACATTATGCTTCAAGGTTTTGATCAACTTGTTTTTAAGGAGTGTCATTGTAAATGGAAAGAAAAAGAAGGATAGAATGTTTCTTTCTGGTTAGCTTAACATAAATCATGCTTGAAACTTCCTGGAAGGCTGGAGGCCTTTACATCTTTATGTGTTTCTCAGCACCTATGCATATAAATTAAGAGGCTTTCAGCTGCAAGTAACTGAAACCCTTGGCAATTGACTTTCAGACCAGTGACTATCAAAGTGTGATTCCCAGACCAGCAGCATCAGCATCATCTGGGAACTTGTTAGAAATGCAAATTTTCCAGCTCCACCCAGGGTATACTGAGTCAGAAACTCCGGGGGTGGGCCCAGAAATCCGTGCTTTAACAAGCCCCCTCAGGGGATACTGAGGAAGGCTAAAGTTTGAGAGCTACTGTTTTAGACAATAAAGAAATTACTTTCCTCACTGAGCAGGAAGTACAGAGCATCTCTGGGTGCAGCAGGATCAGGGCCAGGTTTTACTTCTCTGTTTCTCTTACTTTTGTCATTCTTCTCAAGCTGATTCCCCTCATGGCTGAAAATGAGCCATGAAGCAGAAAATGAGCCATTTCTTCCTTTGTCTTTTTCAAAGAGTGGAGACACCTTTCCCAGAAGTCCTCCCAAGAGGCTTGTCCTCATGGTTCAAAGGCCAGAATTCTGTCACCCAACACCACCTTCGGCCAATTATTGGCAAATTGAATGGGACCAACATGATTGGCTGAAACCAATCAAGACTCACCCCCTGCCATATGGCCACGCCAAGGAGGAAGCATACCTGAGTAAAAATGAGGTTCTTGCTGGGGGAGGAAAGCAGAGCAAGGAGGTGGTATATGGCAATAGATATTGTATAGATGACCAAGAGTGTCAGCTACAGTCATGAACATGATTGACTCACATTGCAGAAAATTCTCAGCCACGTAAGAACTTCAACTTGGAATTTGTAAATTTGTTTCAATAATCTGATTATCCTAATTTCTTCATCTTTTAGAATTTCAGGTCAAAAGCAGCAACCTACAGATCATTTTTTAAGTTTTGGTGATTATAGTCTGGCATTTAGAATCAGCTAGGCATAATAACATATTAGAGTCCTTTAGTGGCATCATTTTGAGATCTGTTTTATCTATTTTAGCTAAATGTTCTATATTTTTATACCAGAGCTCTGAGATAATTATAATTAAAAGGACACAAAATTATGATTAAGGTACGTATTTTCCCTCTACAGTCTTTGTGCTTCTTCAAATGACAGGTGTTTCTTCAGAAAGGAAATTCTACTCATTGCTATCTTTGCTATCTTTCCTATAGCAAAAATGAATTTTAAATATTGACTTTTCAGAAGAGAGAAAATCTGAAATGATAAGCAGATTGCTTTGATCACTGCTTTGCTGAATAAAACAGACAGTTGTTTGGAGACAGGTTGCAATGCAACAAACATTTAATTTTTGCTTGATTCATAGATGAAGCGATCAGTCAGGAAGGTTAGTAATTACCAAATCCTCAATTCAATCAGACATGAATGCCACACAGCCCTGTGCTTGTTTAGCTGTAATACGGAATTGATCTCAGCAGATGTAGTAAACTAAACTAGCTCATATCCATAACGCCTGAAAAAATTCACACAGCCTGCATTTCATGGTTGCTCTGTACTGTAGCCCTCCCCAGCTCTCCCATTTCTTGAGATTTCCAATTAAGTACTTTCCTCATTTATATTCTACATCTGATCAAATACCAAAAAATGTGGATTAGTCACATTCCTACATAAATTGAAACATTATGTAACAAGTGTCCCAGCAGTTTGAGAAGGAACCTCAAGGTGGCATGTTCGAAAGAGCCCTGGACTGGCTCTTTCTGGCTTCTCTAACTCTGCCACCAACCTGCTTGGTGATTTGCGGTGATTTAATGCACACTTCTGGACCTCAGATGTCAGCGGTAAAGTTAGAAGATTGGCATTCGTTGTCTCTCAATTCTCTGACCGTTCTAACTGCCCCCAACTGGAGAAAGATCAGAGGAGAGGCAGCCTGGCATAGTGTGAAAGACCCTTAAGTTCAAATCTCAGCTCAGCTACTTATTAACTATGTGACCTTGGGCAAATTATTTTAAATCTCTGAGAGTGTTTCCTCATAGGTACTATAGAGATAATATCAACCTACCTCTCAGGTTGTTATGAGACTTTGAGAAAAATATTAGAAGAGGCTGGCATTGTTGATGCCTGTGGTCATCACTATTATAATTTAAGTGAAGAGGAAGAATTCTACCTTATTTGTTTTTTCTCTATTCTTCACTACTAAAATTCTTGGAGCAAAAAAAAGGAAAAAAAAACAAATGCACACCAAAAAGCAGGTGGAGCCAATATCTCCATTTTTTTGCCACCCTCCCATTCATTAACCCTTTACGCTCAAGAAATTGACACCTTGGACTAATACAATGTTATATGTCAATTATACCTCAATAAGCTGGAAAAAAGAAGGACAAGAAAAGTCTGATTGTGTCAGAGCATACCTTGAAATGCCTTGTCTCCAAGAAAAACTCAGAAAGGTCTCTATCATCTTCACTCTATTAAAAAAAAAAGAAGAAGAAATTGACAGTTGAGTGCATTTTTCTACTCTGGGCTTTACTTGAATGTACATCAGAATCACCTGCAGGGCTTGTGAAAATACAGATTGCTGGGCTCCAGCCCAGTGGTTTCTGGCTCAGGGGATCTGAGAACCTGGATTTCTTACATAGTCATAGGTGCTGAGGACCAGTCTGAGAACCTCTGAACTTGTCCACACCAGGCTGATCATCAGAATTTCTTTGAGAAGTTTACAAAAGAATACAAGTTTCTAAATCCACCCTTGGAGGTTCTGATTCAGTAAGGCTGGGCTAGACCTTAGGACTCGGTTTTTAAAAGCTCCCCAGGTGATCTTCATGTTTAGCAGGTTTGGGGAGGCTACTCTAGCTGATTTTAGCTCTGTGAACGTGCTTCCCAATGCTACCTGGTGCTTTTGGTGGTGCAGTACTTTCCTCTTAGGATTCTGAATCTTTCTGGGCCTCTCCACCAGTTTCACAATCAAATTATCATCATTCAGCATCACCTCAACTTTCTTGATTTCCAGATGAATGCGATTTCTCCTTGTTTGTTCCCTGCTATTACCAGAAGTTGGAAGTCCTAATGCCTTATAATACAGTTTCTGCCTCTCAAGACATTTATCTTTCTACATCGTCCTTTTAATTGAGGTAATTTTGATTTATAACATTATATAAGTTTCATGTGTAGAACACTGTAAGTCGACTTCTGTATACACTGCAGTGTGCTCACCACCAAAAGTTGTTTTCGTCCGTCACTGTGCAGTTGACTCCCTTTACCCATTTTGCTCTCCCCCACCCCCTCCCTTTCTGGTAACTTCTGTTACTCTGTTCTCTGTATTTGTTTGTTTTGTTTATTTATTTATTTAATATTCCACAGATGAGTGAAATCATACAATATTTGTCTTTCTCCATCTGACGTATTTCACTTAGTGTAATACCCTCAAGATCCATTCATGTTGTCGCAAATGTCAAGATTTCATCTTTTTTTATGGCTGAGTAGTATTCCATTGTGTGTGTGTGTGTGTGTGTGTGTGTGTGTGTGTGTGTGTGTGTGTTTATGTGTGTGTATGCCACATATTCTTTATCCATTAATCCATCAATGGGCAGTTAAGTTGTTTCCATATCTTGGCTATTGTAAAGAAACTATGTACTTCTTTTATTTGTGTTGTTCATTCTTCTTCAACCTGACTCCTCTCCCCAGCAGGACTAATAAGGTCCTTCAGGGCAAGGATTGTGTTCTGTTCCAAGAATACCCTCATATAAAGCCTTACAAGTAGGCAATCAAAACAAAGATGTTGAACCAAAATGCAAGAAAGCCAGTCACTATCACCTCCACTACCATTATCATAAGCCCCTGTTTTCCCCAAAATGTTTCAGTAGTAATAGCTAACATTTATGAAGCTGACTTTATGGACTTCCTGAGTGTGAGACAGTGTTCCAAGCACTTAGTCTGTATCAACTCATGTAATTCATTTAATGGGCTCAAAGCATCCTGCAGTCATCAAGTCATTTTCCCCCCTTAAACTACCCTTATGAAGTCAGAGCAGCCACAACCTGCTTTAGCAGGTAAGCAAAAATGAAGGGACTAAATGAAAGATAAATGAGGAAAAGCCAGAAGTCATAGCTGAATAAGGAAGCTATATCTCTACTGTGAGTCAGCAAATCCTAACTGCTGCAATGTTGACTCAGCAGCCCCTAATAAGTCTGAAAAGGCTACCACATGATGAAAACAAGTCTTTTTTTTTTTTTAAATAAAATCTGAGCATGGTGGAAGATTCTAAACCAAATACAAGAAGATATGGGTCAACACCACTAATTACCATCCATGGGAGTTAGTTAACCTCCATGAGCCTATTTCTTTACTGGTAAAAAATGAAAATAATAGTATCTCTCACTGTGATCATCCAATGAAATCATATCATTGGAAAGGGCCATTTTGGAAACTTACTGTACAAAACTGGTGGAATTCAACAGTTGTAGGGGCTTTGTTTTATCACAATGATTTTGGATGCCTGTGATTTGGGGAGCGTTGGATTGGCGAGGATCAGAGATGCCATATATCCTGCAATGTGCAGACAGTGCTGTACAAGGAAAAATTGTTTTGCCTTCAGTCAATTTTCTAAAGTCACAGACTTCAATTTGAGAAGTCAGACATTTGTGTAAGTGAAAAATGTGTTTATAATAATCTGAGTGTAGATCCTTACTTGGATTAATATATAAACACCAAGTAGTTTTTCATGGTTGGAATGTGCACTGAATTTTCCAGATGAAAATTGCCATGTAAATTGAGGAAATACAGAATTTAGTTTTGTTTACAACTTTTCCAGCAAAAGCAGCATTGAGTCACAAATACATGTGTTTCAGTTTACATTTGTAACTGTAGTATTTACAGCAATTTATATAGACATACATATATATAATTATACATGTATACACACATATATGCATTTATATACATACACATATATATGTATTGGGTTGGCCAAAATTCGGGGTTTTCCGTAAGATAATACAGAAAAAAACTGAACAAACTTTTTGGCCACCCTAATACTTACATAACCTTTATTTTTCAAATGTGAAAAAAAGTTTAAACAGGAAGACTTTAGTTGAATATTATCTTAATTTCAAATTTGTGAATTTTAATTTTGTGCAAGCACTTAACTACTTCTTGATTCTCTTAAGTGTGGTGTTCCTCAGTATTTACATATTGAAACACATATTATTTGATTATACATTACTTTTTCGTCATTGTCCTTTATGCTACAGTTAGGGCATCTACTGAGGTTTTTTATGCTTGTAGATAAGCTATTTTATCTATGAATTTGATTTCAGAATAGTAAAAGGGCAGCAGAGAATATGTGCTTTATAAAGGGAGAGCTGGGACTGAGAAGGTTGAGGACTACTACACGAAAGAAATGTGAATGATTGCTATTTGTCCTTGGTTTTGCACAAGAGACTGACTGAATTCGAATTAGCCAGGGAGAGATGGCTCTCTGCTCTTTATGATGTCAAGGCTGCTACATTAAACATCTCCCTACTGGCTTCTTTTGTCCTCTAGTGTGTGTCCGTTAGTTATGGTTTGCTAGGGTAATCTATGGACAGATCATAGACAGTTTTCTGAAAGAAAAGTCAGCTCTGGGTGTGAGAGGTAATATTCAGGAACCTGGCTGCTGGCACAACTGGACCCTTAATTTGATATCCACATGTGCATGTGTGCCCGGGGGCTTCATGAGAATGCAGGAGTGTCTTTTGTCAGCAACTCCGCTAAGTGCCAATTACTGCATTCTAATGCGGTTATATCCTGGGCTGTGTTTAACATATTGTTCTACTTCTAACCACTCAATGAGAAAACATTTTCCTTCAAATGTGTCATTAAGTATGTCAAAATGTATCTGAACATTTGAGGAGAGAAAAGAAGACATAAACCAAAAGTCAAGAATGAGACTCATTTCCCAACCTTAGCCCATGTGCTAGATAACTCCACAGACAATAACTTGTTCACTCTTAATCACTCTATGGACTGTGAATTATCACCTCAATTTATACTTGAGGAAACTGAAATTAAAAATAAGGGGTACATCTAAAGCTCACAGATACGTGCAACATTTGGGAATCAAAACCACGTTATCTGATTCCAAACCCGACAATCTTTCCAAGATATTTCTCTACTCTGTGTCCCTAGCCTATACAAATTGATTCATTTATCCAAACGGTCCCTGAGTCCCAACTGTGGGAAGGAACAGCAATGGATATGAGCATGGCTTTGCCTTTTGAGAAGCTCACAGAATTACAGGGTAGGCAGACAAATAATAAGAGAATATTGGGACCAAAAATTTCAACACAGCTACAAAGGACTGTCTGTAAAGATGGCCACCATCAATTTCTTCTTCTCTATCTGGGCACGACACTCTTTCCATCAAGAGGTGAAGTCCATCTCCCCTCTCCTTGAGTCTAGGCTGCCCTTGTGGTTTGTTTTGGCCTTTAGAATGCAACAGAGGTGCTACTATGTCAGTTTAGTACCTAGACCTTAAGAGCCTGAGAGATTCCATTTTCATTCTGCTGGAGCCCTGAGCTACCCTGAAGAAGTTCAACTACCCTTCTGGAATGAAGGCTTGACCATCCTCCATGTATCCCAGCTGCTCCAGCTGAGATGTCACACACGGGATGAAGCCTTCTGGGATCCTCCAGCCCCAGTGGATCCACTAATACCACACAGAGCAGAGATGAGCCATCCCTGCTGAGCCCTGCTAAAATTCCTCACCCACAGACTATCAAGCAATGAAATCGTTTTCGCTTTAAACCATCTATTTTGGGATGCTCTATTATAGGGCAGTGGGCATCAGAGATAGAAACACCACAGAACACCTGGAAGTGAGAGAGAGACTACTAGGGGACTCTGAGAGGGATTCACCGAAGAAGTAGAATTTGAGCTGGACTCACAGGCCTGAGTGGACCCTCAGGGAGAACTTTCTATAGCCCCGCTCAGGAGCACATGTCCTATCTTAGAAGCAAAACACAACAAACAGCCATTTATAAAAATATAAGAAAAAGGCTCAAAGAACCAGAATTTTTGCCTTCGAGACGAGGAAGAATGCCTCCCTTCTGCCGCAATCTGAAAGAGACCTTTTAGGAGTAAACGACCTTATTGCATACATGTATTCAAAGACATCCCCCAGCTCAGTGTTCCTTTTCAAGCTTTCCTCTACACTGAGGTCTGTCCCCTATTTCTCTTCAAAGATTCCCCGTCAACCTCACCAAGCAATGGATATGAGGTACTTTATTTGCAGCCATAAAAACATGCTAAGACCATTTTTCCCCTAGTTAGTTTCTTAATTTTTATGACTTCCAAAGGAAGCAGTTCCCAGTGCCTTTTTCCTAGTAGGTACTCTTGAAATGGGTGTTGAATTACATGGTACTGAGTATGCAATTAATTTGTCATAAAGAAAAGAAAAATTCTTTTTTGCAAAGGAAGCAGTAAAAGTCAGTGACTTTTGCTAAATTTCTTCTCACCATTTCTAATGAGTCAACATGTGTTGAGAAGAAGAAATTAGTCAGAAAAGAATGTATCCTATTATACAGCTTCACTTTTGTGAGGGTGAGTCAGCGATTCCCTTGTTGTGGTGTTCTGGGTACCTGGCTGGGATGAGTAGGGTTGGGGGTGAAAAGAAACTCTTTCTTGAAAGACTTAAAAGGAAACTCTAGCAGAGAAGTGTTTAAACAGCTTCCAGTTGAGAAAAAGCAAACCATAGCCAGACTTTGGTCCTATTACTATGGAAAAATATATGACATTGTTTTCTCCTATCCCATAAATCATCCCAACTTCTAATTAGCCTGAACAAAGCCACTAACCCACTACACAAGATTAAACAGGAACAAGATGAGCATTCAGGGTGGTGATTTCATAGTAGACCTGACCAGACAAACAATTGTTTGATCCAGTGTATTCTGCATGTGCTTTGTTTGAGAAACTGCTATGTGCCGAGCACTAAGCTAGGGTGAGGGAGCCCAGGATAAGCAAGCTCAGCAAGCCTTCTGAGGGGGGCGATATTTCAGTGAAAGAGATAAACAACTATGTATTACAGGGATGGGAGCGAAGGGGGCAAAAGAACATGAATTTGTGGAACACAGTCTGAGAATGGAATTTGTCTGCCCCTACTACTTCCAAATTTAAGTGAGAGATTTTTGTTGGAGATACTTTTAAACCCTACCCTGACAGTGTAACTTGAGGGCAGGAGAACGGAATGTGGCTACCTTCTTAGATTTGGACAACCATATCTATATTAAGCATATTTCTGGAACCAAAGATGGGAGCCTATTACCTAGCATATTCTGACAAGACAAAATTTTTGAAGTATGTGCTATGAAGGGAATGTTATGGACTGAATGTTCCCCCAAAATTTGTATGTTGAAACCCTAATACCAATGTGATCGTGTTTGGAGGTGGGACTTTTGCGAGGTAATTAGGTCATGACAGTGGAGCCCCCATGAATGGAATTAGTGCCCATAGGAAAAGAGGCTGGACAGCTAGCTCTCTCTTTCTGCTATGTGAGGATACAATGAGAAGACAGCAGTCTGTAACTGAGAAGAAGGCTCTCACCAGAACCCAACCATGCTGGCGCCCAGATCTTGAAATTCCAGCCTCCAGAACTGTGAGAAATAGAGTTCTCTTCTTTATAGGACATCTGGTCTGTGGTATTTTGTTATAGCAGCCTGAGCTGACTAAGACAGCATGAGATCAAAGGCTGCAGTATCCATTGTACAATGAGGAAGAAAAAACATGTTCACTTCAAAGCCAAGTTCAGGGGCCTTGTCAATCTGTGTGTTATTGCACACAGTTAAAAATGCTTTTAATAAGCCCTACCACTCCAGTAATTAATAATACTAGGGCAAGGACTACCGTGTGTTTGAATGGTGTTTTTTTTCCTTCAAAATCTTAATTATTAAAAAAAAATTGTACTAGTAACTGGAAGGAGAAACATATGGGAGGGCACAGAAGTGGTAAGCAATTATTTTTAAGTTGGATATATTCAAGCCTCACTTCGGCAAGGACCCAACCAGTAAATATCACTGTGGGAATGCTAACATGGAAACTGGTTTCATCTTTGTTTATTTTGTATTTAATAAACATTTATGGGGAAGCTGTGTGCAGGGTATTGTGCCTCCTACAGACCTGCTCTTCCATCTGCCTGGTCAACCTTTCCACAGAGAGAGATTGCCAGGACGCAAGCTCAGCAGGTCCAAAACGAAACTCATCTGGCCCCCAAACCTGTTCCTCCGCCTGTGTTTCTTATCTCAGTAAATGACATCACCCTCCTCCCAAATGTTCAGGCCCCCACCTTTGGAATCATATTACCCTTCTCCTCTCACTGTTCCCACATATCCCATCCATTGTCAGATATGATCATATTTCCTATTTATCCTTTCTTTCCATTTAATTTTTCTAGCAACTTCTTGTCTGATCTGCTCAACTATCCCCTACATGATCTGGACATGGACAACTCTCCATTTTTGCCACCCACCATCTATTTGCTTTCCAGGTCAACCAGTAGTTGTTGGGGAAAGAGAAACTCTTTCTGTTCTTTCTGTTCTCATGGATTAGAAGAAGAGAGGCTGTAAGATCTACACTGCTACAGTGGTCTTATGACCATGATGGTGAGCCTTGTCAGAAAGTGGAGCTACTGCAGAGAAAGTGCACTTGGTCCCATTCCTCTGATAAGGACCCAAATATAGTTGTATACCTACTTTTCCCCTCCCCCTTTCAAGCTGATCCATGTAACACAGCTTATTATCACTCTAGCATAAAGTTCTAGTCATTTCTCTGGTTAAAACTTATCATGAGTCCCGATCAAGCAAAGAATAAATTCTAACCTTTTTGGCATTTCCTAAAATCCTTATACAATCCGACCTTAATCTAATTTTCTAACACTTTTCAATTTTCTTTCAAAATATTTTAAGAGTCTCCTACCAGCTTAAGTCCTCCAAATAGGCACTAAACTCTCATGCTTCTGTCATTTTTCTCCCCAGGCTTTTTTACCTCTATTTGGAATGTCCTTTCTCCATATTTCTGTTTGTTCAAACTGTGAAGTGCATCTCAACTGCTACTATTAAGGTGAAGCCTTCTTTGCTCCAACTCCCCATTCTCAGGCTTAATTAATACTTTCCTCTTCAGTGTATATCCACCACTATGGCACTTACCATGTTGTGCTTGGTGTTGCTTGTTTGTGTACCCGCCTTTCCCCTTAAACTGTGAGTCATCTCTCATGTCTCTTATCCTTTCAGACCCCATAGTCCTTCAAATGTTTGTTGAATTGACAAATCAATGAATAAATAAATAAATAATCCTATTTTCTTCCAACACACAAGTATTCTAATCTTTAGCAACACCTGATCCCAGACATGCTTTTGCTTTTACCAGAGTAATAACAATGCAAAACACTTATATGTTATTATAACACATAATAATATGTTATTATAACACATAATAATATGTTATTATAACACATGTTATTATAACACATAATAATGTTATTATAACATAATAATATGTTATTATAACACATAATGTTATTATAGCATATAATAATATGTTATTATAACATAATATGTTATAATAAAATAATATGTTATAATAACATAATCATGTTATAATAACATGTTATTATAACATGTTATTATAACATATAATGTTATTATAACATATAATATGTTATTATACCATATAATAATATGGTATAATAACAAGTGTGTTATTATACACACTCATTATGTGCCACATACTGTTCTAAATGCTCTATGTTTATTAAGTCATTTAATCATCACAATGACCTTATGAGGTTGGGCATTATTACTATCCAACTTATGATAAATGTGAAAAATGAAGCACAGAAAGGTTAAGTAACTTTCCCACAGTCATACGGCTAAACTGTAGAGTTGAGACTTGAACTCAAACACACTAAATCCAAGGTCAGCACTGTGACCACTACACTACCCCCCACTCGTGAGACTTTGAGGAAAATATTCTGGCTCACTTTTAACCAATGCAAATCAGACAGTTACAATTGTGCAAATCATTTTATAATCCCATATTTAAGAGTCTGACGAGTGCAAGTGTTGGTGAGGATGTTCAGTGATGGGAACACACATTTGCTACTGGTGGTAGTATAAATTGGAACAACCACTTTGGAAAGTTGTTTGGTATCATGAAGTAAGGTTGAAGATTAATAAAACCTATGATCCAACTATACCACTCTCAGCCTCAGATAGGTAGATAAAGCTGTGTCCACGTGCACCAGGATAAAATGTACAAGACTGTTTATACCATCATTGTTTGTAACAGTCCAAATGTCCCAGGTAGCCTTCAGCAGTAGAATGGATGAATATATTGTGTTATACTCATACAATGGAATGCTACATAGCAATGAAAATAAATCAACTGTGGTTTCACCCAACCACAAAGACAAAATGCTGAGTGAAAGAAGCCAGTTACAAACGAATACGTGTTTGATTTCACTCGCATAAAATTCAAAAACCGGCAAAACTAAACTGCACTGTTTATAGGTTCATCTTTGGGTGATAAAATTAAAAACTAGCAAGAGAGTAATTACCTACAGAAGTCAGGCTAACAGTTACCCTGGGGAAGGAGAGAATTGCAGTCAGGAAGAAGTATTTAACAGGAACTTCTGGGTCTTGGCAAAGGACTATTTCTTGACTTGGATGGTCGTTATACATGTGTTCACTTTAAAATAATTAAACTTTAAATATAGCACTTCTCTGCTCTTCAACTAGATTTCACTGTAAATAATGATTTTTTAAAAGGATAAATTAAAAAAAAAAAACCAGAAACAAAAACAAACAAACAAAAAAACGCCCAGAGACAGAGAGAGAGAGAGAGAGAGAGAGAGGCAGAGAATAGGAGGAAAGGAATTGGGGACATTAGCTACCTCTTGTCCCCTTGTCTTTGGGTCACATTCAAGATGCAAAATCCCAGGAAAGAGCATCCTGTTGGTTTAGTCTATGCCATGTGCCTGAAACTGTGCCAGGGCAGGAACAGGGAGGATCTGGGCTATCGTGTGGGGTCCTCCAGAACGCATATTCGGGTATTAACAGGAAGGGGGATTTGAATGCCAGAAGGTCCCCAGACTAATAATAAATACCCTGTAGAAATTCTTGAAACATCAGTGTTTTGTTGTTTTTTTTTTCACCTGTTAAGTGGGTGATAATAGTTCATATCCCAATTATCTCATCTTAGTGAGAGGGAAGACCTAAAATTACTCTGAAAATCCAAAAGCTCTGCATAAAACACATGAGACTTGATTCACAATAGCAACCCAGGGAAGCTTAGCCAAAGACGTGCTGCATTATATTTTATGGTAAGCCCTTGAGAGGACTAACCCCATTTCTAGAAACAAGGCCGGGTTGTGGCCAAGTTGGACAAACACACTGACTGGAAAAGAACTGTGAAAACCAGCAAGGAAATTAAAAAAAAAAACCAAACCCATTCCATTGTTTCTGTTCTTCTTGAGCAGAGAACAATGAAGCCACAGGCCGGTGAGTTTTGGCAACTCTGCCACAGACCAAACCACAGGAGCACGTTGCCCTCTAACACACACGATTATGGTCGTGGTTGTTTTGAAAGTTGGAACCTGCTGTAACATTCATTTCAAAAAGCTTTTAGGGCTTTTGCTTGTTTTGCTCTCCCTTTCGACAAGAAAATCAGGGAACAACAAAATTCCATAAATTCTTTCATATAAATTATTGACCAGCTTTTAGGGTAACCTTTGTTATGCTAGAGTTATCTGGTACAAATGCACTTCCTGGAAACAAAACAGAAAGAAATCGAATCCCTAGAGTCACAACTTTGGTGCAGGCACAGTCTGTGGTCATCTAGGTAGTGGGAGGCTGGAAGCTTCTCCTCCCACACATTTCTATTAAAAGGAAAATGATAACATCGATTCAATACCCTTCAAACGAGATCAAAATTTTTTGTGTGATTTTTTTTTAGTATTTTTTGATTGTTTCACTTTTCTTTCATTTCCTCTTCACTCAGCTTGTTCTCCTCTCTTGGGTAAATCTGCCAATCTGGCTGGGTGAAAGAATTAACACCAAAGCAAGGTCAGTACCCTATTTAGAAGGAATGCGCTGAGGGAGAACGTAAAAGGCTGGGAGTTTATGAGGCTTATGTTTTCCAGATTATATCACAGCATAGATACAACAATTTTCCAAAAAATAACATCCCTCTTTGAACAACAAATAGATATAGTTTAAGCACAGAATAGTGTAACAATCTTTAAAGGATGACAAGTATTATTATGAGAAAAATATAGATGCATTTCAGCACTGAGGGTTAATGTGTTCAATTTGGGACTTCAATTTTTATTTAGGCATATTTTGAAACTTCTGGTGAGATATGTCTTACAGGGTTAACATTTAAAAGCACATGTGAGAATGAAAAATCGTTTATAAACCTACGACCCAGATAACCATGTAATACTGTGATATACGTCTCTTCCATAATATTTACTCTTTTCTGTTTCAAATTATGTTCATTTACCCTGTCCAAAATATCCTGGTCTGTCTTCCACTGGAAAGGGCAAAGTTCTGCCAGCAACTCCTGATTTTCAAAGCACCTGGATTCACGTGCTGAGAAAACACAGGTTAATCCTCAATCACTCCAGCAATTAACCTAAATAAAATAACCTCCCATGCTTGACCGCCCACATGTGGTCAGTCTTGACCATAGCAGACACGATCGCCACTTTGGGGGAAGAGAGATACAGTTGTTCCAAATATCCCCCCCAGTATATTGTTTGCCTTTTAATCTGGCTTATATTGTTTTTGGAAGCAGAATTTGATTGAGGTTTTTTTTAGCTATAGACATTTCGCTCTGTGATTTTATTCCATTGCTTAAGGTATTTCAAATTTAATTTTCAGGCAAGTTAGAAAATGCTTATGTGAGGGGTGTTGCTAATCATATCCCAGCCCAGATGTTTCCAACTACTCAATTCAGTGCTCTCATCACCATCAGTACAGGGATCCAACTCTCTCCTAACCCCCCACCCCCAGACACAATTTCTGGGCTGAAAAATATGTGACGTTGTAAGCAGGGGGATGCCCATACCGAGTAGCGTGACAACGACAAGCCTAGTCTCAAGATACAGATGGGCACAGCCCCTGATGATCAGGCAACTGGTGAGGCCCAAATGGGACCAACTTCTCACCTGCACCTACTGGAGAATTTACTGCCACAGGCCTGCATTCTGGTGATAGGAGAGTCTCATTCTTTGGGCCTGAGCCCAAAAACGATTTTCAAAGGTCTAGTGAACACAAGCCCTTTGAATATCGTCCTTTTAAGTGGCCCTTCTCCAAGGCCACTAGCCTCCTTCTATCTTTTTATTTTTTTGGCTACCTTCCCAGGATCAACTCCCAGATTACAGTAATCTGTCATGTGACTTTCTTGCCTTCTTCTTACCCCAATCCTCCAGTCCCCAATTCTCACCTCACAGAGCAAAGAAACTGTCTATTTCACGATCACTAAATCTTCAAACAGAATCACTAGCAACAGAAAAGCCAATTCTTTGTCCTTAGGGCTTAATCTTCATACTCCTCTGAGGAATATTTGTGAATCAGCCTACAGGGAATGCTGTTCCCTCCGCTAACTTAAAATGGGTTAGAATCTTCTAATGTAAACAAAGGGGAAAAAAAAGAAAAAAATGTAGGCTTGTTTCCATATTAAAATAGGTTAAATAAAAATAAAAATAAAATTCATCTATGCAGTGCAGCTGCATTCATACAGGGTTTGTTTCCAAAGTTAAAATCCAACATTAAAAATTCTTTAAATAAAAGTAAGTGATTTAAAGGATTTTAAATCACTCCAAGTAGAGTTTACTTACATTAAACGTACTAAAGTTTGAGATTTATTTTGTAAACTAACGGAAGGAATTAAAGGATAATCTATACACAGACATATAGTCATTCAAAGTATTCTGCCTTTAAAATAACAATGAAATCCCTAGTAATAAATTGAGGAAAGAGTATAGAATTTTAAAGTGTTTCTGCTTTCCTTCAGAGTTCATTCCACTCTATTTTGATACTAAACCCTATAATCAGATCCATGTTAATAGATGTGTTTCTTACTCTGGAAATTAAATGAGATAGTGGGGTGGCAGTTTACCAGGAGTTAAATTATTAAAGAAACAAATAAATTAAATATCTATCTATCTATCTATCATCTATCTAACATTTATATATGTATCTCAATAGAGAGATTAGATAGACAGCTAGACAGACTCTACTGTAACCCTACTAACAAAATATAATCACTGTTAATAGTGTTTTCCTTCTAGATTTTTTTTTTTTTTTAAAGGATTTTCTTATTTATTTATTTATTTATTTATTTATTTATTTTTGGCTGTGTTGGGTCTTCGGTTCGTGCGAGGGCTTTCTCCAGTTGCGGCAAGCGGGGGCCACTATTCATCGCGGTGCGGGGACCGCTCTTCATCGCGGTGCGCGGGCCTTTCTCTATCGCGGCCCCTCCCGTCGCGGGGCACAGGCTCCAGACGCGCAGGCTCAGCAATTGTGGCTCACGGGCCCAGCTGCTCCGTGGCATGTGGGATCTTCCCAGACCAGGGCTCGAACCCGTGTCCCCTGCATTAGCAGGCAGATTCTCAACCACTGCGCCACCAGGGAAGCCCTTCCTTCTAGATTTTTATACACACACATTGTATATATTTCAGTGAACCTCTTGTAGATAAATACTTTCACACTCCCTAATTATTTCTCAGATTCTTTATCTTTGGAATTTGTATATTCTGTTTTGGGACATGAAAATTTAAATAAAATTTTTTGTCACCAGATTATAAAATTTAAAATTCATGCCATTTCTGTTTGTGCAATGTTTTTAAGATGTCTTTGCACTTTAAAATAAAATTAATATTAATCTATGCTTTCTTCTATTAATTTATTATATCGTGTGTTTTTCCATTTATATCCCAGCTTTCTTTTGGTGTAAGATGTATGGTGAGGAATAAAGCCTTTTTCCCCAAAGTGTTAGCTGATTTTTATCATCATTATTTATTTAATAATCTATTCTTTCTCCACTATTTGAAATTTATAAATTAAATTCTTATTCTATTCTTAGAGTTTTATGACATTCCAGATATCTGACTGTCTATTCCTACACCAGATCACATTGTTTTAATTACCAGAGTTTTATAATACGTTTTATTAATCAGGAAAATCTCTTTGTTTTTCCTGTATAAATATTTTTCCCTAGATTGTAAGCTTATTAACAACAAGGACTATGTCACTTACATACTATATTTATTGATCCTGTACGTGGGTCCAACACAGTGTTAGGCAATAAAAATACCTCTTATATGTAGGTTATTTTGGTTTTCAAAGCTTTCTTTATATACTTTTCATATGAGTTCTTCCACATCTCAATTCCCTTACCAGTATGAGCAAGGTTAGACCAAGTGGTCTAAAGCTTATTTATGCCTCAAAATACAGGCACATAGTAGGTGTTCAGAGAATTCTTATTTGTTGGTGCATATTGCCTCCTGTCCTGTTCAAGAAGGACAAGCTGAAAGATGATGAGAACCATGACTTATAGCCAGTGACTTAACATTTTGATGGAATAAAGTGTTTAAAAAAAAATTCTGTCCTGAACCTAAACAAAATTAGAGAACTGCTAAGACTCTGCTAGATTTGTTGTCTTGAACTGCGATTGCCCTGAACAAATGGATCGGTGTCTACTGTCTATGAAACATCACAAAGACAGCAGTGAGTGTAGGAGTCTCCTATGGCCACTGTAACAAATTACCACCAACTCTATGGTTCTGGACACCAGAACTCTGATATCTATTTCCCTGGGCTGAAATCAAGGGCCACACACCCTCCTGAGGCTCTAGGGGAAAACCCACTTCTTTGCTTCCTTCGTTCTCTAGAGCTACATTTTTTTCATTTCTTAGCACCTGGCCTCTTCCTCCGTCTTCAAAACCAGCACTGAGGCATCTTGCTTCCATCCTGATATTGGCTTCTTCTTCCGTAGTTAAATCTCCCTCTGCCTCCCTCTTATAAAGACACTTGTGATTATATTTAGGGCCTACTCCAGATAATCCAGAATAATCTACTCATTTTAACATTCTTAATTTGCTCACATATGCAAAGCCCCTTTGGCCATACAAGGTAACATTCACAGGTTCCAGGGATTAGGAACCTTGTGGGATGATTATTCAGCCTACCACAGTGAGAGATCCCAAGCCCTCTGAGTCACGGGTTTCAGTTAATGGGCCAGGAGAATGTATTGTTCTCCCAAGGAGGCATCTCTATCCTGGAGATGCTTCTTCTTCATTTACTACAGAACAGGATATGAGCAGATATGGAGGTTACAAAAAAAATTGACATAGTCCCTGCCTTCAAAGGGCTCCACAATTTTGTTGTTGTTTTTATTTTTAATTTTTATTGTTGTTGTTATTATTTAAATGTAGACTATATATCCTTGGAAGTAGAATTCATTGATGGTATTATTTTTGCTGTAGGGGAGAGAAAAAATCTTTTTCTCTACCCTTTAGGTTTAGCTGCTAGGGCATGTAAATTGAATTGATGAAAGACAGATTAACAGTAGAAGAGGTTTATCTCATATGCACATAGGGGAGCCTCACAGAAGTGAAAACACCCCAAAAACAGGCATGGGAGCTTATATACCATTTTAACAAAGGATGATGAATTTTGGAGCAGTGACAAAACAAAGGGAAAGGGATTCGAGTTTCTCAAGGCAGGAAATTTGGGGAAGGTAAATATGTGGGGAAAACTAATGGAGAATAAGGGTTGTTTTAGTAAGGTTTGTTTGTGCAGACCCATCTCAGGGCAGACTTTCTGTCTCCAGTAACAAGGGCTGTCCTCCTGGAGCAGGAGAGGGGAGGGCGACCATGTTCACAAAGGGAAATTAATGTCTGCTTTTCAGCAGATAGGAGTAGGGCAGAAAGCTCTTTCTACATTTGCTGCTTCTTAATTGCCTTTAGCTCAAAATAATTCTTAAGTTGAAGTGGTATATTTCAGGGTGGCACATTCTGAGCCCCTTCATTGAAGATGTTTCCAAGTCTTTCAGTCTTGAGGACTTGTTCTTCTTTCCCATTATTCTTATCTATCTGAGCCCTATTCTCTTCTAACTTCCATTCTGGCTGCCAGAGAATGATCACACACACACACACACACACACATACACACTCTTAACCCAATAAATCAGCATATAAAATAACAGGGAGTAGTAAGAGCTATTTTTAAAAATTAAAGTAAAGGAGATAGAAAGTGACTAAGCAGGGATGGTGGTACCATCTTATGTAGGAGAGTCAGGGAAGACCTCTCTGATCAGATTACATGACCAAAAGGAAATCTAAAGGAGAAAGTCAGACAGCTAGCTAGGGGAAGAGTATTGTAGGCCAGGGAACTAGCTTGTGCAAAGGCCCTGGTACTTTGCTGTGTTTAAGGAATAGCAAAGGGACCAGTGTAACTTCACCCTCTCTAATACCCCACAACTACCCCCCTCCAGGTTCCCTACTTTTCCCTTCCTGTTTCAGCCTACTCAGTCCTTTACATGCCATTATTATTGTTTTTCTGAGTTAATTCCCACTGATTGCCTATTGTGTGTTAAGTAACATGCTAACCACAATAACAAATTTAATTCCCTTTAACAAGTAGGCGACCTGAAGCAAGAAGAGTTTGAACAACTTGCCTAAAGTCATACAGCCAATAACTGGCATAGCTGGGATTTGAATCCAGGCAGTTTGGTTCCAGAGTCTGACCACCTACATCATTGCCTATCATTTCCACAGACGTCAAAGCTTTTGTCTTTCCCTAGAATGCTCTCCTCTACCCATGGGACAGTCCTTAAGATTCAGTTTTTCTGGTTCCTCTAAACCACTCCCATGAGATTTTCTCCCAACTCCCTGCTTCATGGCATTGAGCCCTATCCATGATATTTATGTGGTCATAATCTTATCTCTCCCAAAGGGACCATAAGTTCTCTGACACCAGGGCCATGTCTCACGTTTTGGCCATTAGCATCCGAAGGGGTGGGCACACAAAGTGCTAGGGAAAAAATCGTGGACTAATGACCACTTTTCATCAATTCCAAGGTGCATACTTTTCCATCACATTGAACACCTCTGACATCAGGTATTCAGTTGATGGTCTGTCAGGGTTAATTGGCAGGTTTCTTTTCTTTCTTAGCACCCTCATAGATTTAATGAAATATAATTAAAATCTTGGCCCTGCCCCTTCCTTTGGTGACTGGGTATTATGAGACTTACTCGGCATGGTGGAATGAAGAGGAAGTGACCTTGCTCTATCCTGACCACACCAGAGCTGCACCAGAAAGCTCTTTGCTGCTATGCAACATCCCTCAGTCAAATTCCACTTATTAGGCTATTTATGCGACATCTGAAATGAAGGAAGAACATTTTCCACGTAGAAAACAGTGGCGAAAGACTCAGGACTTTGGTTATTCGAGGCCCGCATACAGACAATGCAAAGAGGAGCCCCCCACCCAACAGAAAGTTTCTGAAGGGCACAGATAACACCTCCTACCATTTATTTTCACTGCTGAGAAAAGAAACTCACGCAGGAAACATTTTAAAACCAAGTAAATAAAACAGAGATGCCCTCAATTTCCTGCACGTCTGATTAAAAATAGGAACTCTGCAATCATGAAAGTCGCTCATCTGGCAGCTGCAGGGCCATATACCTTGGGAAGCTGAAATCACTGGCAGCTGGGGAGGGCGGTGCGCGGCAGGGGTTCACACACGCCCTTGTTGGGGGAGGGGGGAGGCAACATTTCAGACGTTTATGTGAGCAAATATATAAATGACTTCTTAACAATAAGACGTAGGCGCCCAAAAAATTATTTGATTTCTCTCATTTCCATCTCCACCCGTCCTCCAGTGTCGCCCTACCCATGCTCTCCAACGTGAAATTCTAATTCCTTGCCCCTAAGAGGTAGACTGAAATTCCCCCTAAAAGGGGGGCTGCAAAGAAACATCGGAGTTTTACTCTCCCCTCCTTTACCGTACCAAAAATATCGCAAACGTACGCAGACGTGAGCTCCGTTACAAATATTTATGGCTTTTTTTTTCCGCCTGAATTACAGGCGCACGGATTGGATCTTCAAAGCCACGTACATGGTTCAAGCCGAGCAATTCTCATGCAAGTCTGTGGGAGGCACACAGCAAGAATCCTGTGATATCTCAGAGGATTTATTCCTTTTTAAGTTCTTTTGTAAGAAGCCTTTGCTAAGGGATTTACAAGAACTCAAGATTCTTTCGTGATAATAGATGAGAAATGTTGCTGGAAGTGTAAAAGGCAGCCACATTCCCACCAAAAGAATTCCTGATAAATAATGTCATTATGGTACGAAGAATACCAAACGAGCTTAACCATTAGCTTCTAATTAAAGGGCTCTGTCAGATTTGCTTCTCCGTGCTACCTTAGCTGTTTTCCGTTCGGCGGGGCTCCGTCAAATGCGGACAAAGAGTAGGTGAGGGAGCATGATGAATCGCTAAGCTGGCGAGACAGCGCTGGACCCCTGGCTTGGCGGTGGGAGGTGGATATTGCGTCTTGCACTTGCCTCATGCCACCACACTTGCCCATTAACTCCCAGACGGGGCTCCTAATCAACGGATTTTGGCCAGTGAAAGTCAAATAGTCCCTTATTGAGGGATACCAGGGTAAGAGTCTCCTAAACAAAGCAAGAGACAAATAATCCTTGCAGATTGAAACAGAACACTGTCTTTGAATGTTTTCACTGGGGGAAAAAAAAAGTAACTCAATTACTTGCCACATTTTTAAGATAAGGACTTTACAGTCAAATAAACATTTCTAGGAATTTTTTTTTAAACATCTTTATTGGAGTATAATTGCTTTACAATGGTGTGTTAGTTTCTGCTTTATAACAAAGTGAATCAGTTGTACATATACATATATCCCCATATCTCTTCCCTCTTGCGTCTCCCTCCCTCCCACCCTCCCTGTCCCACCCCTCTAGGTGGTCACAGAGCACCGAGCTGATCTCCCTGTGCTATGCGACTGCTTCCCACTAGCTATATATTTTACGTTTAGTAGTGTATATATGTCCATGCCACTCTCACTTTGTCCCAGCTTACCCTTCCCCTTCCCCGTATCCTCAAGTCCATTCTCTAGTAGGTCTATGTCTTTATTCCCATCTTGCCCCTAGGTTCTTCATGACCATTTTTTTTTTTTTTTTTTTAGATTCCATATATATGTGTTAGCATATGGTATTTGTTTTTCTCTTTCTGACTTACTTCACTCTGTATGACAGACTCTAGGTCCATGCACCTCACTACAAATAACTCCATTTTGTTTCTTTTTATGGCTAATATTCCATTGTATATATGTGCCGCATCTTCTTTATCCATTCATCTGTCGATGGACACTTAGGTTGCTTCCATGTCCTGGCTATTGTACATAGAGCTGCAATGAACGTTGTGGTACATGACTCTTTTTGAATTATGGTTTTCTCAGGGTATACGCCCAGTGGTGGGATTGCTGGGTCGTATGGTAGTTCTATTTTTAGTTTTTTAAGGAACATCCATACTGTTCTAGGAATTTTTTTTTTTAAGATTTCTTTTTATTTACCTATTTATTTATTTTGGCTGCTCTGGGTCTTAGTGGTAGCACACAGGATCTCCTAGCTGCAGCATGCAAACCCTTAGTTGCAGCACGCATGCGGCATCCAGTCCCTCAACCAGGGATCGAACCCGGGCCCCTGCATTGGGAGTGCAGAGTCTTACCCACTCGACCACCAGGGAGGTCCCTCTCTTGTTTAGGAATTCTTAAAGAGAACATGTATATACACAACTTTATATATAAATCCTCATAAAGTCTCAATTACCCAGAAAGTTCAGGACCCAAATCAAGTGAATTGTGTAATTAATTAAACAATAACCGAAAATTTTCTCATTTAAATTTTTGAAAAAACTCACTTGAAAGTGTTTATAAATTCATCACTCCTCTTTCCTGTCTTATTCAGTACAGTAGTAGAATGACCACAGTTGATAATTGGGGATTTTCTAGTTACTCATGATTATCTTTTGACCATCGGTTCTAATTCTACAGAATTAGAGATCTAGAAGGCAGATTGATTCTAAGAAAAGTCCTGGAAACTGTTTTAAGATCCTGGATGTGAGTTCTTAAAGCATCACCATCCCCCACTCTCCCGTTTCCAAAAAAAGAAAGAGGGAACTTCCAGTTAGTTGGAGGTCCTGGTTAAAACAGTTGAAGGCTTACAATTTCACACTCTTCTACTCACCCAATTCTTGCCCACACAAAACTACAGTTGAAATTTTTACTTCAGGATATTCAAGTAGACTGTATTCCCTTAACCATGAAAGGGTTCATTGGAAACTAAATCTCTTAAATTTACCTCCTAGGTAATTGTTATTATGAGAAATGGCGAAATGCTTTCATTTTCTCACTGCTGAAGCCAATGCTGAATCAAGATCCTCTGCTGTTTCCACATTTTGCAAGGACTGGGATGTTTGTTTGTGGAACTGAGACAGGATGGTTGGCTCACCGACAGCTTAGGTGAGAGCACAGCATGCCGGAGCCATCTGTTTTGTTACCTCACCGCAGAAAAAGGGACTCTCTCCTCTGAGAACACGCACTACTTGATAGACCCTAAGATGAATACAGACCTTTTAAGGAGCTTCACGTGGAGCTAGACAGTGGTCATCACTGGGCTCTTGGACAATCAAGTATTACTCACAGAGCGAATTCACTCAGGCCTGTGTACAGCTGGGCCTCTCAGGGAAATGGCAACATTGGACATGCAGAGGAAGATTTAAAGGACCAGTGTTTCTAAAGTAGTTATCTTCAAGCCAGTCAGTGTGTAGGGAAATAATATATATCACATTCCATTCTAGAAATTTCCATCTAAAGCCACCTCTGGGTTCCCTGTCACTCCTTCATAGTCTGGCCTTGCAGGAGAAGGCTTAGTCTGTAGAGGTGAGAAATAAAAGAGGGAAAAAGGAGATAAATAAGCAACCCTCTTAGTCCTACTTTCCCTTTTTGCTCGGGGCCCAGAGGTGAGTATAGAAAAAATTCGGGGATTTCTCCGGCTTTCTCACCCATGCTACTTATCCCGGGTAGTTTCATTCTTCTCTTTAATTCTAACTTCACTAAAGATAGAGACACATATAATCTTCATTCCCTTCCTCTAACATGGTGGCAGAGATGTAAAGTCACCCTGTGGGATCCAAAAAATTTTGGAATTCAAATGGAGTTGTTTCCAAACAGAAAAGGCAGGAAAAAATATACAAGAATATAAGTAGATCCTGTGAAATCATTCATAATTATATAGAACTTTCTGTTTTCAAAGTGCATGGGAGTTCAGATGTTTGAAGGATACTTGTGGAAGTTGCGTAGTCAAAGGGGTGGACGCTGCCACTGATCGGTTTATTATCACCTCTTGTCTCCAAATCAGCCTCCTTGTCTGCTCTGTGTAAGTGGACCTCGCCCTTTTAAATATTTTTCCTGTGCTAGCTGGCACAATGTTTCCTGATTGTATGGAGGTCTTTTCCATTTTAAAAAATTGAGATAAAATTGATGTAACATAAAATTCACCATTTTAAAGGTATACAATTCTATGGGTTTTTAGTATAGTCACAATGCTGTGCAACATTAGCACTATATAATTCCATAACAGTTCCGTCACCCCAGAAAGAAGCCCTGTAAATGTTAGAAATTCCAGTTGCCTCTCATTCCCTGACAACCACTGCCTACTTTCTGTCTCTGTAGATGTGCCCATTCACGCAATATGTTGCCTTTACTGTGTCTGGCTTCTTTCATTTAGCATTATGTTTTCAAGTTTCATCCTTGCTGTAACATGTATCAGTACTTCATTCCTTTTTTTGGCTGAATAATATTTCATTTTATGGATAGACCATATTTTATTTATCTACATTTTTATTCAGTTGATAAGACATTTGGGTTGTGTCCACTTTCTGCCTGTTATGCATAATGCTGCTATGAATATTCATGTTCAAGTTTTTGTGTGACTATCTGTTTTCAATTCTCTTAGATACATACCTAGGAGTGAAATTTCTGTTTCACTGTTTAACTTTTTGAGGACCTGCCAAACTATTTTCCACCTTACTACAAGTAACTCAATTTCGTTTCTTTTCACAGCTAAGTAATATTCCATTGTATATATGTGCCGCATCTTCTTTATCCATTCATCTGTCAATGGACACTTAGGTTGCTTCCATGTCCTGGCTATTGTAAATAGAGCTGCAATGAATATTGTGGTACATGACTCTCTTTGAATTATGGTTTTCTCAGGGCATATGCCCAATAGTGGGATTTCTGGGTGGTATAGTAGTTCTATTTTTAGTTTTTTAATGAGCCTGCATACTGTTCTCCATAGTGGCTATATCAATTTACATTCCCACCAACAGTGCAAGAGGGTTCCCTTTTCTCCACACCCTCTCCAGCATTTATTGTTTGTAGATTTTTTGATGATGGCCATTCTGACTGGTGTGAGGTGTTACATCATTGTGGTTTTAATTTGCATTTCCGTAATGATTAGTGATGTTGAGCATTCTTCCATGTGTTTGTTGGCAATCTGTATGTCTTCTTTGGAGAAATGTCTATTTAGGTCTTCTGCCCATTTTTGGATTGGGTGCTTGTTTTTTTGGGTATTGAGCTGCATGAGCTGCTTGTATATTTTGGAGATTAGTCCCTTGTCGGTTGCATCATTTGCAAATATTTTCTCCCATTCTGAGAGTTGTCTTTTTGTCTTGTTTATAGTTTCCTTTGCTGTGCAAAAGCTTTTAAGTTTCATTAGGTCCCATTTATTTCTGTCTTTATGTTCATTTCCCTAGGAGGTGGGTCAAAAAGGATCTTGCTGTGATTTATGTCACACAGTGTTTTACCTATGTTTTCCTCTAAGAGTTTTATAGTGTCCAGTCTTACATCTAGGTCTCTAATCCATTTTGAGTTTATTTTTGAGTATGGTGTTAGGGAGTGTTCTAATTTTATTCTTTTACATGTAGCTGTCCAGTTTTTCCAGCATCACTTATTGAAGAGGCTGTCTTTTATCCACTGAATAGTCTTGCCTCCTTTATCAAAAATAAGGAGACCAGGGCTTCCCTGGTGGCGCAGTGGTTGAGAATCTGCCTCCCAATGCAGGGGACACAGGTTCGAGCCCTGGCCTGGGAAGATCCCACGTGCCGCGGAGCAGCTGGGCCCGTGAGCCACAATTACTGAGCCCGCGCGTCTGGAGCCTGTGCTCCGCAACAAGAGAGGCCACAATAGTGAGAGGCCCACGCACCTCAATGAAGAGTGGCCCCCGCTTGCCACACTAGAGAAAGCCCTCACACAGAAACGAAGACCCAACACAGCCATAAAC
Source organism: Balaenoptera acutorostrata (assembly GCF_949987535.1). Lineage (NCBI taxonomy): Eukaryota > Metazoa > Chordata > Mammalia > Artiodactyla > Balaenopteridae > Balaenoptera > Balaenoptera acutorostrata. The sequence goes on along the minus strand of NC_080069.1, from coordinate 70,698,920 downwards.
AAATAAATAAACAAATAAAATAATAAACGTAAAAAATAATAATAAGGAGACCATATGTGCGTGGGTTTATCTCTGGGCTTTCTATCCTATTCCATTGATCTGTATTTCTGTTTTTGTGCCAGTACCATACTCTCTTGATTACTGTAGTTCTATACTATAGTCTGAAGTCTGGGAGTCTCATTCATCCAGCTCCATTTTTCTTTCTCAAGATGGTTTTGGCTATTCGGGGTCTTTTGTGTTTCCATACAAATTGTGAAATTTTTTGTTCTAGTTCTGTGAAAAATGCCATTGGTAATTTGATAGGGATTGCATTGAATTTGCAGATTGCTTTGGGTAGTATAGTCATTTTCACAATGTTGATTCTTCCAAGCTAAGAACATGGTATTTCTCTCCATCTGTTTCTATCATCTTTAATTTATTCCATCAGTGTCTTATAGTTTTCTGCATACAGGTCTTTTGTCTCCTTAGGTAGGTTTATTCCTAGGTATTTTACTCCTTTTGTTGCAGTGGTAAATGGGACTGTTTCCTTAATTTCTCTTTCAGATTTTTCATCATTAGTGTATAGGAACGCCAGAGATTTCTATGCATTAATTTTGTATCCTGCTACTTTATCAAATTCATTGATTAGCACTAGTAGTTTTCTGGTAGCATCTTTAGGATTCTCTTTGTATAGTGTCATGTCATCTGCAAACAGTGACAGTTTTAATTCTTCTTTTCCGAATTGGATTCCTTTTATTTCTTTTTCTTCTCTGATTGCTGTGGCTAAAACTTCCAAAACTATGTTGAATAATGGGGGTGAGAGTGGGCAACCTTGTCTTGTTCCTGATTTTAGTGGAAATGGTTTCAGTTTTTTACCATTGAGAACGATGTTGGCTGGGTTTGTCATATACAGCCTTTATTATGATGAGGTAAGTCCCCTCTATGCCTACTTTTTGGAGGGTTTTTATCATAAATCAGTGTTGAATGTTGTTGAAAGCTTTTTCTGCATGTATTGAGATGATCATATGGTTTTTATTCTTCAATTTGTTAATATGGTGTATCACATTGATTGATTTGCATATATTGAAGAATCCTTCCATTCCTGGGATAAACCCCACTTGATCATGGTCTATGATCCTTTTAATGTGCTGTTGGATTCTGTTTGCTAGTATTTTGTTGAGGATTTTTGCATCTATGTTCATCAGTGATACTGGCCTGTAGATTAATTTCTTTGTGACATCTTTGTCTGGTTTCGGTATCAGGGTGATGGTGGCCTCATAGAATGAGTTTGGGAGTGTTCCTCCCTCTGCTGTATTTTGGAAGAGTTTTAGAAGGATAGGTGTTAGCTCTTCTCTAAATGTTTGATAGAGAAGAAGTAGCAGAAGATGGCAGAGTAGAAGGACATGCTCTCACTCCTTCTTGCGAGAACACCAGAATCACAACTAACTGCTGAACAATCACCAACAGGAAGACACTGGAACTCACCAAAAAATATACCCCACATCCAAAGACAAAGGAGAAGCCACAGTGAGATGGTAGGAGGGGTACAAGCACAATAAAATCAAATCCCATAACTGCTGGCTGGGTGACTCACAAACTGGAGAACACTTATAGCACAGAAGTCCACCCACTGGAGTCAAGGTTCTGAGCCCCACGTCAGGCTTCCCAACCTGGGGGTCCAGCAACGGGAGGAGGAATTCCTAGAGAATCAGACTTTGAAGGCTAGCAGGATTTGACTGCAGGACTTCGACAGCACTGGGGGAAACAAAGACTCCACTCTTGGAGGGCACACACAAAGTGGTGTGAGCATCGGAACCCAGAGGAAGGAGCAGTGACTCCAGAGGAGACTGAACCAGACCTACCTGCTAGCGTTGGAGGGTCTCCTGCAGAGGTGGGGGATGGCAGAGTCTCACCATGAGGACAAGGACACTGGCAGCAGAAGTTCTGGGAAGTACTCCTTGGAGTGAGCCCTCCCAGAGTCTGCCATTAGCCCCACCAAAGAGCCCAGGTAGGCTCCAGTGTTGGGTTGCCTCAGGCCAAACAACCAAGAGGGAGGGAACCCAGCCCCACCCTTCAGCAGACAAGTGGATTAAAGTTTTACTGAGCTCTGCCCACCAGAGCAACAACCAGCTCTACCCACCACCAGTCCCTCCCATCAGGAAACTTGCCCAAGCCTCTTACATAGCCCTCAATCACCAGAGGGCAGACAGCAGAAGCAAGAAGAACTACAATCCTGCAGCCTGTAGAACAAAAACCACATCACAGAAAGATAGACAAGATGAAAAGGCAGAGGGCTATGTACCAGATGAAGGAACAAGATAAAATGCCAGAAAAACAACTAAATGAAGTGGAGATAGGAAACCTTCCAGAAACAGAATTCAGAATAATGTTAGTGAAGATGATCCAGGACCTCAGAAAAAGAATGGAGGCAAAGATCGAGAAGATGCAAGAAATATTTAACAAAGATCTAGGAGAATTAAAAAACAAACAAACAGAGATGAACAATACAATAACTGAAATGAAAAATACACTAGAAGGAATCAATAGCAGAATAACTGAGGCAGAAGAATGGATAAGTGACCTGGAAGACAGAATGGTGGAATTCACTGCCATGGAACAGAAAAAACAAAAAAGAAAGAAAAGAAATGAAGACAGACTAAGAGACCTCTAGGACAACGTTAAGCGCAACAACATTCACATTATATGGATCCCAGAAGGAGAAGAGAGAGAGAAAGGACCCGAGAAAATATCTGAAGAGATTATAGTCGAAAACTTCCCTAACATGGGAAAGGAAATAGCCACCCAAGTCCAGGAAGCACAGAGTCCCATACAGGATAAAGCCAAGGAGAAACACACCAAGACACATAGTAATCAAACTGGCAAAAAGTAAAGACAAAGAAAAATTACTGAAAGCAGCAAGGGAAAAATGACAAATACCATACAAGGGAACTCCCATAAGGTTAACAGCTGATTTCTCAGCAGAAACTCTACAAGCCAGAAGGGAGTGGCAGGACATATTTAAAATGATGAAAGGGAAGAACCTACAACCAAGATTACTCTACCCGGCAAGGATCTCATTCAGATTCGACGGAGAAATCAAAAGCTTTACAGACAAGCAAAAGCTAAGAGAATTCAACACCACCAAACCAGCTCTACAACAAATCCTAAAGGAACTTCTCTAAGTGGGAAACACAAAAGAAAAGGACCTACAAAAGCAAACCCAAAACAATGAAGAAAATGGCAATAGGAACATACATATTGATAATTACCTTAAACGTGAATGGATTAAATGCTCCAACCAAAAGACACAGGCTGATGAATGGATACAAAAACAAGACCCATATATATGCTGTCTACAAGAGACCCACTTCAGAACTAGGGACACATACAGACTGAAAGTGAGGGGATGGAAAAAGATGTTACATGCAAATGGAAATCAGAAGAAAGCTGGAGTAGCAATTCTCATATCAGATAAAATAGACTTTAAAATAAAGACTATTACAAGTGACAAAGAAGGACACTACATAATGATCAAGGGATCAATCCAAGAAGAAGATATAACAATTGTAAATATTTATGCACCCAACATAGGAGCACCTCAATACATAAGGCAAATGCTAACATCCATAAAAGGGGAAATCGACAGTAACACAATCATAGTGGGGGACTTTAACACCTCACTTACACCAATGGAAAAATCATCCAAACAGAAAATTAAGAAGGAAACACAAGCTTTAAATGACACAATAGACCAGATAGATTTAATTGATATTTATAGGACATTCCATCCAAAAACATCAGATTACACGTTCTTCTCAAGTGCACACAGAACATTCTCCAGGATAGATCACATCTTGGGTCACAAATCAAGCCTCAGTAAATTTAAGAAAATTGAAACCATATCAAGCATCTTTTCTGACCACAATGCTATGAGATTAGAAATCAATTACAGAGAAAAAAACGTAAAAAACACGAATACATGGAGGCTAAACAATATGTTACTAAATAACCAAGAGATCACTGAAGAAATCAAAGAGGAAATCAAAAAATACCAGAGACAAATGACAATGAAAACACGACGATCCAAAACCTATGGGATGCAGCAAAAGCAGTTCTAAGAAGGAAATTTATAGCAATACAAGCCTGCCTCAAGAAACAAGAAAAATCTCAAATAAACAATCTAACCTTGCACCTAAAGGAACTAGAGAAAGAAGAACAAATAAAACCCAAAGTTTGCAGGACAGAAATCATAAAGATAAGAGCAGAAATAAATGAAATAGAAACAAAGAGAACAATAGCAAAGATCAATAAAACGAAAAGCTGGTTCTTTGAGAAGATAAACAAAATTGATAAACCATTAGCCAGACTCATTAAGAAAAAGAGGGGGAGGACTCAAATCAATAACATTAGAAATGAAACAGGAGAAGTTACAACAGACACTGCAGAAATACAAAGCATCCTAAGAGACTACTACAAGCAACTCTATGCCAATAAAATGGACAACCTGGAAGAAATGGACAAATTCTTAGAAAGGTATAACCTTCCAAGACTGAACCAGGAAGAAATAGAAAATATGAACAGACCAATCACAAGTAATGTAATTGACACTGTGATTAAAAATCTTCCAACAAACAAAAGTTGAGGACCAGATGGCCTCACAGGTGAATTCTATCAAACATTTAGAGAAGAGTTAACACCCATCCGTCTCAAACTCTTCAAAAAAATTGCAGAGGAAGGAACACTCCCAAACTCATTCTATGAGGCCACCATCACCCTGATACCAAAACCAGACAAAGGTACCACAAAAAAAGAAAATTACAGACCAATATCACTGATGAATATAGATGCAAAAATCCTCAACAAAATACTAGCAAACAGAATCCAACAACACATTAAAAGGATCAAACACCATGATCAAGTGGGATTTATCCCAGGGATTCAAGGATTCTTCAATATACGCAAATCAATGTGATACACCATATTAACAAACTGAAGAATAAAAACCATATGATCATCTCAATAGATGCAGAAAAAGCTTATGACAAAATTCAACACCGATTTATGATAAAACCCCTCCAGAAAGTAGGCATAGAGGGAACTTACCTCAACATAATAAAGGCCATATATGACAGACCCAAAGCTAACATCATTCTCAATGGTGAAAAACTGAAAGCCTTTCCTCTAAGATCAGGAACAAGACAAGGATATCCACTCTCACCACTATTATTCAACATAGTTTTGGAAGTCTTAGCCACAGCAATCAGAGAAGAAAAAGAAATAAAAGGAATCCAAAGTGGAAAAGAAGAGGTAAAACTGTCTTTGCAGTTTTACATGTTTGCAGATGACATGATACTATACATAGAGAATCCTAAACATGCCACCAGAAAACTAGTAGAGTTAATCAATGAATTTGATAAAGTAGCAGGATACAAAATTAATGCACAGAAATCTCTTGCATTCCTATACACTAATGATGAAAATTCTGAAAGAGAAATTAAGGAAACACTCCCATTTACGAGTGCAACAAAAAGAATAAAATACCTAGGAATAAACCTACCTAGGGAGACAAAAGACCTGTATGCAGAAAACTATAAGACACTGATGAAAGAAATTAAAGATGATACCAACAGATGGAGAGATATACCATGTTCTTGGATTGGAAGAATCAATATTGTGAAAATGACTCTACTACCCAAAGCAATCTACAGATCCAATGCAATCCCTATCAAATTACCAATGGCATTTTTTACAGAACTAGAACAAAAAATCTTAAAATTTGTATGGAGACACAAAAGACCCTGAATAGCCAAAGCAGTCTTGAGGGAAAAAAACAGAGCTGGAGGAATCAGACTCCCTGTCTTCAGACTATACTACAAAGCTACAGTAATGAAGACAACATGGTACTAGCACAAAAACAGAAATATAGATCAATGGAACAGGATAGAAAGCCCAGAGATAAATCCATGCACCTATGGTCAACTAATCTATGACAATGGAGGCAAGGATATGCAATGGAGAAAAGACAGTCTTTTCATTCAATAAGTGGTGCTGGGAATACTGGACAGCTACATGTAAAAGAATGAAATTAGAACACTCCCTAGCACCATACACAAAAATAAACTCAAAATGGATTAGAGACCTAAATGTAAGACCAGACGCTCTAAAACTCTTAGAGGAAAACATAGGAAGAACACTCTGACATAAATCACAGCAAGATCTTTTTTGATCCACCTCCTAGAGTAATGGAAATAAAAACAAAAATAAACAAATGGGACCTAATGAAACGTAAAAGCTTTTGCAAAGGAAACTACAAAGAAGACGAAAAGACAACCCTCAGAATGGGAGAAAATATTTGCAAACGAATCAACGGACAAAGGATTCATCTCCAAAATATATAAACAGCTCATGCAGCTCAGTATTAAAAAAACAAACAACCCAATCCAAAAGTGGGCAGAAGACCTAAACAGACATTTCTCCAAAGAAGACATACAGATGGCCAAGAGGCACATGAAAAGCTGCTCAACATCACTAATTATTAGAGAAATGCAAATCAAAACTACAATGAGGTATCACCTCACACCAGTTAGAATGGGCATCATCAGAAAATCTACAAACAACAAATGCTGGAGAGGGTGTGGAGAAAAGGGAACCCTCTTGCACTGTTGGTGGGAATGTAAATTGATACAGCCACTGTGGAGAACAGTATGGAGGTTCCTTAAAAAACTAAAAATAGAATTACCATATGACCCAGCAATCCCACTACTGGGCATATACCCAGAAAAAACCATAATTCAAAAAGACACATGCACCCCAATGTTCATTGCAGCACTATTTACAATAGCCAGGTCATGGAAGCAACCTAAATGCCCATTGACTGAGGAATGGATAAAGAAGATGTGGTACATATATACAATGGAATATTACTCAGCCATAAAAAAGAACAAAATTGGGTATTTGTAGAGACGTGGATGAATCTAGAGACTGTCATACAGAGTGAAGTAAGTCAGAAAGAGAAAAACAAATATCGTATATTAAAGCATATATGTGGAACCTAGAAAAAATGTACAGATGAACCGGTTTGCAGGGCAGAAACTGAGACACAGATGTAGAGAACAAACGTATGGACATCAAGGGTGGAAAGCACCGGGGTGGTGGTGGTGGTGGTGTGATGAATTGGGCAGTTGGGATTGACATACATACACTAATATGTACAAAATGAATAACTAATAAGAACCTGCTGTATAGAAAAATAAATTTAATAATAAGCCTGCAGGTGACTCAACTGGAAGAACAAAAATAAATAAATAAAACAAATAAAATAAAATAAATGTCTGATAGAATTCACCTGTGAAGCCATCTTGTCCTGGGCTTTTGTTTGTTGGAAGATTTTTAATCACAGTCTCAATTTCACTGCTTGTGATTGGCCTGTTTATATTTTTGATTTCTTCCTGGTTCAGTCTCGGAAGGTTGTGCTTTTCTAAGAATTTGTCCATTTCTTCCAGGTTGTCCATTTTATTGGCATATAGTTGCTTGTAGTAATCTCTCATGACCCTTGTATTTCTGCAGTGCCAGTTGTTACTACTCCTTTTTCATTTCTAATTCTGTTGATCTGAGTCTTCTCCCTTTTTTTCTTGATGAGTCTGGCTAATGGTTAATCAATTTTGTTTATCTTCTCAAAGAACCAGCTTTTAGTTTTATTGATCTTTGCTATCATTTCCTTCATTTCTTTTTCATTTATTTCTGATCTGATCTTTATGATTTCTTTCCTTCTGCTAACCTTGGGGGTTTTTGTTCTTCTTTCTCTAATTGCTTTCAGTATAGGGGTAGTTTGTTTATTTGAGATTTTTCTTGTTTCTTGAGGTAGGATTGTATTGCTTCCTCTTAGAACTTCCCTCTTAGAACTGCTTTTGCTGCATCTCATAGGTTTTGGGTCATCATGTTTTCATTGTCATTTGTTTCTAGGTATTTTTTGATTTCCTCTTTGATTTCTTCAGTGATCTTTTGGTTATTTAGTAGTGTACTGTTTAGCCTCCATGTGTTTGTAATTCTTTTACAGATTTTTCCCTATAATTGATATCTAGTCTCATAGCGTTGTGGTTCAGAAAAGATATTTGACACGATTTCAATTTTCTTAAATTTACCAAGGCGTGATTTGTGACCCAAGATATGATCTATCCTGGAGAATGTTCCATAAGCAGTTGAGAAGAAAGTGTATTCTGTTGTTTTTAGATGGAATGTCCTATAAATATCAATTAAGTCCATCTTGTTTAATATATCATTAAAAGCTTGTGTTTCCTTATTTATTTTCATTTTGGACGATCTGTCCATTGGTGAAAGTGGGGTGTTAAAGTCCCCTACTATGATTGTGTTACTGTTGATTTCCCCTTTTATGGATGTTAGCATTTGCCTTATGTATTGAGGTGCTCCTATGTTGGGTGCATAAATATTTACAATTGTTATATCTTCTTCTTGGATTGATCCCTTGATCATTATGTAGTGTCCTTCTTTGTCACTTGTAATAGTCTTTATTTTAAAGTCTATTTTATCTGATATGAGAATTGCTACTCCAGCTTTCTTCTGATTTCCATTTGCATGTAACATCTTTTTCCATCCCCTCACTTTCAGTCTGTATGTGTCCCTAGGTCTGAAGTTGGTCTCTTGTAGACAGCATATACATGGGTCTTGTTTTTGTATCCATTCATGAGCCTGTGTCTTTTGGTTGGAGCATTTAATTCTTTCCTGTTTAAGGTAATTATCGACATGTATGTTCCGATTACCATTTTCTTAATTGTTTTGGGTTTGTTTCTGTAGGTCCTTTTCTTTTGTGTTTCCCACTTAGAGAAGTTCCTTTAGCATTTGTTGTAGAGCTGGTTTGGTGCTGTTGAATTCTCTTAGCTTTTGCTTGTCTGTAAAGGTTTTAATTTCTCCGTCGAATCTGAATGAGATCCTTGCTGGGTAGAGTAATCTTGATTGTAGGTTTTTCCCTTTCATCATTTTAAATATGTCCTGCCACTCCCTTCTGGCTTGCAGAGTTTCTGCTGAAAGATCAGCTTTTAACCTTATGGGGATTCCCTTGTATGTTATTTGTTTCTTTTTCCTTGCTGCTTTTAATATTTTTTCTTCGTATTTAATTTTTGATAGTTTAACATGTGTCTTGGCATGTTTCTCCTTGGATTTATCCTGTATGGGACTCTCTGCACTTCCTGGACTTGACTATTTCCTTTCCCATACTAGGGAAGTTTTCAACTATAATCTCTTCAAATATTTTCTCAGTCCCTGTTTTTTTCTCTTTTTCTTCTGGGACCCCTATAATTCGAATGTTGGTGCATTTAATGTTGTCTCAGAGGTCTCGGAGACTGTCCTCAATTCTTCTCATTATTTCTTCTTTATTCTGCTCTGTGGTTGTTATTTCCACCATTTTATCTTCCAGGTCACTTATCCATTCTTCTGCCTCAGTTATTCTGCTTTTGATTCCTTCTAGAGAATTTTTAGTTTCATTTGTTTTGTTGTTCATCATTGTTTGTTTGCTCTTTAGTTCTTCTAGGTCCTTGTTAAATGTTTCTTGTATTTTCTCCATTCTATTTCGAAGATTTTGGATCATCTTTACTATTATTACTCTGAGTTCTTTTTCAGGTAGACTGCCTATTTCCTCTTCATTTGTTTGGTCTGGTGGGTTTTTACCTTGCTCTTTCATCTGCTGTGTATTTCTCTGTTTTCTCATTTTGCTTAACTTACTGTGTCTGGGGTCTCCTTTTCACAGGCTGCAGGTTCATAGTTCCCATTGTTTTTGGTGTCTGCCCCCAGTGGGTGAGGTTGGTTCAGTGTGTTGTGTAGGCTTCCTGGTGGAGGAGACTGGTGCCTGTGTTCTGGTGGATGAGGCTGGATCTTGTCTTTCCGGTGGGCAGGACCACGTCCGGTGGTGTGTTTTGGGTTGCCTGTGACCTTATTATGATTTTAGGCAGCCTCTCTGCTAATGGGTGGGGTTATGTTCCTGTCTTGCTAGTTGTTTGGCATAGGGTGTCCAGCACTGTAGCTTGCTGGTTGTTGAGTGGAGCTGGGTCTTAGCATTGAGATGGAGATCTCTGGGAGATTTTCGCCGTTTGATATTACATGGAGCTGGGAGGTCTCTGGTGGACCAATGTCCTAAACTCGGCTCTCCCACCTCAGAGGCTCAGGCCCAACACCCGGCCGGAGAACCAAGACCCTGTCAGCCACATGGCTCAGAAGAAGAGGGAGGGGGAAAAAAAGAAGGAAACAAAGAAAAAATAAATGAATAAAATAAAGTTATTAAAATAAAAAATATTAAAAAGTAATAAAAAAAAAAAAGAAGAGAGCAACCAGACCAAAAAAAACACAAATCCACCAATGATAACAAGCGCTAAAAACTATACTAAAAAAAACAAAACAAAACGGCAGACAGAACCCTAGGACAAACGGTAAAAGCAAAGCTTTTGGGAAGTCTGAGGTCTTCTGCCAGTGTTCAGTAGGTGTTCTGTAGGAGTTGTTCCACATGTAGATGTATTTCCGATGTATTTGTGGGGTGGAAGGTGATCTCCACGTCTTACTCCTCCACCATCTTGAAGGTCTCCCTCATTGTGGTTTTGATTTGCATTCCCCTACTGACTATTTGTGTTTATATGGCTTTAGTTTTGTATTTTGAACCATCTTTAGGCTTACAGAAAATTTTCAGAAATAGTATTTGGGTCAAATCCTGAGCTTTCCATTCTATCCCATTGATCTATAGTATTTGTCTACTCATGTGTCATAGCACCCTATGTTAATTATGGGAGCTTTATATATGCTTTAATGTCTGGTAGTGCTAGTCCTCCCTTCTAGGTGTTCTTTTTCAACATTCCCTAGTGACTGTTGCATGTTTGTTTCTCCATATGAACTTTAGTATCAACTTGTCTATAAAATAACTTCTTGGTATTTTTATTGGAGATGCATTCAATTTATAAATTAACTTCAGGGGAACTGACAGTTTTTTAACGTTTTCATCCTAGCCAAGAACAAGGAATGGATTTCCAATTGTTCAGGTCTGCTTTTGTGTCTTTCAGGAGTGTTTCAAAACTGTCCTCATATAGATAGGTTTTGCTCATTTCTGGTTAAATATATTGCTATGCATTTCATCTCCTTGGCTGTTATTGTAAATGGGGTGTTCTTTGCCATTATGTCCTCTGTTCTTTTATATGTGAAGGCTATCGATGTTGTTTGTTAATTTTATATCTTGCCACTTCATTGAATTCCTACTCTTCGAATTGGTTTTATCATTGATTCTCTGGGTTTTTCAGAGTACTGTCATATCATCTTCAAATAGAAGTAGTTTTACCTTTTCTTTCCCATTCGTATACCTCTAATTACTATCTCTTGTTTAACTGCCTAATGTTCAATTCTTGCCTTGTTCCTGGTCTTAATGAAAATACCTCTAGTGTTTCCCCATTAAGTAGAATACTAGCTTTAGGACTAAGGCATACATATTTTATCATGTTGAGAAGGTATCCCTCAATTCCTATTTCCTTAAGTGTTTTTATCATGAATGGGTAATGAATTTAGTCAAAGGTTTTCTCAGCATCTGCAGAAATAGTGCATTCCTGACATATAAATTACATATTGTATATATCACATGCACATATATATACAACACATACACACTGTATTATTTATTATTTCTTTTCCCAAGCCATTTGAAAGTAAATTACATACATCATGCCACTTTATCTCTTAATACTTCAGAGTATGTTTTCTAAGGACAAAGATATTTTCTTAGGTAACCACAGTTATCAACTTTGGGAAATTTAACATTTACCATCTAGCACCCAGATTCTTTTTGATCCCTTCTAGTTACTACTCCACCCCTCAAAGATAATCATGATCCTGACTATAAACATCACAGATAAATTTTGCCTGTATTCTACTTTAATAAAAAGAATCTAACAGAAAAAAAAAAAAAAAAAAAGAAATAGTGCATTCCTTGAGTATATCCTACTTGGCCGTATTGTACTATAACATTTAATGTGTTGTAGGATTATGTTTGCTAATATTGTTTGTTGGTTCCCTTAACTTTTCCATTCCTCTATAAAGACTCCATTCAGTAAATTTTCTTCAATCCCAGCAGGATTGGGAATTTTTGGATCAGAATTTTTGCATTTGTATTCACAAGTGATATTGGTCTATAATTGTCTTTCTTTGAATAGTCTTTAGTTTATGCATAATTTTATACTTTCTTCATAAAAGGAATTAGGAATTGTTTTTTCCTAATATTCTAGAATAATTTTTAAGACATTGGAAAAATCTGGTCTTTGAAGATTTGGTGGAAATAATTTGTGAAGCCAGTTGGGTATGGTAGCATTTTTAGTGTGGGTTAGTTCCTTATTAACACTATTTCTTCTGTAGAAATTAGTCTGCTTAAACTTTTTAACTCTGATGGCATCAAATTTGGCAATTTGAATTTCCCTAAGAAATTATCCATTTCATCTAGGTTTTCAAATTTACTTGCATAGAGATCTTGAAATTTGTTTCTTATACTGTTTTTAATTTCTTCTGCTTCAATTGTTATATCCCCCTCGTCATTTTAATTTGTATATTTGTGCTTACTTTCTTTTTCTTGATCAAGTTAGCTTGTGGTTTGTCTATTTTGTTAATTTTTTAAATTACAATTTTGATTTGTTAATTAGATCAGCTGTTTTTCTCATCCTTGGGTATTCTATCTCAGCCCTAGGGTGTGTGACTATTTTCACACACCTGCTTTTCCTATATTCTTTAGAGTTCTCCTTACTTCTTACCAGCCAATTCCTCGTTACTTCAATCACTTTTTATAGATAATAATTCTTTATATTAAACTTTTCCCATTCAAATTATTGTGTGGTTCTGTCTCCTGATTAGACCCTGACTAGTACATTTGCCGTCTCTTGGATTTGTTCACTTTTTTCCACCCACTCAGCGACCAGCTTCCTCCAGCCTTCCCAAGTCTAGATATATGCAATATTCTTGTAATAGCTTGTTGATCTCCAAGTCTCTAGTTATGGCCCCATCTAACCTATGTTTCCTGATGACATCAGATTACTACAAAATGCTACTAATCTAATCATGGCACTCCCCAATTTAAAAGCCCTCAATGGGTACACTATCCTAAATATGAAGTCTAAATTCCTAAGCATGGAACACAGAGCCCTCTATGCTCTGATCCCTTCTTAACTCTTATTAACCAAATCTCTTGTGTCGTCCCCTTTCTATTTTCCTTCCTTTTGTACTTTAGGCACAATAGACAATTTGAAGTTCCTTGAACAATTGGATTATTTCTCTCCTCTTTCAACCATTGTTAAATTGCTCTCTCTGCATGGAATTCTGTCTCTGACCCCTGTCTATTTGGTGAACACACCTATTCATCCCTCAAGACTCAATTCCAGGATTCATTTATTTAGGTCCATATTCATCTCCTAGAATGGAAAATTCCCTCAAAGATAGGAATCGTGTCTTTCTCGTCTTGAATTTCCAAATTCTTCCCCAAAGTAGAAAGTGTTGAATGCTGAATGAATGAATTTTTATAAATGTAACTCCTCTTGGTACAATGCTGTGAAGTTGAGGTACTTTCAGATGTCTAAGAGATGGCTAAGGACGCAAGAGGGCATTGTTATTCCAAGACATTTTCTATTCTCCATGAGGTGACTTGATTAGGGTACAGAGTTTCAAGTCTTGAGGCCATTTCCTGGCTCCTCTACATTATAAGTTGGGTGTTATTCTGTAAGCCATTCTGAGAATGATACTTTTACGTCACAATTACCTGTAGAACTCAGGATTCCCAGCAAGAAACAGAAAGTGCACTCTGCTTGAATTTTGAAGAAAATTAATTACTGGAGTCTCTGTACAGGTATGGAAGGATTAAAGAAACCAATAGGGGGGTATTGGGCATTTAGAGACTAGCAATAGTGAGAAGCCATTAGTCCTAAAGGGACAGGTGAAGAAACAGTGTTCCTGGAGCCTGATGTGAACTGGAGCTATAACGAGAGGCTCCCTGAAAGAAGGTGTAGACTTAGAGATGCAGTCACTGCCAGAACAAAGCACAATGCAGAAGAGTAGCAGGGGAAGAAATACCCTGACTCCTCTCTCGGTCTGCCCTCCAATCTCTTGCTAGCACTTCCCCTTGGCTCCTCTTCTCAACCTGGAGTTATTGGTGAGGGTGCCTGAATGACACGGTCTGGAGAGCCAGCCCCATCCTCCTCCAAGCATAGAGCAGGCTGGAGAAAGGCAGAGATCACATGGGGGAGTGCAAGCAAAGAACCACCAGCAAACCACCTCATTTATTTCTGTGGGGAGTAAAATACATATGAAAGTAACATAGCAGTTATAAATCGTATGCAAAAAAAGAATATTTCCTAAATTCAACATCATCAGAAATACCAAATATTCGATAGTTTATTTTTTTCCAGAAGGAATGTTTGGGATAGGCAGGGGAACTCTGTTTATTTGTGCACAGTCTGTGGTTAATAGCTCTCTTGGTTAGAGCCTGGTGTTGATGAGGCCAAATTAAGAGATTCAGTCACATGAGCACCAGTGCTATGTGGACACAGGCTACAGTCCAGGCTTCAGTCTGGGGTCCTGCCATTATTTCATCCTGAGCACACCGATCACCATCGCTTTTCAAATAATTTGTAGAAGTGTGTGTCATACTGTGGTCTAAGTGAGAGGTGAGATACTCAGGCATTAAAAACAATCTTTATGCGATGTTTCTAAAAGCTTATAAGCCAGTCTGAGTAATTATCTAAATATCATCCAACCACCCAATCCAATACTTCCCATAAAAAATGCAAAGAGCAATGCCTTACAGAGGATGTCAGAGTGTAATTCCAGGGTATGAGCTGAGGAATACTCCAAGGAACTTCCCCCCAAAAGGTTTACCCTATGCACTGACCCCGCATGCTAACGTGAGAACCTCCTCTTGGTTATTTACAATTGCTTCAGAAGTTCCATCCTAAAATATGCACAAGGTACTTAGGATTGGTGACAAATTTGCACGTAGCCCTATGATTTCACTTATCAGATCAGGTAGAGCACTTGTTCATTCATTCAACAAGTGTTTGCTGAGAGCTTACTCTGTGCATTTACACAAAGCGAGAACAGCACAATGGCAGAGAGATCACAAAATGTCCAGAGCTGGGGACCTTATCAGAGAGGACACAATATTAGTACCTTGTTAGCCTAATTAGGGAGTGAAGGGAGAAAGTTATGAGATTGGGGCAGAGATAAGTAATGTGACCTCACTTCAGTTTGGCAAAGAGACATGTCTGAAGAGGCTGCATAAATATAATGATTCGCACAATTATGTGAGCACTTATGTGCCAACAGAGTGTTAATATGTTAGAGGTTTCTTTATCCTGAATTCTTCTCTTACATGGTGGATATTGTGAAGCCCCCCCCCTTTTTTTTTTTGATGAGAAAATTGAGATTCAGAAAGGATATGATTCACCTATATCCAAAAAGCTGACACATGGTAAAGTCAGGAATCAAATTCAATTCTGTCTTCAGAATCTGCACTCCTTCCACTCTGTAACATCAACTTGAATTAGTAAAACATCTCCTACACCTAAAATTTGGTCATTAAAAAGTCGCTCAGACTTTAGTGGTCTCTTGAAAAGAGCAAATAGTAAAGTGAATCTCTCATACTTACAGAAGGCCTGTCATGGTTCTGCCCTCATCCGTTTTGTTTCCTGAGGAAAAACTAAGAAGACCCACTAACAGATTACTCAGCAAATGTTTGGTGAGTGAATAGCACCATAATTAAGCAGTTAGAAGTCACACAACCCTTTCTAACACGTAAAACACAAGAAGATGTATCAATTCCTCCCCAAGACTCATTTCTCATTAAATTCTAATTTTCCAGTTGATGAACTGCAGACCCTCCCAGTATCAACAAAAATTAGGCAGTATTTCCTTGCCAGACTGAGGCTGTTGAGAAGTAAACTGTAACAAATTGGGGCTGGACCAAGTAAAAGGCCAATAAATGAATAACTTTGCTCAATGACCTTCTGTCTTTCTTGGCTTGGCACCTTCCACGGAGAAATAAAACAAGGCAGAGAAGTTGAGCAAAGAGTTTCAGGAAGTTGTCTTCTTCCTTGGAATTTGTCAATAGGGTTGGTTCCCGGGGACGGCCTGTCTTTCTCTTAATGACGCACTGGCAGGCTCAGAACCGTGCAGTTCCTGAAATAGGCGGGCCTAGAGACAAACATTTGTCCCTTCAACTGGCTGAATGGAAGCCACCAGAACAATGACTACAACAGGCAAGGAACACAAGCCTCAGCCAGTTTCTTCTGGACATGTGGCTTGCTCCTCACACCCACATGTTTGTTTCCAAGGCATGGCTGATGTAACAGTAGCAAGCAGCCACTCAGTGTGAAAGTGACAGAAATAAAGAGAACACAGTTTTCCCAAACAAAAGTAGCAAAGCTTGAAGATGCCTCAAAATCATGGAGAAGGACCTTGTACTTCTCTGGCCCAGCTGAAACACCATCTCTACTTCAACCCTCTGGAAAGAAGGCCATTTCACGTGGCTCCTCCTGTGTAACCAATTCCCACTCTGTCCAAATCCACTGTAACCAATCCATTTGTAACCAAATCCACTCTGTCATCAACTCTTGCAGTAGTTCCTGTTTTCCTGATCAGACATTGACTGATACATGCGTATTCTTCCCTTTATTTTGAAGACATCTACCACAATCTCAAGTCATCTACCTTCTGGCCAGCTAGACTGTGAGTTCACGTCAAGAGTGAGGGAAATTGGAATTGCACTTAGAGGGCTCTCAAAGAGCATCTATCGAGCAAATAAGTCTCTCTGGCATGTTGCGACATCCTGGGTTTCATGTGTCCTCGTGGCCAGAAGGGAGGCGATGAAATTCTGGGAGGAAGGGGTTATAGCTCCATCCACCTCTGACTTGGGGTAATGAAAAAAGCTTGGTATTCTATAAAATGTTCTATAAATAAAAGTTACTTTAGGACACATGTTATGACACTTCATTGCAATAAAAGATAGAAACGAAATTAATTAAAGCAAAAAAAAAAAAAAAAAGAATTATTGGCTCACCTGACTGAGAAGACCAGAGGTTGCACAAGGTTTAGTTATGGCTGGGTCCAAGGGTTCAAACAATGCCTTCAGGAATCTGCTGAATCTCTCTCCATGACTCTGATTTGCTTTCCTTTGCCTTCATTTCATTCTCAGATGGACTCTTCCCCATGATTGCAACAGGGCTTCCAACAGCTCTAAGCTACATGGGATTTTAGTGCTCTCGGTCTCAGAAGGACAGACATTGTTCTCTCTCTGTGTCATTACTATCTCTTAAGAAAGGACTCTGGCTGGCTCTGCTTGGATTTCACACCCGCTCCTGGCCAATCACTCTGTCCTTGGTACCAAAGGCTCTGGGAGTACCCTACTCCTCAGCCACCTGTGGCAGGGCAAGCAGAGGCCCTGGACCGAAGAAGGAAAAAGGGGAAAAAGAATACTGGGTAGGCGACAACAATTCCAGGTGTAGAATATCACAAGGCAGCTGGGTACTGAGGGGTAAGTACCTGTATTAGAAGACTTGAAATTGAGCTCTGACTCCGTCACTGATTCACTGTGAGAGCCCCGGCAAAATATTTCACCTCTTTCATCCTTGCTTTCCTCGTTTGTAAAATGTGTGGATTAGGCTTGGAACAGTAATTTGTAAGCATTTTTAACTACAAGACTCTCAATTTAAACAAATCATTGTACAAAACACACAGATCCTTAGCAAAGCTGGCTGGAGAGGTGCTGGGGGAGCCTGGAGCCCCTCTTGCTCTCCTCCCCCTTCTGTCCTCCTGATGGGGGTGCTTGAAACTCCTGGGGCTCCTCAGAACACAGTTTGAGAAACCTTGAGGTAGCTGATCTCCACGGCCTCTTCCAGCCTGAACTTTGAGGAAGTCTATGTAGATGGTCCAATGCTCTTTAATCTAATTTTTCTCACTTTCCCTCTATTTATTTTTGGGCTAAAATCATGGATGTTGGCTATGTGTGAGAGGCCACTTAGGAAAAATCATCATTTATTCAAATACCCAGCCAATTTACTCTGGCCTGTTTGGAGCTTGTTTTTCCTGATGGGGAGGGAATAAATTTCCAAAACCCACTTTTAAGTTCAGGCTAGAAAAGGTGAGTATACAAGTAAGGAAAAATGGGCAGCGGAAGTTGCCAAAGCTGAGCTGAGCTGGAAGCAGTAAATTCAAACCACCTCCATCTCCCTGACACGTGTGCCCCGCTGGGCACTCAAGGCCAAGTGTACTCTCTGGAACGGATGGCAGAGGAGGATGTTGTAGGTTTTGGCTTCATCACTTGTGAAAACTTACTTTTGGGGAGACATGTTCAGCTCCAATCTGATTGTCTTTGATCGAAGCAGAGCATCAGGCAAGAGGAAGGGGACAGGCCTTCCTGCAGCCAGAAGGCAAGAGGGGAGGAGGGCTTCTTTGATCCAGGCAGCACCGGGGGTGAGAAATTACTGCTGCGGTGATTTCAAAGGAAGCCAGGACCTTTGCATCCCTTTTCCCTGTGACTGTTTAGAAAATATCTATAGAGAGGCTAGCAGATGTCAGACAGTCCTTTGGGGAATAAGTATAGATAAGTGGTGGTCTCTAGCCTGTGGGACCTTAGAAGCAAGAGAGGAGGTGGGCAAGTCAATGCGTGACACTGTACAGGAAGGCTGTATCCAGCTGTCCTGCACCGGCTGCTTATGGCTGGTGTCTAATCTGATAGGTCGGTGTCCTATTAAATAGTTTAATACCATCCACACTTTGTGATGTGGGAGCAGTCCAACAAGATACATGTGTACACTCTACCATGGTAGCACAGAGTAGGAAAAATGACACTGGGGGAGCTGAAGATAGCTTTCCGGGGTGGTGGCATTTGGTCTGTGTCCTACAGGAAGGGTAGGACATCACCCAGAGGGGCGAGAAGAGAAGGGAGGGGGCCTTCCAGAGCCCAGTGGGACCACCACGTCTGTGGCCTGAATACGCGCGCAGAGGTTGGGAAGATGAGCATATGGGCTGGTGAACTGAGCATAAGTTGTTGGGGAACAGCTACTGAGGAGACGAGAGTGGAGCGTGGTGGGCCTGTAGCTGCTGCTTAAAAGCCCGGCCTTGCTCATGGGTGAGCTGGGAGCCACTGCACGTGAGCGGCTGGGCGTCATGATCAGGCCAGTGCTCAAGGAGCTTCATTAGGCCCCCAATGAAGCCGCAGGAACAGGAAGTGGGAAGACCAGCCAAAATCACTCCTGCTGAAGTGCCCGACAACTGGCTACATTTTTTTTTTCTGTTTAGTAAAAGCCAACATTTGCTGAGCATTTACTCCAAGCCCAGCCCTTGCAAAATGCTTCCTCATACGTAATCCTCTGCACAGTCCTGGCTCTACTGACCCCAAGTTACAGATTAGGAGACTGAGGCTTAAAGGTGCTGCCATTGGCCCATTGGGAGGCCACGTGAGGAGGAAGGAGCAGAGTGACCCAGAGGCTGTTGCAGAGGAAGGGAACACTTAGTGAGTGCCGACTACGTGCCAGTCTCCGTGGGATGTGCGTCCCATTTAATTCTCACAAAACAGTTGCATTCTCCCAGTTGCTCAGGACAAAAGCTTTGGAGACGTCCCCCCTCTCTCTCTTTCACACCCCATATCCAGTCCATCCAGCTCTCAGGTTAGTCCTCTACCTCCAAACACATCCAGAATTCAACCACTTCTCTTCCTTCACGGCTGCCAGCCTGGCCCAGCCCACCATCTCTCTCCCTGATTCTGCCCCCTACAGGCAGCTCTCCATACTGCAGCCTGGATGAGTCATTTAGAGCCCAGGTCAGATCACCTAACACCTCTGCTTGAAATCCTGCAGTGGCTCCCATGTCACTAAAGTAAAGCCAATGTCCTGACATTTGCCTCTCATGGCAAGCTAATCCCAGCCTGCCGTTACCTCCTGACCTCCTCTCTCACTTCTCCCCCATTGCTCACTCCACTCTATCACTCCAGCTTCCTTTCTCTTCCTCAAATTCACCAGGCACACTCCTGCCTCAGGACCTTTGCTCCAGCTGTGCCCTGTGCCCGGAACACTCTTCCTCCAAGTAGCCCCCCTGATCTAAGTCTCTCACCTTCAGGTCTTTGCTCCTGGAGGCGGCGCTGAGTACCCTGTTGAATTTTGCAACCTGATCTCCCATCACATGGTGAGTCTATCCCCCTTGACCTGATTTATGTTTCTTGCTCATATCAATTACCAAAGAAGTGGTAGAGCCAGCGTTTGTACTCAGGTCTGCCCAGTGGCAAGTCCTGGGCTCCTGCTGTCACACCTGAGGGGGGAGGAAAGCCCACCAGGAGCCTTGATGGATAGCAGCGCGGGCAGGCGGCAGGAATGACGCTAGTCATGCTGACATGGGGCAGCGTGGCAGATGCTGCAGCAAAGAGTAAAAGCAAGCTTTTCTCGCTCAGTCTTGTTGCTGTAGTTTTTTAAAAAGTAAATAAATAATGAACCTCATGGCTGAGAAGCCATGCTGTGTGTGCGCGCGCGCGCGTGTGTGTGTGCGTGGCGGCACTGGCCTTCATCCTAGAGCCTTACCTCATTCAGCAGGCATTGAACAAAGGCAGCATTATTGAATACCAACAAATCATCTGGCAACAGAGGGAGAGACTGAGAGATGGATGGGCCAGAGCGCACCTGACGGGATGAAACACAGACTTCCTCCAGAAAGAGGCATCGTCAACAGGTGCTGCTTTCGGAGTGCCCCACAAACCCTTTACTTCCCGTACGTTTTCTGAACCTGAGAGGCAAGGCTGAATTTTCAGGAAAGAGCCTCAGAAAAGGCAATTCCAGGCTGCTCCTGGAGTTGCTGCCCAGGACCCGTCCTGCCGTCACCACCTGCCATTGGGCTTTGGAGCTGGGGCCAGGTTACCTGTTTCTCTAGGCTCCAGGTTAATACTGTGCTTCCACTTGTTAATACCAAGGACTGTCCCCGAGGGTGGAGACAATGCCACTTATCACAGTGGCCCTCTCTAGAAAGAAGGCTGGATTGGGGGGAGGCAGAGAAATCGAGGCCACTCCTCGCCCTGGCCGAGGGGGCGGGTTTCTTTCCTCAAATTTATGCTCACTCTAAATGTTCAGGCTCAGAGGTGTGCTGGCGGTGGATAGTGTTTTGCTAAAACACATGGGCTTTGGTCAGAAATAAACCACCCCTCCCAGGTGCTGTGATCCATTAAGTGAGTAAGGCCGCCAAGCACTCTGAGTGATCAAAAGAGAAAAAGAGGCACTTCCTGGCTTCTTCCAGGTTACAGGCAGCCCTAGAAGGTAGGATGCTGCTGGATAAGCTGCTGTTACGACAGAAACAAAATTTATTTTACACAGACAGCAAATGATGACCTCCCCCAAACTTTCCACATTACTAGACTGAAACCATCCAAGATGATATCAAAATGTGAGCGCCCGAGAAAAGTATTATGAAGCAACTACAAGTGATTTCGCCCACAAAAGAAACATCCAAATCTCCATCCCCTCTCTTAGGATCCCAGCTTGCTTGCATTGCTGTGCAGAAAAGTCCTAAAGTTCTTTAAGTCCTAACCCTGTTTTGGTCTCCCCACTTGTCATATTTGCTTATTTTACCACTTGAAATTTCCAGCCTCTGTATCATGAAACATTCCTGATAAGACACCATCCTGGTCTTACTATGGCTTTTTCAAATGTTCTCATTATAAATGCTACTCATGTCTGCTCTACAGTCTACAATGACTGTGGACACCCTCTATGCCAGGAGTTCTCAAGCTTCAGCTTGCATTCAAGTCCCCTGGAGGGCTGGTTAAAATACAGGTCTCTGGGGCCCACCCCTACAAGTTCTGACTCAAGAGATCTGGGGCGGGGCTTGAAAATGTACATTTCTGACAAGTTCCCAGGCAGGGGCTGCACTTGCTGCTGCCTCTTGTATCATACACTTTGAGAACTTCTGCCATGCTTTGTACTTGGATGGCTCCTTGAAGAAAAAACAAACAGTTGTTTCAGAATTGAACCCAGGTGGTGTTAACAAAGTTAGCACAGGTATGAGGCCAAACAGCAGCAGGAGGACAAGCTGGGAATTGAGGGCTGGGCGTGGAGGTGAAGGTGGCTGTTCATGCTTCTCATGGTTCCTTGGAAGATCTTTTTTCACAGGGGAAGAACCCAAACAGTGAATCATCAGTATTGGTTTGAATTCTTCCAGTTGCAAATGACCAAAAAAAAAAAAGAGGGCATTTATTGGCTCATATAAATGAAAAGCCCAAAGATGGACTGAATGCAGGCATGGCTTGATCCAGAAGCCCAAATGAGTTTTTCTCTGTACCTCTGTCCTCTGCCTGTTCTCTCTCTGCTCCATTCTCAGATGGACTCTCAGATCCTGGTGGCAAGATGAACGAGAACCAGTTCCTCCCACTGGCCAACTTTTTAGGAAGCCTCCTATGTTACAGCTGCTTACGAAAAAGCTATGGGGGTCACCCCCTCCCCATGTTCCCAAGTAGAGAAGAAGAATGGGAAGGAGTGGACCGATCCACAGTATAGTAACCACAATCGCTATTACTGCTTGAACAGCGAGGAAAGTTGGGACAATGTAAAAATAGCACAGCACCATGTTTATAATCAAAGCTTCCCATTATGCAAACCCAACCCCATCCAACTAAGGAAATGACAACTTTTCCCTTGGGAATTTTCACACAACTTTTACCTCCTTTGCCATCATCAAATGTGAAGTGTTTTACTGGTGGGCTTCGTGGTGGAACCCTGTCATTTTAATGGGAGAATATGCCAGAGGGGTAGCATAGGCTAGGTGGAATTGTAGCCATAATTTCCCCCAGATTCACAATAACTTAAAAAAAAAAAAATCTTTCCCTCTGCTGAAAAACACCTGTCTAGCTACAGAGTCAAAGAGGAGACTGTGAGGGGACATAATCCCAGCTGAAGTGCTATTTTCAGTCCCGTAGAGTTTTCATGTAGTTATGCATGTAACAGGCACAGGTACAAAAGCAATTAAACTAGAACAAAGCAGAAAATAACAGCAGGCAACTTGCTGCCTTCAGTTGCTGTGCTCCCAGTTGGGAACACTGTCAGTCACCGGTGGGGCCTGTAGAATTCAATTAGTTGGGGGAGAAAAAAAAAAAAAGTTTTTTTTGGCTGAGTCAGCATCCAAATATAGGAATCCTTCTGAAGGACTGCAGGTTTCTCAGAGGGCTATGCTGGAGGAAGGGGGTAGAGTGATTTTTAAAAGTCTACCCAGGAAGAAAGAATTATTGCAAAATGTGCAAGTTTCCTGAGTTGTGGTCTGGAAAAACCATTTCTGGCCCTGGAATCTTGCCTTCCTGTTTGAGACCTAGACTTTGTCTTTATTTCATTTTGCTAAGCCAGTACAGTAATCATGTTCCTAGAATGATATAATCTAAAGGATGGGTTGTGGTTGTGTTTTAGTAAAGTTGGGCTGTTAAGTAATGGGAACTCAAACTCACTTAAGTATTAAGGGGGTATGTTAGAAAGATACTGGAGGTTAACAGAATCAGAGGGAGAGAAACTGCTGGACTTCAGGGATTTGCTACTGTCAGGGGCCACTCACTCGGACACCTTCTCCCCCATCCTCTCTCTCATCTCCACTCCACGCTGTTCTGCCTGGCTTCATTCTCTCCTGCTGGAAACAGATTTCCACAGATGATGGAAGATGGCCACCAACAGCTTCTAATTCACGTCCTCCTGCTTCTGTGGCCCGAAATACAAGACACACTCTCTCCCTCTCCACTTGAGGACACAGCCCAGAGAAAAAGGAGTCCACAAAGGAGATGAGAGAGGGGTGACCTGGGAGAGCTATGTCACAGAAACCAGAGCAGGATAGAGTTTCAAGGAGGAGGCATCAGACACCACAGAGGGATCAAGTAGAATGCGATGGAAAAGGTCCTTACAAGATTAGTCACGCAAAAAAGTCAAAGTCACACTTATCTGTGCACATAATACTGCGGAGGTGTAAACAGCACTGTCACAGCCCTTTTCTTGAATGTTGGTGCTCCCGTGCTGTCACGTTAATTTGATTAACTGTCGTAAATGTGCGGCTCCATGTAGAGGTGGTTTAAAAGTATTAATTAACATAAAAACAAAATCTGATAAAGGACCCACGAACAGCAATGAAATAAATCTCAGAGAAGAACCACGATGGGCCCAGTGTAGGTCACACACCTGCCAAAGTGAAAGAGTAGGCCAGGCGGGGTCACATCATGGCTCTTCCTGTGAGCGAGGGGCCGAGTACTGTGACTGGCAGCCCCACCACGATTATAGGATTGGAGCTGGGGAGAAGCTGTTTCCCCAGGAAGAGAAGGAAGAAAGGTGTGTGGATGACCAACACAAACGGCTACAGGTGCACAGTTAAGTGTAAACACATCCCAAGATCGCCAGTTATAACAGTTATTAGTTGTTCATATCAACATTTATGTTGTACCTACTACATAAATGTCATATCTGTGTTAGGTCTTGGGTATCACAAAGATGAGTGGGGCAAGATCTTTGCCTTCAGAGTTCAGGTAGTTGATGGATAGACATATGTGAAAATAAATTGGGCACTATGGAATGAGGACTACGGTAGAAGAATTTGAAAAGTAGTGTAGGAGAAGGAGAGAGAAAGGGATGAATTCCATTGGGGAGGATGATCAGGGTGGGCTTCATGAGGAATCCAAGTTTAGGGGAGGGCTTTGAAGGAGGTGTAGGAGATTTCCAGGAGGACAGACCAATTCCCAAAGAAGACTCCCCAACTTAATTGACTACTAAGCCCAATTTAACTGGAGAATATTACAGGTTTGCAATACATAGGCCAACAACTGGGAAACACGGAACTAGTCCCAATTTCACATACAGAAACTAAAGCTTATAGAGAGATTAAGTGATTTGACCAAAGTAACGCAGCTAGAGAGAGGCAGGCTTAGGGTGAGACGCAGACTTCTTGACGACCCGAGTAGTGCTTCTTCCATTCTTCCACATGAAACCCCGAGTAGCCAAGTCAAGAGGTGGTCTGAGCCCTGCCCTGGTTTTTGATAGGCACAGTCTAGAAGGCCAGATCCAACCACAGCTATGGCCCGCCCACAGCTTTACCAGCTCATTAGCCTCAGCTGTGCAAATGTGCTCTGAGCAGGAGTGTCAGGGATAGCACAGGCAGCATCTTTCACCAGGAAGAGGCGCTGAGAGCAGTGATAGAGGAATACAGACCAAGCATCATGCATTTGTGCATGGCTGGTGAGAGGCAACACGAACCTCCCCAAAGTCTCAGTGTAATATCCTGTCACTCCAGAGAAAAGATCAATGCTCACAATTGTCAAGAGTAGGGGAAAATCTGTCAAGAGCACAATAAACCAGCCATGTAAAACATGAAACGAACCATCACTCTCGCAGTGGGGTAAAAATTCCAAATTGGCATCAGAACAGAAGAGAAAAACAAAACCTATTAGTGGCACCTCTATATGGAAAGTCCTAACCCACCCAAGCCCGAAGTCTCTGCCAGCCTCAGCTTCTCATCCCTGTTGATTACATATACATTTTTCATGCTACAATAATGTTATTGGTCTGCAACGGGTTGGAGAACTTGGAGCCATTTCCTGAGAAGGACTGGGCTATCTAGAAATATTTGCTTGATTATTTTTTGTGGTTTTATACACAGATTCTCCATGGTATGAATCCTGGCTCTGCCACTTATTGGTTGTGTGACCTTGGGTAAGTTACTTAACCTCTGTGAAACACCTCTCAAAAGTCTTGGAAAATGATGATTATATGAGATAAATCTATAAGGTACTGAGCATAGCACTGGAACAAATGTTCAAAATGGTAGCTGTTAATATTGTTTTCATTATTAAAACACAGTCCTTGCCTTTGAACAGCTCACAGTCTAATGGGAAAAGCAGACCTAGTTGTGACTCATGCAGGATATAATAGAACAGCTTTATAAGTGTAGGTTGTAGTTATTTAAGATCACTTTTGTATAATCTGTTCTAGGTAGATGGTGACAGCATTTGCAAAAAATCCAAGGAAAAATCACAAAGATTCTCATCAGGCTAGGAGAGTGTTCTAGATTCTAGAACATATCAAGATCTTTCTCTAATGTGGAAACACAGAGGAGACCTAGCAATGCTAGATGCTAGCACCTTCAGGCAGCTTGGATCTCAACTTTGCACCATGGACACTTAAAATTCCAGTGCCCATTCAACAAATATGCCAAGACAATTCAATGAAGAATGGATAGTCTCTGTAACAAATGGTACTTGAACAATTAATATCAAAACATGCAAAACCTCGCAACATAGATAAAA
Organism: Balaenoptera acutorostrata; assembly: GCF_949987535.1. NCBI lineage: Eukaryota > Metazoa > Chordata > Mammalia > Artiodactyla > Balaenopteridae > Balaenoptera > Balaenoptera acutorostrata. Next base: position 70,672,627 of record NC_080069.1, on the reverse strand, counting down.
AACAACTCAAAATGGATCATAGACATAAATGCAAGAGCTAAAACCATAAGACTTCTAGACAGAGCATAGGAGAAAGCCTACATGACCTTGGGTTGACCAAAGAGTTCTTAGATATGACACAAAAGCACAATCTGTAAAATGAAAAATTGATATCTTGTACATCATCAGAATTAAAAGCATTTGCGTTTCAAACAACACCAATAAGAAAATAAAAAGACAAGTCAAAGACTGGGAGAAAATATTTATAAATCACATGTCTGGTAAAAGTCTTGTTTCTAGAATATATAAAGAACTCTTACAAGCTACTAATAAGACAATTTGATGAAAACAATGGGCAAAAACTTTGAATAGACATTTCACCAAAGAAAATATACAAATGGCTAATAAGCACTTGAAAAGATATTCAATATCATTCATCATTATGGAAATACAAATTAACAATTAAAAACACTGACAATACTAAGTGTTAGCAAAATGAAACCCCTAATCATCGCTGGTAGAACTGTAAAATGGTGCACATTGGAATATAGTTTGGCAGTTTCTTAAAAAGTTAAACATAAACTTACCATATGAGTCAGCAGTCCGGCTCCTAGAAATATACCTAGGAGAAATGTAAACATATTTCTACACAAAGGCATACACACAAATGTTCACACTAACATTATTCATAATAGCCCCAAACTGGAAACAACCCAAATGTCCATCAACTGCTGAATAAACGAAATGTGGAGTGCTTATAGAGTGGGATACTGTCCATCAATAAAAAAGAACATGCTACAACACAGATGAACCTCAACAATACTGTGAGAAGTTAAAGAAGCCAGATGCAAAAGACTACACATGGTCTGATCCTGTTTACATGGATGCCCACAAAAGATAAATGGATGGAGGTAGAAAGTAGATTAGTGGCTGTCTGAGGCCAGAAAAGAAGCAAGCATTGACTGCAAACTGGTAGGAGGGAAATTTGTGGGATGATGGAAATGTTCTAAAACTACGTTATGGTAATGGCTGCACAATGCTATAAATATATATTTTTAAATAATTGAATTTATAATTATAATGGGTAAATTTTATGCTATATAAATTAGATGTCAATAAAGCTGTTTAAAAAATCCCAGTGTCCAAGATTTCCTCCAGATCCATTACATCAGAATCTTTGGGGCTGGGATCCAGGCATCAGTATTTTTTAAAGCTCCCCAATATATTCTGATGGACAGCCAATGAGAAACACTGAGGCAGAGGAAAAAACATGAATTTGAATTGCCTTTTCACAACTCACCAGCTATGTGACTTGGAGCATATTATTTAATCTCTTTGAAGATCATTTTTCTTATTGGCAAAATAAAGAAATAATACCTCATCAAGTTTTTTTTTTGATGCTAAATTGAGATTATGAATGTAAAAGAATGCAGAATAATGTCAAGTGGAACAACTGCTACATCTTGTAGATTCCCTGGGATCAACAGAGTCTATAGAGAAGAGATGACAGTCATAAGCTGTGAGTCTATCAGACAATACTACAAAGCTACAGTAATCAAAACAATGTGGTATTGGTACAAAAACAGACATATAGATCAATGGAATGGAACAGAGAGCCCAGAAATAAACCCACACACCTACAGTCAATTCATCTTCAACAAAGGAGGCAAGAATATACAATGGAGAAAAGACAGTCTCTTCAGCAAGTGGTGTTGGGAAAGTTGGACAGCTGCATGTAAATCATTGAAGTTAGAACACACCCTCACACCACACACAAAAATAAACTCAAAATAGCTTAATGACTTAAATATAAGACATGACACCATAAACTCCTAAAAGAGAACATAGGCAAAACATTCTCTGACATAAATCGTACAACTGTTTTCTTAGGTAAGTCTCCCAAAGCAATAGAAATCAAAACAAAAATAAACAAATGGGACCTAATCAACTTACAAGCTTTTGCACAGCAAAGGAAACCATAAACAAAATGAAAAGACAACCTATGGAATGGGAGGAAATATTTGCAAATGATGCAATCGACAAGGGCTTAATTTCCAAAATATACAAACAGCTCATACAACTCAATAACAAAAAACCAAACAACACAATCAGAAAATGGGCAGAAGACCTACATAAACATTTCTCCAAAGAAGACATACAGATGGCCAACAGGCACATGAAAAGATGTTCAACATTGCTAATTACTAGAGAAATGCAAATCAAAACTACAATGAGGTACCAGCTCACATAGGTCAGAATGGCCATCATCAAAAATAAACTACAAATAACAAATGCTGGAGAGGGTGTGGAGAAAAGGGAACCCTCCTACACTGTTGGTGGGAATGTAAATTTGTGCAGCCACTATGGAGAACAGTATGGAAGTTCCTCAAAAAACTAAAAATAGAGTTGCCATATGATCCAGCGATCCCATTCCTGGGTATATATCCGGACAAAACTATAATTCAAAAAGATACATGCACCCCTATGTTCATAGCAGCACTATTTACAATAGCCAAGACATGGAAACAACCTAAATGTCCATCAACAGATGAATGGATAAAGATGTGGTGTGTGTACACACACACACACACACACACACATAAAATGGAACAATATTCAGTCATAAAAAAGAACAAAATAATGCCATTTACAGCTACATGGATGGACCTAGAGATTATCAGACTAAGCAAGGTAAGTCAGAAAGAGAAAGACAAATACCATACGATATCACTTATATGTGGAATCTAAAATATGACACAAATGAACTTATCTACAAAACAGAAACAGACTCACAGACATAGAGAGCAGACCTGTGGTTGCCGACGGGGAGGAAGGGCAGGGGAGGGATGGATTGGGAGTTTGGGGTTAGCAGATGCAAACTATTATATACAGAATGGATAAACAACAAGGTCCTATTGTATAGCACAGGGAACTATATTCAATATCCTGTGATAAACCATAATGGAAAAGAATATGAAAAAGAATACATATATATATATATGTATATATATGACTGCATGACTTTGCTGTACACCAGAAACTAACACAACATTGTAAATCAACTATAGTTCAATTTTAAAAAAACCCTAAAAAAAAAAAAACCCTGTGAGTCTAAGACACAGAAGTCAGCTTCAGGTTGGTCAAGTGACCCTGAATACCAGATATCCTTATAGCAGGGAACACTATGAGGCTAAGCTCCCAGGTACAGAAGATTACTTTGATCTATGCCAATTGGGGATGATTTAATAGTCTCTCAAAGAGCACTTCAATGAGATCAGGCTTCTTACACGAACAAACCGAACTATCCAAAAGTTTGCTTTGGACTAAAACTATCTAGATGTCATCAGTAATTTGGGATAATACGGCAAGTGGAGATAGGGTCAGACAGTTGAGTTCTGAAACCTCAAAACCGTCAGCCTAGCCTCTCACAGCTGCTCTAACGATAATCAAGTATCTTGAACCAATCAGGGTGTGTTTGGCTGCAAATAATAGAATCTTATTTTTAGTGTCTTAAGTCATGATTATTTTTCGTTTAGCAGATAGTCTGGAAGTAGGCAAACCAGGTTTGTTTCGGAAATTCACTTGTGTCATCAAGGACCAAGGCTTTTTACATCTTTGAACTTTGTCATTCATCCTGTGTGTGGGCAACATCTCTCCTCGTGGTCAGAAAATGGCTGCCAGATCGCCAAGCAACTCATTCTAACATGACAACATCCCAAGGAGAAAGCTGGAGCAGGAGGGGTGGGGGGAGTGACAGAAGTTATCTCTTCATATACCTCTCTCCTATCAGAAAGGAATGAAAACTCTTTCTCAGAAGTCCCAAGAACCCTATCCTTTATACCATCTTAACTGAAACTGGGTCAGATGTCCACCTGTTAGCAAGGGAGAAGGAGGACTAGTTGTTGAAGAGGATCAATGAGCATCTGCTGTGTCACTTATCTTCATATGGTGTTCTACAGCCATGCATATGTCGTAGACAATGTTCCTAATTACAAGCAATAGAAAGTGTTCCTGGCTAATTTAACCAGAAAATGATTTTATTCATAGGATTTTGAGTAATTCAGAGTTGTCAGGATGTCTGAAGAATGAAGCTTGAGGTTAAACTGCCAGAAACAATGTCCAAAATCAGGAGCGCAATTCTAATGAAGAAGCCCCTGCTGCCGTCAGTCTCCACACACATCTACAGTTTGCACTGTTGCTGTTTCTCTGATGAGAACTTGATCTTGCTTTCATCATCAACTACCATGGCCACGAAAGAGACAGAGTAAGTGTGCTACCCAACCTTGGCTGTTGTGTCACTGACTCCCAAGTCAGTGTACTCTGAATCATCTGATTGGTGGAGCCTAGGTCAGATGATTTTACCTGGCTGCTAAGGTGTCTGGGAAGGTGAGTATGTGGCATTTTGGATATTTCTAATGGAAGAAAGTATCCTCAACCAAGACTCAATAATTGGAGAATTCCTGACTCAGAGCTTTAGATACAAGGGAGCTAGAGTGAATTACACATGTCCACCTCAGGGTTAACGATCTCATCTAATTCTCACAGCCTCCTGCAGTTATCCTCATTTTATCGAAAGAGCAACTGAGGCTCAGAGTTGCCTCGCCACGTCCCAAATCTAAGCTCTACAGAAATATACAAGCAAGCAAAGATTAGTGTCCAAGCATGTTCGCTGTGCATTGTCAGGACAAATTAAGTGAAAATAAACCAGATGTCCATCATTAGGTATTTGTTAATAAATTATGCTACATTTATACAATGGAACACTATGTAACATTTTAAAAAATGAGGTAGATTTTATGTGCTGATAAGAAGAGATGTTCAGGATATATTATTAAGTAGAAAAAAGTTTCAAAACAATATGTATAGTATAACTCCAATACAGTTCTAAGACATTAAAATACATACACACAGACATGCAGACACACACACACACACACACACACACACACACACACACATATATATATAATCCCCATGTGTACCAAACTGTTAACAGTCGTTGTCTCAGGGGGATGTGAATAAGAACCTTCACTTTTTCTATTATATATTTTTTGCAAATTTAAATTTTTTTACAGTAACTATGTATTATTTCGTAAGCAACAGAACATGTGACAAATGCATTTTTAATTGAGCCAACAGATTAGTTGCTAAACCAGCCATAAAGGCAAGGGTCTCAGCTGTTTAGAGGATGGGAGGGTGGAGATGGGGAGATTGTCCATGTTACTTAAGGGCTTTTTGGCCTCTAGGACAGAGATATTGAAATGAAAATCAATGAGTCACTCAAAGAGTACGGTCAGTGGGAGAGGGAAAAGGCAGGGAGCTCGGCATTCCATGAGAGGCTGGGTCCTCAGCCACTGGGGCCAGAGGGGTTACCTGCAGCTGACGTCATGGAATAATGAGAGGGTTCCAAGCAGCAGAAGAGTCAGTGGCTGGTCACAGATTAGGAGAAGATCAGGCGGAGGGATCAGGGCCAGTGCCATGTGTTACAGAGGCTGGACCCCCACTGGAGACTGGGCGAGAGGAGCCTGGAAGGCAGGGACTGGGGCCAGGCTGGGGGCAGGGCCAGGTTTTATTCTCAGGCACAGCTGCTCAGGCAGGAAGCTGCAAGTTATGATGTGGAATTTTTTTTTCTTTTTAATGGTAAATATTCCTACCACAATTTATTGTTGATGAAAATTGTTTGTAGCTATAGGAATCCTATATTCCATGACCACAGATGGTACAGTTAAATGTACAAACACTGAAAGAGAGGCGGTAAAGCTTAGTGGAGAAGACTGTAGATTTGGATTTGGTGGTTTCTCAGGCAGTGCAGGCAAAGAGTTGACCCTGGACGACTCTAGAGGAGAATCTCTAATCAAATGTTTGGCTTTTGGCAAGTCCTCCTCAGAAGAAATGGCTTCAGTATTGATGGGAACAGCCCAACCCAGGCTTCCCCCGACTGGTGTATGGCCTGGGCTTTAGCTTTGGAGTTGTGGTGGTGGGAATCCCTCATGCTCTAACCCTGAAATGCTCAGGCTTTTGCTATAAAAGAGCAAAGAAAGAATGGCTACAATGAACCAGCTCCAGTTTGTGCTGTAACTCCTGTTGCTGTGTCTGGAGAGAGTCAAAGGAAGCAACATTGCTCCTTAGCAAGTCAGAATGCCTGACTCCTACTGTTGGGCTGCACCCCACAGGCCTGTAAGCCCTGTACTTGCCCAGCCTCGATATGGAAGAAAGAGCCCAGAGTCGGTGACAGAGACATCAGTGTTCTAATGGATGGGGGAGCTTACATGTCTGAAGCGAGGTCCTGGAGCGACATCCCACAGAGAGCAGACGTCAGACGGCAGTGGGCAGAACATGGCGGCAGCCTTCACGACTGGGGGAGGGGAGGTTACCAGTTACGGGAGGAATTGACTTCAGGCTGTCTTGTTGGTTACCAGGGAAACTAGCAGAGGGGCACGCCCCTCACCGCCCCTTTGATCAGCTATCATAGTGGAGAGATGTTCTAATTAGAACAATAACCAGCTGGGGCTGGAGGCAAGCACAGAGGCATTTTGATTAGGCTCTATAATTGAGAGGCAAGGTCAGTTAGGTGAGTAGGGTATAGGTGAGGCAGGGACTGATCGAGCGGGGGATGTACAGAGAGCAGGAGAACAGCTATCTTGGGTGGCCTGGTCAGACACCTACTCGACAGGAAGGACACCCTGGCTAAAGGGTCCACCATATTGTCATCTTTCCCTTTGTTTGAGGCATGACGTTAGCAGCTCACTCTCCAAACTCCCCACCGCACTTGTGATGTCTGTGAATGCAGGTGTCACAAATCACCTGCATTGAGGAACTGTGCTTACAGAGGCAGAAATCTAGAAAGACCACTTCAGGCAATGAAGGAGGACGGTTTCCCCTTCAACATCCATGTGAATTTTTGGCTAAGTCTCCTTGGTCAGTTCCCATGCTAAAGACATGACTTTGGGGCAGTTTACAGAACAACCTGGCATATATCACATTTGGGGTTTTTTCCTTCCCATTTTGTTTTGCTTTGCTTTCCAATATCAAAGCAATTCTAAGTCACTAGACATAGCTTCTATCCAATGACTTCAGATGAACAATTTCCAGATGTGCTACCTGTAATCTGTCCAAAATATAACAGTTGTAAAGAGGTAAATGTCATCAATCCCTGGGGACACTATAGCATAACATTCTAGAGTGTAAGCTCAGGACCCTGACTGCCTGGGATTGAATCCTGACTCTACCACTAGGACAAGTTTCTAACTTCTTTGTGTCTCAGTTTTCTCAGCTGTAAAATGATGATAATTACAGTACCGACCTCATAGGGATGCTGTGAGGATTAAATTCGTTAATTTTCTTTTTTACAAAAGGGTGCGTAGAATAATAGTGCCTGCCATATTATAAGTGCTCGATAAATGGTAAGCATTGTTATTATTCAAGAATCCTGTCAGCTGTGTCTACAGGACCTCACAGGGCAGGAGTAAGTGGATGAATGGGCCTTGGGCATCACGGTGGGACGCTCAGCTTTATAGATCTAGAAAAGTGACTGCCTCAGTGCGATCACAGTTAAAGGGACCCAGGGGGATTATCCCACGCAGACTAGACTCACAAACTCACAAAAGGGTTTCTTGCCCCTCTGCCAATGTGTTTATCTACAGCAAGGCAAGGGGGCCACCCAGATATTCATGTCATTGTATCCTTCCCTCATATGAAACGCTACATGGGAAAAAAAGTTTTAACCATATTTCGAGTTTTAATTCGAAGTTTACTTGGTGAACATGGCAGTAGAACTGTGCAGATTTAATGCAGTCATTCCCACCACATGAAGAGAATATTGGGTATTTGCGTACAAAAGGGGATGAATCTTCCAGCTGTCTGGTCAGGAAACTCCCTCTTGTGAACAGGGCTGACACAGCCCTCGTTCTGGTTCCACACAGAATGCCTCATTGTGATAATATACTTTCTCTGGGATTGTGGAGAAAAAAAAAAAAGGGAGGGTCAAGATCTTTAGATATGCTAATACTGGACCCTGGGTACATCTGAAACTTTTTAGACATTTCTGGCAGAGTGGAATTTCCAGTGCACTGAATGAGGAGGTGAAGATTTTCATGTATAGTAGGATGGAGGAATTTGTATTTACCTGAACTCTTCTAAAGGACAGCCTTTTGTAGAGTTGAAGACTGTTTTACGAGCCACTTGATATCAATGTGTGTGTGTTTTTGGGGTGTGGGGAAGTGTGGATACGCTCAGACAGAAGCAGGTAGTCAGTGGACTGCAGTCTGAGCAGTGGTTCTAGTCACTACAGGGCTTTCGTTTAACAGAGTGGGAAGCCAAGTTCAGACAAGTGAGGGCTATGTTAGGGTCAGAAGGAGAAGTAGGCCCACGTACTAAAGAGGTAGCCAGGAAGAGATGGACTTGTCAGATGTACATGTTTGAGGTTGTTGCCACATGGGGATTGGGGTTATAAAGCGAAAACCTTCTCTTACTTCACGTCTTACCCTCCTCTTCCAGTACAGAGCGCCCTGCAGTGCCCATTGCCCAAGTGTTCTGGGATGCTGCCTATTTTTTAAGCCCCATTCTCCACCTTTCCAATGATTCTGTGAGCGCAGCTGCTAGTCTTTTTGTGAATTCCCTATTAAATTAATTAATTAATTTATGGTGAAGCTAATTAGAATTGGTTTCTTTGTTTGCAGCCAAGAATTTTGAATGATACATTCTTATTTTAAAACATATCCTCTCTTTTCCTTGCTGTCCCTTCCTCCCTCTCTCTCTGTCCCACTCTGTTTCTCTGTCTCTGTCTGTCTGTCTGTCTCTCCCTGTTGGTGATTTACACAAACACACAATGGCAATAAGGGAGAAAATCATGGCAAAGAGAAAATTATTTAAGAATAGGACACAGCAAGAGGTGACTTCAATACACAAAATTCATGTTATGCATTTCCATGCCTTTTGTTTAGGTGGGAGCACATTTGAATCTAAGCTTCCTAGTAGCCAAAGTGATGATAGGAACACAATTTGTTACACAGTTCTGTGCTCACAGGAAAAAAACATAAACCAGTAGCTCCAGGAAGCCATGGCTGATGCTGACACCAAAGAATAATTTCTCCCATGGATCCTCCTAAAGAGGAAACAGTATGAAAAAGTAAACAACATCCTGCACGATATCTATGCACTAAATACAATACAGGTTCATAAAACTGCAGATGAGAAAAACTGAAGCTAAATCTAGCCCTTTCACCAAAGCATAATTCAGTGAGATCACTTCTGTGTACAGTAAAGAAATACATCCCAGTTATTGGGATGGGGTCTGGCTTAATTTAGGGATAGATTTGAAAGAGTAAAGCTTCAGGCAGTTCTCACTTCACAAGGCATGTCTTTCAACTGATCTTTGGAAGGATACTGAGCCACATTAAATTTCAGATTATACTTTCTGACAAGTACCTGGAATGCAGCTTTCAGTGTTTGGAGGTTAATTATAAACTTATATGTTTCAACAGCTAACAGAACTGGGGTTAGGGCTGACATTTTTGTGTGAGATGTTAAAAATGTGAGGAGGTGATGTGCTTGAAGGGACAACCAACCCAGTTATTATCAGAGGTAGATCAAGGCAGTACCTATGCAGAAGGTCAAATCTTCTTAAAAAATAAATTAGGTGTATACACATGTTCACATCAGCACTATTCACTGTAGCCAAAAGGTAGAAGCAACACAAGTGTCCATCCATAGATGAATGGATAAACAAAATGTGGTGGATACATACAATGGAATAATATTCAGCCTTTAAAAAGGAAGGAAATTTGACATATACCATAACATGGATGAACCTTGAAGACATTATATTAAGTGAAATAAACCAGTCACAAAAGGACAAGTATTATATAATTCCTTTTATATGAGATACCTTGAGTAGTCAGATTCATAGACAGAAAGTAGAATGGTGGTTGCCAGGGGCTGAGGAAGAGGAGAACGGAGTTAGTGTTTAATGGGTATAGAGTATCAGTTTGGGAAGGTGAAAAAGTTCTGGAGATGGATGGTGATGATGGTGAATACAACAATGTGAATACACTGAATGCCACAGATGTGCACACTTAAATATGGTTAAAATGGTAAATTTCGTTATGTATATTTTACCACAATTAGGAAATAAAGCATGGAAAAAAGTAAACTAGGAATCCTCCAATAAACGGATGAATGGCCTCAAAATTTGACACCACAGAGCCTCACCATATAATTTTAACTTGACAATCTTTAAAAGTAGGCATTGCCAAACACCCACCTTGGCTATAAAAAATCCTAATAAATCTCCCAGATTTAGAACATCTAATTTTGAGCAATGAAGTTTCCTGGTGAGCTCTCCAAGATAAGCTGATTCCAAAACACACATTTGTGTAAATGGATTTATTGGCTTGCTGTCTTGGGTTGTTCACTAGAGCCAGTAGGGGCCATGATCTTATTAATCCCGACAACAACCCTGGATAAGTCAGGTCCATTTTGCAGATGAGCAAACCAAGACTCAGAAGATCAAATAGCTTTCATAAGGTCACCTAGCTAGGAAGCAATGGATCTTGGATCTTGTCCACATAGGCTATAGGAGGCCCATTATGTTTTATTACACCTAATGAATCTCCAAGCAGTGGAAATTTTACCCTGTATCCCTTTGCTGGGTTTTACAGGCTTTTGGGGGCTAGTACAAGACAAGTGAAATATAACTAAAAGTAGCCTGTTCTACCTCTCTGCCAACACCTTCAAAACTTCCATAGGGGTTGAGGACAGACAGGCTATGCATGAATTTCCTTCACCATTTCATTTTACTTTATTTTCTCATTAGTAAACATTACTGAAAATCTACTATGTGTCATACTGGCCTAGAAACTGGGGGATTAAAGCAATTCTCAGAGAAAATATTTGGTACATTTGAGTAGGAAAATCCCCTTTGATTTTCCCATCTCTGTCCTCAAGCTTTAGAGCACAGAGTCCATGGCAAGTCAGTTCAGAAAAGCCCCACTGGCCCACCTCCCACAATTCCCCAGGGAAATTATTACCCAATCAAGCCTGTTCCACATTCTATCCGCTCCCCTCCAGCCCTGGCTAATTGCGCCTAATTACATACCTCAAGAATTCCTCTCTCTCCGGGGTGTGTGTCCTGAAAACACATTGTGTTTTGTCTTCTCCTGGGCTAATTAGGATTTGCTGAAGGAAGCAGCAGGGCTTGGAGCCCTCTGATGGTCCAGAGAGGCCCTGCCCTCATTTGTCTTCCTCACTGAATTTCCTTGACTCTGTCTTCCTCAGTTTGGACACCTCAGCTTCACTGGGAACCCGGTGCAGCCATCCTGCGGTCGGATATAAAGGGTCTCTCTTCCCTTTGTGCAGGTGCCTTGTACCTTAGCAGCCTAAAGAGTACTTGCTGAGTGTGCCAAAAGCTCAACTTATGCCGCTTTCTCCTTTTCGCTTTGCTTTAGAACAAGTTGTACTTTATGAAGTTTCAGTGGCATTTTTCAAAGCAGAAAGTAAGTGGTCTCCATGTATTCTTTACATGTGTAATGTGAGCACCTCTGAATTTTTTACACAATGTCTTCTGCCACACTGGTACATGCAATATTTATTAACTAACTGCAAGTTTATATTTGCCCAACTTTTAAAAATTGATTTCCTCTTGATGGTCATTAGAGGCAAAATAACTAGGTGTTTCACACCTCCTGTGTCCATGTCTTCTTTCTGGTCATGTCTTTTTTGTCTGGCCCTGCTGCTATTCTGCAATAATATTGTAGAAATATCTCAGTGCTGTTAAGAGTTGCTGTGCCGGATCAGATTAGGCGTACTGCCCCAAGTACGTTTAAGGAAACAGTGGAGTGTATTGGAAAGAGAAGCGGGCAGAAAGTCAGGAACCCAAGGTTCAAGCTATGATTCCATCATGAATATCCTTGGGAAAGTTACTGTACTTCTCTGAATCTCAGCTGTGCCACCTCTACAGTGAAAATGTTTTATCAGATGACATCCTGTTACTCTGTCTTCCTTTTGTTTCATCGACTGCTTGTTTGAGTTAAGAGATTTGGTGAGTTTTGTTGACATACAAATTGAAGAAATTTCGAGTTGATCATTATTTAGCCTTATTCTCCTCCCAACAAATGGTTGCCTTGAACCACCTACTTCAACCCAGCCAACTTTTTTTATTGACCCCGAATGAAAAGTCCTTTCGGCTCCACCTAGATTTGTGACTTCCCTTCTCTACCCTCCACCTCCTAGACTCTCCAGGCTTTGGATCACTGCCCTTTCTCTTGGAAGACAGGTTCTCTGCTTTTTCTCCTGTGGGAATTCATTCTATCCCTCTTCAATGTTAATTTTACCCTACTCAATAGCTAAAAACTCACCCATGTTTCTGGGAGAGATCTCTAAAATTCAGAGAGTCGTATATGAAAGTAAAACTTAAAGTAAATTCGTATTAACATTTGATATTAATCACACGGATCCAGAAATAGACTCTTTGTAGAGAGAGAGGTACCTGCTATAATTCTGCCACTTGCCTTGGCTTGGAGGTTGCCATTTTGGACAGCAATGTGAGTTTCCTTTCTTTTTTTTCCTGCCTCTGTGAATAAGGAAATGCCAGAGACCTTCCCACCCCCTCAGCCAACCCAGTACTCCCTGTTCAGGTGCTTCTGCCAGCTAATTAACACCTCCTTCGCAAGCTGTAAATTGGACAGCAGATGCACATGAATGCGGAACCCGCTGGGGAGTATCATGCTTTCTCTATACATATATTTCATGAAAGGCAGGAAGTGAAATCAAGTAGGCTGAAGGGAAATTCATTTTGCCAGAATGGCCAGCCCCAGAATCTTAAATAAATTTACGGGGCTTTTAATGCAGAAGACATTTCTTATATCTTTGGAGGAGAGACCCTTTTTTGTTGTTGTTTTTCAAATGTAACCCAATGGGTTCTCAAAATTCTGAAAAATTATTGAACATCTTTGGGCAGCCCTAGGATGCTACCAGAGATGCAGGCACATTTGCACCCCTACCCTGGGTCCACTGAACATTATTCTTCCAACCTCCAAGGACCAGGGTCTGGATCATTAAATCCCTGCCTCTAGTCTCAGTCTGCTCCAATCTATCCTTTATTTTGCTGCCAGTGTTCTGTTTACAAGCCAAAAAGATCATGTTACAGGCTTAACACAGTTTAATACTTCTCCAGATCTCATAGGATATATTCTAAACTATTTAGTAGGTGTCCATGGCCCCTGAGGATCTGTTTCCTGCTTACCTTTCTCTCCTGATACCTACTCACATTGTACATACCAGCCAGACTGAACTATCTGTAGTCCTTTGCATGGGTGATCTCTCACAGCTCTACATTCTAAATCTGTCCCTGTCCCATTCTTACTCCAGAAGCCATAATTTCCACTTTTTCCAAAGAACATGGAAGTAATTTTTTTCGTTCACCTGCAGTTCAATTTAATTCAATTCAACAAAGTTTATTAAGGACCTTTTCTGTGTCAAACACTCTGCTATGCTCAGAAAATACAATGATGTATAAGTCATAAGCTCTCTGGGGAGCTTACAAAATAGTGGAGTAGGGCAGACATCAGTAAATAACTATGCCCCAAGGCCTGTGGCAACACAGAAGGATTTATTCTTCAGAAATGGTAGTGAGGGGAGGGCAGGGCAACTGTGTTGGCGAGAAACTTCAGAGAGGGAGTGAACATTCGAATGGGTCCACTGTAGCTTTCTTATCTCTTTGCTTTGGTCTCATGCTTCCTGGTGGGTACCGGGCAACTTTTTGTGCAAAACAGGAAGAAAACAACACAGAGATGGATCAACCAAATCGCATGGGATGGGCCCAGAGTGCTGAGGATATTAAGTATCATGAATATTGGAAAATGTAAAGAAATAATCCCCCCAATATGTCAGAAATTGGCTAACTTCCTTTTAAGTAGAACTTATCCTACTTTCTGAGGGAGAAATGTCTATCTCTGTACATGTGCACATTCACATCTATAACAAATTGCTAAACAGTCTGTTGTGTTCAAGCAAAAATGTAGAGGTTTGCAATCTATTGATGAAAGAGTTTTTACTAAAATTTCAGAAAATTTTGAACATCTAGATAAATGTGTGAAAAAATGGAATAGGCAGGTGGCAAGAAATACAAAGCAGGTGCATTTAAGTTTTTACTTTTTCCTAAGTAGCAAGTGATGACCTCAGCCAGGGTGTGCAAGGGAATAGCCTCTGTGGATGTGGCCGTATGGTAGCGTCCACTTCTGATTTAAGTGCCGGTCTTTTTCTCTGCATGTGGTTCTCAATGTGTGGTCCCCAATTAGCAGCACCAACATCATGTGGGTGCTTATTAGAAATGCAGCATCTCAGGCCATTCCTCAAATCTACTGAATCAGAATGTGTGTTTTATCAAGATCTTCAACTAATTTAAATGCACATTAAAGTTTGGCCATAACCCAAGAGGGGAAGGGGGGTGTGGGATGAATTGGGAGATTGGCATTGACATATATACACTGCTACGTATAAAACAGATAACTAATGAGAACCTACCGTATAGCACAGGGAACTCTACTCAATGCTCTGTGGTGACCTAAATGGGAAGGAAAACCAAAAAAGAGGGGATATATGTATATGTGTAGCTGATTCACTTTGCTGTACAGCAGAAACTAACACCACATTGTAAAGCAACTATACTCCAAAAAAATTTTAAAGAAAGTTTGACCATCACTATGTTACCTCATTCAAACTTCACAACATCCCGATGGGGTTCTCAACTCTGAGCCTCAGGCCTCAAGTACACAGGAAATGCCTGACGAAATCCCTTGCAGTGCGTGCATTCACGTGTGTAAAGCATCTTAGTTAAGAGAGGTGCCCCAGATTGTACTTACTTGCATATCCTCCCCATCACATATGTGTACCACACACATTTTGAGAATCAATAAAAAATGTTTTCCCCATTAAAACGTCTCTCCCTGACTCTCCCCCAACAAACACACACACACACACACACACGTACACACAACTGTTATCAACTTTTAAGTAGCATTTATAAAGTCAGTGGGCAAGAAGGGGATACTTGTCAAAGGGGTACCTGATTTGTCTTGGTGGAATAAAGAACACTTAAATTCCTGCACACAAATTGTAGTGAGACGGGAAGCCTAGTTAGCCCTCACACCTTTATTGTTTGTTTCTGTTGTTGTTGTTTTCTTTTAAATGTTATCTTATCAGTGGAAGACAATTGCCAAACCACTCCTAACCCCACTGAGGGAGACCAGCAGTAACCAGGACAGGCATGCCAGCAGCCAGCATTTCTTCCTTCAGCCCAAAGATACCTCAGTTCTCAGCTGTATTTAGATCGAAGAGGTAATGTATACAGACTGTGAACAGCCCAGTCAATTTGCCCAACAAATTTCATTTCTTCTCATTCTCAAAAATCTCTCTCCCTACTCTTTCCTCTTAAAGCAGTGTTACTTATTTCTGAAGGGGAGAATTAAATACCGAGGAACTATTGGAAGAAGCAGGTCTGCCGGACAGTAGTCAACTGCGGTAGGTTTGGAGAAGCATCCTGCTGTCTAAGGGTCACTATCCACTTATTACTAGTATACGGTAATCCTGGAACTACTGGGCTCCTCTTGATACTAGACTCATGATTTTGGCTTTCAGAGTGGCTTGATTGCTAGGCTGCCATGGATAACTTTTAGAGCCTATGCCAGGAACACAGAGATCTCCCTTTATCGTCCCCTCACTCATTGGAGGGGGGCGGGTCCAGTTAACTAAACTACCAAGTGCCGGGAGTAATTGATCAGACCAGAGGTGGGTACCTGAGTCAGGATGGACACCTCAGAAGGCCTTCTTTGTGGATTTGAAATCCAGATTGATAGGATACATATCCGCATCTACGTCTCTGTTTGTGTCTGTATCTACATCTACATCTACATCTATATTTATCCATGTGTGGAGAAAGGCTGACTGATTGACTCTCTTTCTTTATGCTGGTAAAGCATAAACCTTGAGAGGCAGGATGGATGGCATCACTTGCCAGTTGTGTGGATCAGAGAAGCAGAGGAGGCAGGTCTGCAGAGACAGAAGAATAGAACAGCTAGGCCAAAATGAGTAGAGATGAAAGATGAGAGGGGGAGACAGAGCTGGGTTAGCATTTCAGTTCCATTCCTGGTGTCTCCTTATTTTGTACTGTGTCTTTTCAATAACTTTCCCTTCACTGCCTAAGCAACTCAGCGTGGCTTTTGTTACTTATAAACAAAGAGTATATAAGTTCCACCCGGCTGTGCAGAGCTGTTCTTTAACCTGACAGCTTGGCTTTAGCCCCCAGTACTCTGCTCTCTGCACCTTTCCTGAGATTGCAGCCCAGAGGAAGGAAGGCCAGGAGATGAAGTCTTGGTATTGTTCTGTGGGCTGCAGCCTCTGAGTAGAGGCTCCCCTGCCTGCATGATCCCTGTGGTTCCCATGCCTCAGGATGGCACGTCCCATTGACTTCAGAGCTCTCCTGGAACTTCTCTCAGGCAGCACAGAAGGCGACCTTGTGATAGGTCGCTTCCTGGATCCATCTTCTGGGTGGATCATTAATAGAGCCAACCGCCAGGTGGATGACTCTGGCTGCAGAGCCCTTCATGGCCTGGGAAGGTGAGGGACAACACAATTTCATAGCAAATTTTCCAATGAACACCACAGGGCTGAGGTGTGAAATGACCCCAGAAGGAAATCGATCATGGGTCCTGGGAAAAATCCTGGAATAGGAAGCCAAGTGACAGCATGAAAGCATGCCAGAGCTGTACAGATCATCTGCTTCCTCTCCTTGAATTTTACAGTTGGGGAAGGGAAACCAAGATTTATTAAGGGCCCAGCCATGTGACGGGCACATGAATCCCTAAGAACCCCGTGGCTCAGGTTATTATCCTCATTGTCTAGATGAAGAATCGGAGGTTCAGAGTAGTCAAGGAATTTGCTTAAGTGGTGAAGATGGAGTGGATTCTGAGGCCATCTCACGCTAGAGCTCAAGCTCTGGTCAGAAGTGACTTGGCCATCATCACCCAGAGGGAGCCTGGTCTCAGAAGCCCAGACCAGTGCTCTTCACCTCTCTCCATGCTGCCTCTATCACGCTGCAACTGGCATGGCTGGAGAAGCAATGATCTCAGGTCTGATGGTCAGAGCCCAGCCAGGCAGCCTGAGATCTATTGCAAAGAGAAGAATGGAACAAAGACCATGAGTTCCCAGAGCAGCTTTGCCTCTACCGTGAGCAGTGAGCAAGCCTGACCACTAACAGCTCAGCACAGCCCAGTCAGATTTTGATAAGGGCAAAGATTCTAGAAAGCCTGGGAGCAGAGGAAAAGAGACCACAGTATAAATGGAAGAGCCCAGGCTTTTTGGTCTGGTCATCTCATTTACTAGCCTTGGACAAGATGCTGATGCTGCATCTTGGTTCCTGTGCAGTAGCAAAGGCACCTGGACCGGATAGTGTTCAGTGATGGAGCTCTGGATTCCTCAGGCATCCATGGGGGCCTGGAGCACAAATGCACCTGTTCCATCATGAACCCTAGGCCTCAGACATAAACCCTTTCTGTGGACATGAATCTGGCCTTTTGAAAGACTAAGTGGGAGTGAGCACAGGGTACAAGCTAGGGAGAAGGGAGGGGATGATTTGGAGTTGATGATGGAAGACCCAGCTGTGTGGGTGGGCTACACAGATGTGACCCCCAGTACCCCAGAGAGACTGTTAGCTTAATGTGCCATGCAGATGTGGAGACAGGGGTGAGGGGCACCCTGTGAAGCAACTCTTCAGTGTAATAGGTCATGCTATATACACGGGCAACAAGGACTGAGCTGTACAGATGTTCCATGGACCATACGCGGGGACATGGTCTAGAGATGTTCACTGGGGACTGAAGAGCACAGCCAAGTCAGGAAGCTCTTGGATTAGAAATAACAATGCATTATTTTGTTTTTAAAAGCATCAGACTACAACAAATGTTTGCATTGTACACCATTTGCTGTCTGGCAACTGTCTAGGTATTTGTTGAGTCCTGATGCTCTGACATTCCTTAAAGAGTTTTCATGGGCTTTCGAATCTCCACTGCACACCTTCTCTCCTGGTACTTTGGGGGCCTACTGACCCCAGGCTCTAAGCATCCCCCCAGGCCCACCTCTAACATTTACAGGGCCCCAGGGCAGGATTGCAAATGGAAGCCCACAAACCCAGAGATCTAAATATTTTAAAATTCCAAAGAAAGCTAAAACAATTGTTAACAAATATACTTTCATAATGACCTGGAAGGCCAGGTTTGATTTAGAATGATCAGAGACTCTTTGGATTTCTTGGCCAGAACCTGGTGGTACCAGGAAAGCCAGTCCGACCTCCAGCCTGTAACCCACCCCTCTTCTCTCCAAAATGCTGGTTCTGTTTTCAGCCATGAGGAGACTTTATGCTCAGTTATGGACAGCCCAGTCTCCACGTCTAGCTTCATCCACAATCCCTCTAACAGCCACTCTCTGGCTACCTCGCAGGCCCAGGGATGTACACACTGAAGACCTGATCCACTCTTAGGAGGATGGGCTTGAGGAAGAAGACTGTGCTGGCCCTGGAAGCAGCGTGGGACCATTTGGACTGGGAATTCAGAGTTTACAGGTACCTGGGCTGGGTCTAGTAGTGGAAGGAAAGTGGGTTTGGGCTGGAGACATACCTTTAGTCACATGAACTCCTCACTTTGTGGGGCAGGGCATGGCTGGAGGATGGTCAGAGGGGAGCATTTGAAGCACAGGGCCCAGCACAGAAGATCCTCTTGTTTGCTTCTAAAGGCAGTACTATCTATCCTGATGGTCCCAGGAAGATGCCAAAGAGGTGTCTGTACTACAGGCTGCTCTGAGCTCTAGATACATACAGACCTCTGTGGGCAATGTCATCTGGGTGATTTTATGACTTGCTTGCTCTCCAGACTAGCTCATTTCCTTCCTGCTTCCATGCGCTCATCTCAGAACTATAATCCTTTCTGTGGTCTCCTCACAAATTTTCATTCTACTCTGGGTGCAGGATCAGTAATT
This sequence comes from Balaenoptera acutorostrata, assembly GCF_949987535.1. Lineage (NCBI taxonomy): Eukaryota > Metazoa > Chordata > Mammalia > Artiodactyla > Balaenopteridae > Balaenoptera > Balaenoptera acutorostrata. Next base: position 70,653,625 of record NC_080069.1, on the reverse strand, counting down.
TTTAAAATATGGTGGTCACTCTTTAGAAAGTATGTTACATGTAACTGGGACTATGCCAGATATATGCATGATCTCACTGCCTGTGAGATGAACGTGATTACTCCTGCTGGAAGAAGAAGAAATGGGCTCAGGGCAGTGCAGTTTGAGGAATTATTTCTGCTGCTGCAAAGGGTGTAGGTGACAGGGAACAAGGTCTGCCTGACACCAAACCTGTGACAGTCCTTGATGCCTCCTGGATGAGAGAAAAAGCAATAGGTCATCTACCTCCTTATCTCCCTCAAAATCTCTCACCACTCTTTCCCAGGAAGGAGTGTGCTAGCCTTGAGAGAAAATACTCTTGAGATGCTGAAATCCCAGTGACTCGTGTGTGTGTGTGTGTGTGTGTGTGTGTGTGTGTGTGTGTGTGTGTGTGTTTTAGAGCTACCAGGGGAAGGGCTGAGTCAGAAATCCATTTTCAATAGTGTGTGTGAATGTAAGTCCCCAATATGCTCTTTATTACAAACTGGGAAACAAAATGATGGGGGACCTATGCTTTTTCCTAATACCCTCTGTGGCAGGAACAGAGCTATGCTGTTCAGACCCCCAGCTACATTGTGTGTGGTTAGATGACACTATTAACTTCTTCAGTGTCCTCTCAGCTTTCTGGCTCTCTGGAAGGACCTCAGCCAATGAACGACCAAGACAGTGATAGCCAAGACACACCCTTCTCAGGATGGACTTCAGCAAGGGGGTGGTACAATGGCCTAGCTATTTCCACCCAGCATGGCGCTCTTGTAGTGGGTAAGAGCAGACTCTGGCAGAACACCTGTCCAGTTAGCATTACAGTCTGATGGTGCCTCATGCCCAATCCAGCTTCAGCCCCTTTCCCTTCACTGGGGTCACTCTTCAAAACTTCTTCAGAATCGTTTCCACTCCCAACTCTGCCTCGGCATCTGCTTCCTGGAGAACCCAACCGTCAACGACCTTCCAGAGCCTCATACTTCACAGACCACCAGAGCAAACGATTTGAATCACCAGTCCACTGGAATACAATGACACAAGGGCAGGGATGATGCTGTGTTTTCTTTCGTGCATGATTACAGCACCTAGAACAGCAAGAGGCACACAGTGAGGGGTATGGAGCTCAGTAAACAATGGTTAGGTGAATGAACGAAACCCAAATCTCTGCATTTGCACACATTGGGATCAGCGGGGTCTATTCCAGTGCCTCCTGTCTTCCCCCCAGTTCACCACCTCTTCCTTCTGCTACACTGACATCCACCCCCCTTCCTTCTGTCTGCCTTTCTCTCCCTTCCTCAGTTACCTGAGAATTTATGTCGGGCACAGTACCCTGCGCTCAGAACCACCTTCTGCAGTTGCTCCAAACCAGCTGGCCATCTCCTCTTCTGCTTCTCGTCCTCTTCTGCTTTCTCTGCCAGCTGGTACCATTCGCAGCACCCACTTCCACCTGTCGGGGGCCAACACCCACCCCGAGGGCTCTACTCACCTGTGTCGACTTAAAAAAGTGTGTAACATGAGAGTTGTGAGTTAAGTTTTATTTGGGGCAAAATGAGGACTACAGCCTGGGAGACAGCATCTCAGCTCTGAGAAACTGCTCCAAAGAGGTAGGGGGGATGGTCAGTACATATGTGATTTTGGGTGAAAGGGGAGTACATGCAATCAAGCACATATTTTTTCTCTCTTTTTTTTTTTAACATCTTTATTGGAGTATAATTGCTTTACAATGGTGTGCTAGTTTCTGCTGTATAACAAAGTGAATCAGCTATACATATACATACATCCCCATTTGTCCTCCCTCTTGCGTCTCCCTCCCACCCTCCCTATCCCACTCCTCTAGGTGGTCACAAAGCACCGAGCTGATCTCCCTGTGCTATGTGGCTGCTTCCCACTAGCTATCTATTTTACATTTGGTAGTGTATATATGTCCATGCCACTCTCTCACTTTGTCCCAGCTTACCCTTCCCCCTCCCCGTATCCTCAAGTCCATTCTCTGTGTCTTCAAGCACGTATTTTTGCAGGTTTCTGCTAGTCTCATGAAGGTTTCTGCTAGTCACGAGGAGCAGTTGTCACCATGAAGGATTTTAGTGCTTTTGTAGATTTGAGGAGATACAAGAATTGGGCTCGATAAAATCAGCTCTTGAGAATATCTAACTATCTGAAGACCTGTTCTGCCAGTTTTTCCCAGAGCACAGAGTTTCTCATTTCTGCTCTCCACCCTGAACCCCTTTCGGGGGGGTGTTGAAAGTCAGCGGCTGCAGCAGCACATGATGTAATACTTGTAGAGGTAGATGGCAAGTGCCAATGGCAAGTGCCAATTTGCAGTCGACACCTGTCTCTGGAGTCCCCGTTCCCAAACTGTGTCCTAAAGAACACTTACCTAACAAGGCACTTATTTTTAAAATTGTCTTCTGGGTGTCAGGCACCCTATTAGGCGCTCTGTTTACATTATACTTTTTTAAAAATTGTGGTAAAATATACCTAACATAAAATTTACCATTTTAACCATTTTTGAGTGCACAGTTTAGCGACATTAAGTACAGTTGTCCCTCAGTATCCTTGGGGGATTGGTTCCATGGATACCAAAGTCTGTGGATGCTCAAGTCTATTATATAAAATGACAGAGTACAGTTGGCTGGCTCCAAATCTGTGGATACAGAAGGCTGGCTGTACGTTCAGTGTTGGATAGACCACACTTTGCTTATCCATTCATCAGCTGATGGACATTTAGATTGTTTCTACATTTTGGCTACTGTGAATAATGCTGCTAGGAGCATTGGTGTACATGTACCTGTTTTTAGTCCCAGTTTTCAATTCTTTTGAGTATGTATATAAGGATGGAATTGCTGGATCATATGGTAATTGTATATTTAATATTTTGAAGACCTGCCCAATTGTTTTCTACAGTGCTAACAAGGTACTTTTTGGAAAGAAAAAGGGTTCCATGGTCAATAGACTTTATCCTCTAACTCTTTCTTGGAGAGTCACAATGCACTTTAGCATAGTAAAGTCTCTGAGAGGTCCCGCAGAAAAGAAAAAAACAAAAAACAAAAAAACCCAGCCCCCGCCCCATGAAAAAAAGCCCAACTTTGTACAATAACTTTGACCCACCATTCTCCAAACTAATTTGAAAGTGAAACGCTTTTTTGCAGAGTAACTGGTAACATACCATCCCCTGCTGGTTTGGGAAACAGTACCCTGAGCTCAGTGGGGCCGACACAGGAAAGGCTGGGGCTCAGAGGCAGAGAAGAAAAATCACTCACTGTCCAGAGACGGGACAATCTCCAACTCTCCAACTGGCTTGTTGGGTGACGCCTGCAAGTTACTGTTCTTCCTGGAAGCTCTGCAAACGCGCCGTTTTCTGCCTGGTACACCCTTCTGCTGCTTCTTTGCTTCTTGAAGATTAACTTGACCTTTAGGACTAGCTCAGGCAGTCATCCCTTCCCTCAGGGAACTGACCCCGCTCTCCTGTCTCCCCAGGCAGGGATTGGAAGGCCCTCTTTGTTAGCTCTTATTAAACTACGTTGCCTTGTTAAATGGTCAGCCTCCTCCACTAAATCAAGGGGGGGCGGTCAAAGTTAGTTTCCACAGCCACCTGGAGAGTTTATTTAAGAATGCAGATGCAACCATCTTACCCCTAAATATTCCAACTCGGTAACTCTGGGGTTTGCATTCAGCAGCTCTAGAGTGTGAATTTTGAATAAGCACCCGGGCAATGTTCTTGGGCAGATGATTCTTGGAATCTTCTGTTGTCAGCTATGTGAGCATGAGAGCCACCTCTACCTCTGTGTATTTTACACAAAAAATGTTAAAAGAATGAATGAATGAACAAATGAATGAAACAACCTCAATTTCCTCCTCTGTAAAAGATGATGTGGGACTGGATGTTCTCTAAGCTTTCTCTTGGTTAAACTTCTCTTTATAAAGTTCAGATTATTTCACCCAAGACACTGTGTTCCTTGCAGCTTTAGTATCCAAACCATATACAACATACAAAGCCAAGCACACAAAACCACCAGGGAGACCCACTGAAGAGGAATTAGTCCATGCTAGTACTTAAAAAGTGCCCCAGGACTCACGAACAACCATACTTTTAAAACTATCAATTTTATCACAAGCTAGAGATACAAAGAGAGTATACACTCACGACCACGTGAATTCAGTCTCATTCTCTCTCATGAGCATGAGTGGCTGACAGGCAGCACTGCCAGGGCTGACAAACCCTTAAGTTTGGGAATTAGGGAGCTAGGCATTGCGGGAAACCAGAGGCCAGAGAAGGTGCTGGGGTGTTAGGCCCCTTCTCCTGCTATGAGGAGAGGGCACAGACTGTTAGCGCTGTCAGTGCCCCCTGACTCTGCTCCAAACATTTCTTGGTGGAATCTTTGGACGGAAAACCCTGACTCTCCTCTCCCTGAGAATGCTGCAGGTTTTGAGGGGCAACTCCAGCTTCTCATAAGAGCTATGGCCTGAGAAAAATGAAGTCTCCCATTACTTATAACCTCTCAGCATTTCAGAGGAAACGGTTGGCTACGGCTGCCAAGATCCAGCAAATATTTGGTTAGCTTGGAAAGAATGGGTGCTCATTTTCCAATTCTCACAGATTTATCTCTGCCCAGTTCTTTTTATTAAAAACTTCAAATCCAGAGATAAAGTCAAGTGGCACTCCAGGCTCTAAGCATTCATCTGTATCCCAGGGAGCAGAACCCAGAATCTAAACAAACAAAAGCTTAATCAATAGAACTCATGAATTTCCTCCAGGAATAAGACCCAACATAGCCGAAGAATAAGCAGAGGGGCTCCTCACTGTGATTTTCTTTGGGCAGATATTTATGGGAAGGGCAGGGGAATGTTCCCTCAGTTGACTAGGGACAGAACACTATGGCCCATGGCAAATCCTGCCTGCTGCCTTTTTTGTTTCTTTTTGTATGGCCTGTGAAATAAGAATGTTTTTTACATTTTTAAATAGTTGACAAAAATCAAAAGAAGAAAAATATCTCATGACATCTGAAAACTATAGGAAATTCAAATTTGCGTCCATAAATAAAGTTTTATTGTAACACAGCCATACCCATTTGTTTGTATATTGTCTATGGCTGCTTTTGAGCTACAACAACAAAGTTGGGTAGTTGAGACAGAGATCATATAGCCCTATAAGCCTAAAATATGTCCTATCTGGCCCTTTGCAGAAAAAGTTTGCAGACCCTGGGAGTAGAGGATATAAGAGTTGACCTTCCCTGGCATTTGAACTAAAAACTAAAAAAATATGTATGCACAGTTAAATTACAAAACAAACACCTGTTTAACCTAACACATGGGTCAGGAAATAAAACACTGTTGGTCAGCACCCCAGGAGTACTCTGGGTTGCCCTTTCTTCCTGACCAGAGTTCACCAGTATCTGGACCTTTGTGGTAGTATATTCCTTGCTGTTGTTTACACTTCTGCCCCCTAAACTCTATATTTGAATTTTGTTTTTGAACTGTGTATAAATAGAATAACACCGTATATTTTCTTTTCTGTCTTGTATTTTCTTTCAACACAGTTCATGAGACTCAGCTCTGAATTACTGCATGTGGCTGCAGGTCTGTGACTGCCTTTGTTGCACTGCATTACATTTCATTACTCTAGCACAGTTCACTTATTCTTTTTACTGTTGGTGGACAGTTGGGTCATTTCCAGTTTTTGGCCATTGTAGATAGCATTGGACATCTTATATCTGAGCCACCATTGACTCCCAAGAGAGGAATGGAATTGTTGGATAGCAGGGTATGTGTATCTTCAACTCTACCAGTTAATGCCACACCGTCCTCCAAAGAGGTTGGACCAAATCACCCTCCCACCAGCTGCCTCCCTCTAGGGAGTAGAGACACTTTGTGTCTTGTCAGTCGGCACTATTTTCACCTCCAAAGCCTGAGCCACATGAGTTTGCTGCATGTTCCCCCCAGCACCTTGAAGAGCCAGATGAGGTGCATGGGAGCCATCATCCCTTCTGCTCTGTATCTTCCATTAACATAATTCTCAAGTCTTAAAAATTCAGTGAGAAAACTGTCAATTTTCTAAGAATAAGCCTTGAGATAATGTGATGTCTTTTATTTACAGTGCTGTGCTTGGCTCATGGGTCAGTCAGATGTGTGAGCGTCCTGACAACCCTTTCCCCTTCCCTGCCCCCTAAGGATGGGAGCTGAGGAAAGCAGCCGATCAGACAAGACAAGGAATCAGGGAAATGATAACTGCCCCCTTCTCCTTTGGGAAATCAGAGGACTTAAAGGTCAGGGTATTAGTTCACAGGAAGCTGATGCTTGTGTCTTTCTTGGCAGGGTTTTAGGAAAACTGGGCAGAGAGGGCCCACTCCAATGGCCAGCATGCCGAAACCCCATCACCTGGAGGACCATGCACTAGAGGCATTTCTGAAGCATGATGTAGCACTACATTGAAAAGGCACAAATAAACCCCAAACCCTAGCACACATTTATCCAGTTTTTGAAGCAGATTAATAGAATAACCAATAAAACATGTATAAAAGCTTTAATTAAATCTGATGAAATAAAACTTCATGTTTTATTTATGGACACTCCCAACATGTAAAGGATTCAGGGACACATTCATTTTTACTGCCATTTCGTCCTCATATCTATAATTAAATCCAGGCTGCAGCTCTGGCCCAAAGCAATGCGTCATTTTAAAACTGGCCTTGGACACTCCCTCCCCCACCCCCATCTGCTTTTAATTATAATTACCAATCCAGTATGACTGAGGCGGATGGTAAAACTAAACAAAATAATAAAACAAACAAACAAAAAATGGTTGTTGCCATCGTGTTTTAAAACGACATGCTAAAGGAGGATTTCAGGCAGGTGGGTGCATCCTCTATTTCCAGTTTTATTATGTACCAAGTGCACAATCCCTTCATTTTACTTTCGACATAAAAAAAGGACTTCATGAAACAAGACAAAATAACTTATGATTATATGAAACATAACTGTGACAAATCACAAAACTATACATATTAATAGAAAAAAGTGTACCTAATTCTTTAAAAGATTTATGACAATAAGCACCAGATGTGCCCCTAGAGTAAAATCAGCCCCATATCCAGTATGATACATGCAGTTCATTTCTCTACGTGAGTGTACATAACTATGTACAAGAGTCTGTGTGATTTATGGGAAACAGATTTCCACTTTTTCCCCCCAAAGTGCTTTATGTCAGCAACATTACACAGGATGCTCTGCTGTCTGTACAAAATAAATCTCTTCTTTCTTACACTCACCATCTCTCCAATGAGTGTTTTTTTTTTCTTTACTCATTGCAAAAAAAAAAAAAAAATGTAACCACAGAAACTCCACACCACCAACAAAAAGTGCCATTAAAAATGCTGCTATAAAATGACATGGTCGAAACAGTCAAATAAAATACCAAATAATTAAATTGGACAGTTACAATCACTATTCCCAATACTTCAAGGCAACTGGGAAGCAAGGTTCTTGGATAGGGGGTTGAACACTTACCTCTGTTCTAGTAAAAACAACAGAACAACACCAAAGCTCTGTTTTATCAGTGGAAACTTTGCTGTGATTGACTGAAGACCTTTTGTTCATTTTGGAATCACCTACATAATTTGGGGTAGACATGGGTAATGGGAGATACCCCACAGGACTAGTAAATATTTAAATAATATTTAGCAGCTGATCAGAGGCTAAATTACAACTTACATTTTGATGCAGTCCCTTTAGGGAATTAAGACAATGCAGCAAGTGAAATGTCTCTAGGCATACTGATTTTTTTTTTTTAATGTAATAGGATAATTGGCCTTGCTGCTATGTGTATTTTCACAAGCACCAGTCTTTTAAAAAAGGGGAATGACAATCTCTCTTCGGATGTTTACGAAAATGGTTACATATCAAGAGTAAAAAGACCAGGAAATGGAAGGAAATGAGTTTTTGAAGCTTCTACTTTTACTGCTACAAACATAATGATGAAAGCATATATAAATCTTGTGCAGTGTGAAAGCAAGCAAGGAACAAATTTTAAGGTCAGGCGAGATTCTGGAATCTCAGGGCAGCGTGTGTTGTCTACAAGGAACCTGGAGGTGTCATGTCCTGGGGCCCTGAGCTCAAACCTGCAGCTGAGGGGAAACATGGAAGGGGAGTGAGGGCCACTCAGCCTCGCAGGCTGCACTGGGCCCGCTCCCTCTGCCAATTCCTGCTGGGGGAGGAGGCCCCACAGGTGCAGCTGCTGTCTGGCACCCCCTGGTGCCCTCGGGCCTCGGTGAGGCCAACGGGGAGACTAGAGATGTGCACGAGGATCTCCTCCAGCCAAAGTTTCTGAGGTTCAGCTTCTGGCTTTGTCCTCCTAACCTGTTTTCACCTTAAATTATAGCAAGAAGCCACAGGCAGGCAGACAACATCAGCTGCAGTAACAACCTTGCCTTTCCATTTTTTTCCTCCTCATCACACAAATGAAATGTGTTTTGAGTTCCCTGTAGAGGCTCCAGGATTTAGAATGAATAGATTGTCTCTCTAAGATACCAGAGCTTTCCCTTCTCTGCAGGGTGTGACAAAGGACATGGTCCCTGTTTAGGCCAAGTGACACAACCCACAAAGCCTGCCAGAGGGGTGGGACTTTGTGTGCCGTCTGAGAACTCATGTGGAAAGAAAGCCTGACGTGAATTCTTTTGTAAAGCAGAGCAGATTTTTGTAAAGTGAATGACTTGTCTCTTTTGCAGACACGGATGTCTGCATGATGGCTCTCCTCAGATCAGAGCCCACTAGTCAGAGAAACTAGACTGACTGAGTGCACTGTCAAAACGGACCCTGCACTTTGTTCTTTATTCGGCTGATTCTACTTCGTGTCAGAATGAAGTCCGGAATCAGGCAGAACACTACCGACCGTGCAGCCAGACTGGAAGGACATGTCTGTCAGGATAAAAACTGTCACCAGATCCCAAGTCTGACACCAAGCTGTTTAATTGTCTTGTTGAAGATTATAATTATCCCAGTTTGACAAATAGCATTGTTTCATTTTCCCTCAGAGAACATTTTTAAAGAGAGAGAAAAGAAATCATGAGAGGTCATAGTACTGGAATGTCAGAATCTACCAGGTGTTTTGGGGTTTTGGCAATTTTTATAGCCTATGTCATAGGACTCTGGATCTTTTTAATAGCTTGATAAAGGAGTCACAGAAAATGGCATCCTATTCAGGTTTGAGATCAAATGGCCGAGAGCTCTGGGTAAATGCCAGGTCCTCAAAACAGAGTTTCAGACAGAAAGGTTGCCTCCTTCTGGCCACCTTTCCAGAACTGTCCCCTCTACCTGCCTTTGGCCAGACCTTGCTCAGAGGTGGTGAGCAGGCAATGGCGGGTGGTGGGCATGTCTGAACCACAGTCAAGAAGAGGGTGAGAGCGATGCAAAAAGAGGGAGAGAAGGAAGGCAAGGGAGCAACAGACAGACAGGTGAGGGGAGATCCTAACGGAGGGAGCAGAGGCTGTGCAAAGTAGCCAGACATCAGGCATCTCTAGTTTGGTTTTCTGAGAACCCAGGAGCACACCTCCATGTGTCCCTGCTCTCACAGCTTCTAGCAGGTCCCTGGGCAGAGCACCAGAGCGGAGGCCACGGGTGAGCCAGTCAACTGACCTTTTCCTTTGAAAAATGTCTTTGAGTTGGAGCCGCTGAAGAGTCAACCCACGAGGGTCTCTGTGGCAGCACTGGGAAGAGGGTGGCCTACCCCATGTCCCTCAGGGAGCCTTTGCTAATGCAACACTAATGTTCCGGGCGCTCATAGGTGCTGCAGGGTGCGGGCAAGCAGAGCCACAGTGGAGGCAAGGTGTACGTAGCTGGGGGGATTAAAATAATTATTTCCATCCAAAGAACAGACCTCTAAATATTTTTTTCCTTTAAAAAGTAGACGTAAATAACAAGTCTTTAAAATCAAAGAACTAAGATAGGTTGCATGAATATAAAACAAGTTGTAGTGCTTCTCAAGGGCCTGTGCTTGACAGAACCTTCTCACTTTGCTTTTGGAGAAACACTGAAAGCAACTGGTTAGCGTGGGAACATCTAAGAGGAGAGCGGCAGCCAGCTCACTGGATGCCAGGCCGGCGCTGGGAAACCTGGGGTCCTCCAAGAGCTGGGCCCATGCTGTGCTGTGGAAGTGGGTTCCCCTTCCTGTGCCTGGCTCTCGGGTGGGGCAGCTCACTGTGCTTCTGGCAATTTGGGTCGCCCTTCCGTGTTTGGAGTTTCAGCAAATCCCCAAATTATACTTCCACGTGCACATCATCTCACTGGTGTCCTCTGAAGGTTGGCAGCCAGGAAGTAACAGGTATCTGGTAGAGTGAGACTCTGAATTCCCTTTGAAAAGAGTCCTGCTGGTCACCGGCAAACCCAGGGAGAAAAAGGAGCAGCTGAAAACACACCTACAAAGCCCAGCTCTGACCATTCAGCCCTGCCCTCCAAAGACACACCTGGGACTTGGCAGGTTCCGCTGATTCGCTTGACATCCTTTTTCTTACAGTCTGTGAAAGTATAAGAAGAAAAGGTGGCAAGGAACAAAAAGATTCTGGACGCCAGTGGTAGTGGAGGCCAGGGGAGCTTTTAACCTTCAGTATAGACAGAGGAGAGCTGGCTAGGGCAGCGATCCACAGCGCTGATCTGCAAGAACGTGGTGTCTTCAGGTCCACTGCGAAGAGACTCCCCAAAAAGGCTTGAGGAACCCGAAGGTAGATCACACACTGGAAGAGAAAGAGCGCACAAGTCAACTGCTACCTTGTCGCAGACGCCGGGCACGCAGGGAGCAAATGCTGGCTGGGGCTGAGGAGGAAACTGTGCCGGGCCAGGCCCTTCAGCAGGTCTCCCCGTCCTCGGGCTCCTTAGGTGGGGAAGAGGCTGATGTGCAGGCAGGTGGCTAAAATAGGACTTGGCACAAGAGATGGGCTGAGTAGCAATAAAAGTGAAGTTCTGTAGGGAAGAGTGAGGGCGGCCTCAAAAAGGAGGTGATATTACGGTTGAGCCATAAAAAAGGATGGGATTCTCACAGACGGAGAGATAAAGAAAGAACATTCCAGGAGGAGGAAAGAGGGAGCGAAGACAGAGAGGGGGCACATGGGGCCAAGTGTGCTGGCAAAGCTCAGGTACAGAGCATGTAGGGAGACATGTGAGGAGGGCACATGAGACATGAGCGCAGGTCCGGAGAGTTCCATCAGGCTCAACTCCTGGGGGCTTCGAATGCCTTGCTGAGGACAGTTGACTTTATTCTCTGGGAAACTACAAACTACTGAAGGTAGCTGAACAGGAAAGTACCTTATTTTATCCTTCATTTTTGGAAGGCAATGGTTACGGTAGCTCGGAGGGCAGAATGGTAAAGATAGGGAGCTGACTCAAGGAACTTGTTGGAAGGCCGTTGCCTAAGTCTGGGAGAGACACGATGGCACCTGAACGAGGGTGGTGGAAGTGGGGCTGGAGAAGGGCTGGAGAGGAAGATAAGAGGAGAGACATTTCACGGGCAGAGTGAACAGGATTTGATGCGGTCATGTGCTGGGTCAAGTCTAGTCCAGGCTGGTCACGGGAAACCCACCTGATCTCACCTGCTTGTCTGCCCGAGTGTCTAAGTCACAGACACCAACACACCTGTAATGCCCGAGTGAGCTGAGAAGGCTCTGTGGAAAACGTCAAAGCCAGCCTGGCCCATGGACGTGGGGACCAGGCAGTCCTCGAAGGAAGGCACCACACTGCAGGAGCTGCTAGGCGGCATGGTTCTCTGAGAGTCAGGGTAATGTGGGGGGCAGAATGTCTGCAGCTGCCCGTAAAATCCTGAAATGCAAGCATGGCATTGAGCTACTGCAGGGCACAAGTTCAGAAGATCATTTCAACCTGGCTAGACCCTCACTCAGCCTGGCTTCGTATGACAAAATGCCTTTAACCCTTAAGCCCACCTACAAAACCTTCTGACCAAGCATCCATAATGCACTACCTGAGCAGAAGCTCTTCTACCTCCAGGGGCTTTTTATTTCTTGCTCTAGTACCTGAAGCTGAAAGGCTTCACACCTTCCCTAGACTCTCCAAAGAGTCCTGGACACTGAAGGCCTGTCCTTCAGGGGACATTCCTACCCCATGCCCTCTCACCAGGTTTTAAGTGCATCTTCCTTAACTTCTTTTATTCTATAGTCTGTTTTTCACATTTCGTAAAAACCTGAATAAAGCTCTTAACAATGCTCACCTTATAAAATGCAACATAGATCTATCCATCTGCACTTCCAACAGATACATTCATACACATTTATATCTTTTCTTCCTCATTATTTTGAATAGGTACATAGTGTCTCATAGTCAGATATGCTACCATTTACTTAACTATTATTATTGCTGATCTTTGCAGTAAATAGAAAAACTGGAAGTGAATAAATAATATAATGAAGAAATATGTGGAAAGATTTCTTAATATTTGAAAATAATCAACATTTTGCTAATCTTGTTTCATTTATCTTTTCAATTTTTTTCTTACTCAATGGAGTTTTTCCCTTGGGGTCCTATGTAGTCCTTTTCTATGATTCTCCACACCTTCCATGATACCTTACCTTTTCCCTCTTCCTCGTCTCATGATAAATTTAAGTAAAAGATTACTTTCTGGAGTATACGGTTTTAAAAATATAATGAAATCTTCATTCAATACCTTATTTCTTGGTACCTGTTTCCTCAACTCTAACATGTGAAAGTCATTGTCTATTTCACTGGGTGATTATGAAGATTAAGCAAGTCATTGGATTAGGAAATCCATATATAACATTTGAAAGTGCTTTATGAATGTCAGTTATTGATATCATGACTCTGTTTCTGGTGAAAAAAACAAGGGATTAGTAGAGGAAGTGCCCCAGGGTTCCTTCCACAAACATTACACGATGGTGAATACAGAACTAATTCATGGACTTTGGAGCCCTAGTCCTGTGTGCTTTCCTCCTCTAGAACTGCTTCTTCTTACGGAGTCACCTATCAACAGGTAGGGAAGGTGCTATTTGGGTTCTTTTTAGCTCTCTTTGAGTACAACTGAGGCACACTAACACATCCAACCTATTATGCTCACACCCTTCTCATTTCTGATTAGTACTCTCAAGGCAGACTACCCTTGGCCAGGAGGCCTGTTCTATGGTCACTAGGAATATCACCAAAGAATGTGTGCTGAACTGCTCACAAAGCCACAGACCAGCCCTCTAGGAGCTTATGATACAAGACAGAAGGATGGATACAGATTTATGAACAGGGTACACTCACAGTAGAAAACAAAATAATATCCTTTGTAAGTAACCAGTAGTATACTTTATATAGAATCAAGAGAAAATTCCATATAAGGTTTGGGAGGCAGATTAAATTCATGTTAGCAGTATAGACTAGGAAAAAACATTAGGAAATTCCATGTCAAGGCAGGAGAAGAAAGAATGGAAAACTACTGGCTCTTCTCTTTTTGATGCCCTAAGTCTTCTGCATGGACTCAGTAGGCAGACGGGCAAAGGACCCAATCAGATCACTCAAATACGCATATAATTTATCAACCAATATGGACAACTGGCAATTCTCTAGCCGTTAAAGCAATAAAAATCAAGACAATGATAAAATACCATATTCTACCTATCACATTAGCAAAGATTTCTGAAAGTCATTCTTGGTGCTGGACTGAGAGTGGTGACAAAGGCCCCTGTGCAGAGTGTGCAGACATTGCAAAGGAGTATAAGCCTCTGTAAATCACTTGACAACCTGCATCTAGAACCTAAACGTGTTCAGACTTCTGGACAGGGGAATTTTTCTTCCAAGAATGTATCCTAAAAGTGTATTCTGAAAAACAGAAGAAATTCTGCAAGAGGTAGTCATCACAGCGCTAGCTGTCATAACAGAAAACCGAGGAGGAAAAATGGCCAACCATAAGAGAACGGTTGAACATGGTACATTTACCTGATGTGAATGTTAAGTAGCCATGAAAACAGTATTTACAAGGAGTTAACATCGTGGAAAGACCATTATAAGGTTCAGTTGGAAAATAAAGCAAGATACAAAACTGAATAGGGAGACTGGGTTCAGTTATGTGGAAGACTATGTATAGGACAGATTGCAAGGCAACATATTTATAGTTGTCTTTGGGGTTTTTTTGGCTTTATGTTTTTCTGAATTTTAATAGCAGTGAAGGACAAGTACTTTGGAGCCAGACTTCCTGGGTTCAAATCCTAGCTCAACTACTTACCAACTGTGTAGTCTTGGTGAATTATTTAGCCTTGCAGTATTTCAGCTTTCTAATTTGTAAAATGGGATTACAAGTAGTACCTATAACTTAGTGAGTTATTATGAAGATTAAATTGAGTTAATATTATACAATATAATCTGAGAATATAATTAATATTTATATATTTTAATAACATAATTTATATATGTTTGCTAAATAAGGAAAATAAAAAAGTAAAATTACATCACAATAATGTAGCTCTCAAAAGTAAAATGTTTATTAAGAGAAATAAAATTTTCAAAAGGGCAACAAGTAGGTCCTTCAACAATAACCAAATGTAAGAATGGACAAGGCAGTGGGCATGTAGCTCACTTCCAGTTCCCAGGTGGAATCCTCTGGAACATTCTTGGCCCTCGGGACCTGGGCTATATATCTCTTTCCCATGTTGGTTCCTAGATCCTGCACTAATTGACACACATTCTGATTTCTTCACTCGCCCCCATGCAGGCTCAAAACAGCAACAAACTTGAGTGGGCTGAAAGACCTGGGATGTGCAGTTTCGTTTGGGAGGTTCCTTGGACTGATCTTGACTTTGGGTACCCAGTGGCCAGGCACATGTAATCACGGCATCGCCATCAGGAGGAAAACATTACCATGAACCATCACAGTTGGTTTATTAGAATGTAATGTCACCTCACTGAACAAAATAGACAATATTTGCTATTTATATCCCTATGCTGGCTCTGTTCATATTTGTCACTCATATATACCCTGATAGCATTCCTCAGTGTAATATTAACCTTCCAGGAAGAGAGACTCTCACAACTCCCCAAATAGGGACATTGATCATTCAGGTACGTCAGGGACGTGATAGAGACTTCCACTGGCCTTTTGTGAAAACCAATTCATTCTCTCTTTCCTGTCTTCTCCCTGCTTTGAAGACATGGCAGGAATTTCACATGGCTTCAATCTACACTTGAGTGCTGTAAAGTGTAAGAGTATAAAAGGTTTGTAATGCAGTGAAATACACCTGGTGAAGTTAAATAGTAAACCCAACATCCTGAGCTCCATCTCCCAGTTTCCCCTGTCCATCTGGGTCTGAGTGAGAGGGCCGAGTGAACTGTAGTTCCTGCCTGTGGCTTTCTTGGCTGACACGAGAAACAGTCAAAACCAGAATGGCCCCACAAGCATGTTTTACCACTCTCACAGCCAACTCAGGGAAAGAAAATCCTCTTTATTAAATCCCTCCCTTCAAGAAGCCAGTTACTAGAGATGCCAAATACACTGGTGTGGATGACTGTGGTCACTCAAATCAAAGAGCTTTAACATAGCCTCTTCCCACTGCTATTTCCATAAAACTAACAAAATCTAAAAAAATTCCATCAGGATCTTGCCACACACAAAAACCCAGAGAAAGCCTAACTCATTTTCTGATGAATGGCTCCTGTATTCCAGCTGCTGAATTTCATGTAGTAAGTTTGGAAGGAACACTACCTCGAGGACCCAAAGCAAAATGCAGCAAGATGTTAACACATTTCATGGGCATAAAACATAAGAGTGATGGCAAAGTCAGCCAATCTGTCAGTCAGTCAGTCAATGATAGTTACTGAGTACTGGTTAACGAGCTTTTGGAGAGACCAAAGAAGTAGAAGATAACACCTTGTCCTTGAGGATTGATAATGCAGTTGGAACAAGAACACATACACTTATAATAGCAGAAGAATGCACACATAAGTTTATGTTGGCAATAAATATTAGCCATCACATTTAGTTAGAAAATCACCCCTCCCCCATTTTAGAAGTTATTTTACCTCCAAGAATGGAGGAGGAGAAGAGGAACTTGCAGATAAACTGACTTTACTCAAGTTGTAGCTCCTGAAGGTCAAGGAGAATCATTCCTCCTCTTGTCAATTTTGGGAAGTATTTTTCCCTTCTAAAAACAAACTTGTTTTTCTAATTATTAAAATATTTTGAATTAATTATACCAACTAGAAAATGTAGAATAGTATATGCAAAGAAAAGAAAAATTATCTTTATTCCTACAATTCA
The DNA here is from genome assembly GCF_949987535.1 of Balaenoptera acutorostrata. Lineage (NCBI taxonomy): Eukaryota > Metazoa > Chordata > Mammalia > Artiodactyla > Balaenopteridae > Balaenoptera > Balaenoptera acutorostrata. The sequence continues at coordinate 70,637,382 of NC_080069.1, read as the reverse complement.
GACATAGCCAGATATATACACACAAAATTGGAATGTTATACAGATTGTTTTGTATCCTGTTTTCTCCCCTAATATTACCTATGAGCTCACATAGTATTAAAAATCATTCTTTTTTTAAAACAAATTTATTTATTTTATTGTTATTATTTTTTTGGTTGCATTGGGTCTTCGTTGCTGTTCACGGGCTTTTCTCTGGTTGCAGCGAGTGGGGGCTACTCTTCATTGTGGTGCGCCGGCTTCTCATTGCGGTGGCTTCTCTTGTTGCGGAGCACGGGCTCCAGGCGTGCGGGCTTCGCTAGTTGTGGCACGTGGGCTCAGTAGTTGTGGCTTGAGGGCTCTAGAGTGCAGGCTCAGTAATTGTGGCGCACGGGCTTAGTTGCTCCGCAGCCTGTGGGATCTTCCCAGACCAGGGCTTGAACCCGTGTCCCCTGCATTGGCAGGCGGATTCTTAACCACCGCGCCACAAGGGAAGCCCTAAAATTCATTCTTAAAAACCTCTCCTCTTTACTTTGTCATGTGGGGTCACTGACAGCTCTGTGATGATCCGTTAGATCAGGAGTTCATGGTTACTCTTGCTGCTTAATGATGATAAAGTAGCCCCATGAAGCTCAATGTGGATTTCCTTCCCAACGTGGAAGGGGAGTGGAAGAAGTCAGAGGAGAAAGGAATCGCAAGACTAAATACAGTAATGGAAGGGTATTCTCTAGGGCAGCGCTGTCCAAGAGAACTTTGTGTGTTGATGGAAATGATCTCCATCTCACTGTCCAATACAGTAGCTGCATGTGGCTACTGAGCACTTGAGATGTGGCTAGTCGACTGAGGAACCAACTTCTAAATTTTATTTAGTTTTAATTAATTTAAATTTAAATGGCCACATGTGGCTTGTGGCTACTGTACTGGACAGCACAACTCTAGGGATATCTGCATTCTCAGGTTTAACAGACTTTCAGTAATGTTTCTGATTAAATTCCTAGAGAAAAAACATATGACCCACCAAGAGTTTAAATAAAAGACAGATAATGATTCTTAGACTCCTGGCGTTCAAGATAGGAAGTATATTAGACTCTTTATTACATTTATCTTTTCCTTACAAATTTATACTCTAGTCATGGTAGAAGGAACCAGAGTATAAATACTTCAGTAAATAAATAATGGTCACCCAACTCACAACCCTCATGAGGGCTGATGTGCATTGTTTTAAGCTAAACTTCCAGGGCAATTCAGCTCTCCTGCAGGAACCACTTTCCTTTCTGGAAGTAAGAGAAGGAAAAGGAAACACATCACCCACTTCTTTCCTGCAGACTCTGGGCCTAGCTCACTGTGTGTGTGGGAGTGGCAACAGCATAGATGGGTCTCCAATTTCCCTACCACTTGATGATGAAATAAAGTTCAATACAGAGGCTCTACCTTACACTTATGGGTGGAGATGAATACCATCAGCCTGAACTTTGTCAAGGTGCTATGTCAGGAGCTGTGCCCCTAATGGGTTTGTTTATATATATAGCAGATGGCTTTGCAAAACAAAATTCTTGTTCTCCTTTATGGTGAGGCTGAGAACCACCACCAAACTCTGGGCACCAGGAAAAGAGTTGGATGGACAACATTCAGAATCAAGACTGACCCTTCCCTGCGGTAGGTTCTGCCCAGACCATGATGCCAACTTATAGATGCAGACAGCCCACCTGTGAAGCCCATCACAGGCATCAGGAAGGGCCCCCAGAACTAATTCCTCAACCAGAGTGTGGCCTGATCAGGCTGGGCAGGACCCTTTGTGAAGCTCCTTGGAAACAATGCTGAGAACAATTGCTTCCCAAGACCCCTCAATATCTTCAGACAGGAAAGCCCTTCAATTCCCATGTGATCAGAGAGTATCACTTTAGGCATCCAGGCCAAACACTGTTGTTTTCAGATACTGCCCAAATCTCAGAGTCATCTGTCCCCTTGACCTTTCAGAAGAAACACTGGCTAAGCATGTGCTTGCCTTTGCTATTGTATTTTTATAAAATGGGGGTTCACAGTATCTACTTCATAAGGTAACTGCAAAGATTAAAGAGGATTAAGAGATGACCCATGTGAAGGGCTGAGCATGTGCCTGCACACAGCACTCTACAAATGTTTCTTTTCACTTTTCTTCCCTATTCTTCTAATAACACAAACATTTCAACTTTTATGCCTTCATTTAGTCAACAACTATATGCTAAGCACTTGCTCAAGTGCTGGCGACACAGTGGTGCATAAAACATGCTCCATGCCTTCTTGGAGTTTATGTTTCAGTGAGAAAGAAAGATAAACATATAAATGAAAAATCAAGTAATACAATTTAATATTATATGTGACAATAAAAAGGAAATTTTCTTTAAGGAATATATAGAGATGCAACTCTTTTCTCTAGACTGCATTCAAGATAGGAAGAGGAAAAAGCTCAAATAAGAAAGAAGTTTGGGCACTCCCAAAACTTTTAAAAAAGAGTAGTGATTATGGTTCCTTTTGTTTGGCCCTGTCTGGTGAGGGTAGATATAATTAGGAGGTCATCCCATAGCTCTGCTGAGGACCAGCCCTGGCAGAGTGGGGTTTTTTTTTTTGCCAGTGGTACTGATCAATTCGTGCCTGGGTAGGAGAATAAGGAGATGTCAGTGACAGAGGCAGAGCTGGCAGTGCTCAGCTTTTTGGTGGTACAGCTCTTTGCTAGCCAAGTGGAAGCAGGGATGTATGTTTATGAGCTTTACAACTCTAATCATTTTTCCACAGAGACTATAATTTTGTGGGTTACTTGAGGAAGTGTAGAGTTTTGGGCCTCAGTCATGATTGCTGCGTGTGCAGGGGCATGGATAAGCCTAAGTGATGAATGAGAGGGCTCAAATCAGAGAGTTCCAGGGACAGGGACACAGAAAGAAGATGCATGGCCTACTCCCTTTGGCTACCCTAATTTCTTCTTCTCCAACACTCTTATGGGTCTTTGTGCATTCCCTTGTACTCTCTGGGGACCTTTGCACTCCCCCCTTTAAATACCTTCTGCAATCCATGATACAAGCCAATGAGCAGAAAAGAGAAAAAAATAGGTAAGTCTCTGGTAAAGCTCTTAAAGGCCATAAGAATATGATCTCTGGCATCACATCTTCTCAGCATGATTTAATGCCCTCCAACTTTACTCAGAGAAAGGCCCAGGGAATCATACACTTATTACTCACATGGTATCTTTTTAAAAAACTTTAAAAAACCCCGTCTTAGGCAGCCCCTGATATACCTGTCTTATAAGTAGGTGATTCAAACAAATGTTCTCATTTTATAGACAAAGAGATGGAAGTTGAATCATTTGCCTTTAAACCAATACTATGTTTATATGTTATTGTGCAAATAAGAGAAAAGTGGAAAATTCATACAATCATTTTAATATTTACAAACATCCAGCTATTTGCAATTATTCATGGATCTAGCCTTTATCTTAAAACAAATGGGGAGCAGACTAAAATAGTCATCATATACTTTTCTACTAAGTCCAGAGTTTTCTCATTTGCAGTCCCTTTGCTTTGGCATTTTTATAGACATTTTGATTAGTGTTACACCAACCCCTCAGAGAATTCTTTCAGAAGGAAGGAGAGGAACTAATATTTATTTGCTCTGAGATAGGCATTATCTTAGGTGTTTTAAACAGAAAATCTTCATTTTTACAACTTTTAAAAAAACTGAAATATAGTTGATTTACGATATTGTGTTAATTTTAGGTGTACAGCAAAATGATTCAGATATATATATATTTTTTCAGATTATTTTCCATTATAGGTTATTACAAGATATTGAATATAGTTCCCTGTGCTATACAGTAAATCCTTGTTGTTTATCTATTTTATGTATAGCAGTTTGTATCTGTTAATCTCATATTCCTAATTTATCTGCCCCCCACCTTTCCCTTTGGTAACCATAAGTATATTTTCTATGTCTGTGAGTCTGTTTTTGTTTTGTATATAGATTCATTTGTATTATTTTTTAGATTCCACATATAAGTGATATCATATAATATGTCTTTCTCTGTCTGACTTACTTTACTAAGTGTAATATTCTCTAGATTCATCCATGTTGCTGCAAATGGCAATATTTCATTCTTTCTAACTTACATCAACTTTTTTTTTTTTTTAAACTTTAGTCTTTTTTTTTAAATGTATTTTTTTTTAAACGCATTGTTTACTTTGTTTATTTATTTATTTATTTTTGGCTGTGTTGGGTCTTCGTCTCTGTGCGAGGGCTTTCTCTAGCTGTGGCAAGCGGGGGCCACTCCTCGTCGCGGTGCGCGGGCCTCTCACCATCGCGGCCCCTCTTGTTGCGGAGCACAGGCTCCAGACGCGCAGGCTCAGTAATTGTGGCTCACGGGCCCAGCTGCTCCGTGGCATGTGGGATCCTCCCAGACCAGGGCTCGAACCCGTGTGCCCTGCATTGGCAGGCAGACTCTCAACCACTGCGCCACCAGGGAAGCCCGACATCAACTTTTGAGTTAAGTAATATTGTCCCCAGTTTATAGACAAGGAAACAAAAACGTTCAAATAACTTACCTAAATCCTCATAGCTACCAAGTTTCAGAACTAGGACTCAAACTCTGGTCTGTTTGGTAACAGTTCATAGAGACTATTAGGGCTTAAGCTCACAGACAAATCATTTTAAACAAAATCTTGCCATTTTTGTTGAGGTCCCTCACTGTCACATAGGCAAAGTTACTCAGACTGGATCAACATTTCATAAAGTATAAACATTTTCATTAGGGAGAAAAGCATTGAATTAATTAACAAAATTGATGAAATTACCTAAACACTGAAAAATTCAAAAAACCCTGAAGAGTAGAAACAGAGACATTTTGGAAATTTCTCTTGGCCAATTTTCTGATTTAGTCACTATTTTATTTCTATCCATTGCATGAACTACCTGGATCTGGGTTCAAAGCCTGGATAACCCATTAACCAACTGTGTGTCTTTGCATAAATTATTTTCCTTCTTGAGCCTCCTTTTCTTTTAAAATAATACCTATTTTATAGGGTTGTGGAAAACATTATACATGAGAGCATTTATAAAAGCATCTAGTGCATTCCCCAGCATGTAGTAGGCCCTCAGTAAATAGTAGCAATTATTACTACCATGAAATAAGCTTAGCAGTATTTGTAGATTCTGTATAATGCACATGCAATTCTTAAGCAATTTATCTCTCATAACCCACCACCCTTAGGTATAAAATGATGCTGAAGTGAAGCCTCCACAGTTTGGTTGCCATTTTCCCCCTTAGCTCCTGGTCTTGGCCAACAACCTCAGCCAGGTCTTCATGTAGTCAGAACTCTACTAAGCTTCCTCCCTGGAAGTGATGGAGAACCGACTCTTCATTTTAATGTGGAGTCTATAAATGGGGAAGCTACAGGAACAGCTCACAGACTGTGTTAGCAAGACAGATTTTTCTTCGGGCTGAGAACTAAACCAGCTTGCAAAGCACTCGAGCTATTTAAGACTGACATTTAAGCAACTACTGTACTAAGAAAAAGGAAAATAATGGAAATAATAACCCTGAACATTCCATTTGGCACCTTCCTTTGGAAGGAACAAGGTTACAGTGGTTGGAAAGCTGACCAGTGGAGCAACCTCCTGGTCCCCTAGCCCCTGGTCAGATGGGTTGCAGCACGAGGGCTTCAAGTTAGACAAGTCCACCTGGTTCCAAGAAGTGGGGCCATTTTCAACTTTAGCTTCTACCACTAGCCTGCAGGCCACAGAGAGATGCATTCTGCACACTCTGGGCGCTCTCCTCTGCTCGTGCACCTCACAGAACCTCACCTGGCCTGCAGCAAGCTGCTAACAGCATTTATTACTGTGAGCCGCACTCGCTCTCCAAGTTGTATACCTGGGGTAGGGGTAGAGGAAGATGGTCTGCTACTGATGTCTGCAAAGTTTCAAATAAGGGGATGAGAGTGGGCAGAGCATTTTGCTGAAAAGGGCAAAAAGGAAATGGGAGAAAGCAGAGTGAGAAGGAAGGCATGTATAAAACCCTTTTGGTTAAAAGATGTAATTGATTTTCATTAAAATATCTTCAACCCAACCAAAACCGTAATGCGTGGTGGCCTATGGCTTCCAAATTCTCAGAATGATAAGCTGCCAAAGTAAACTAATTGCAATGTGTCTCAGTAATTGCCATGTGTGGGTATATACAGTTACAGTAAAATGGTTCAGTGAATCCTGATAATGACAATGCACATATGGCAATTATATAAAACAGAGACGCTCAAAACCAGAAGACCCAAAGATTCTTAACATGGATATTAAAGCCAGCTTTGCCATTTATTGGCTGTGTGGCCTTGAGGAAACCATAGCCTCTCTGAGCCTATGAGTCCCTATTGATAAAAGGGGGAAAATAATACTATTGTGGCAGCATGAGCCTCATGGTAGGGAGGGGGAGAAGCACAGGGAACAAACGGAAAGAGATTCAGTGCCCAGTTGCCCATGATTTGCCTCCTGTACTCCATCACCCGCCTATGACTCAAAAATCCTGGATACATATAAAGCCCAGAATGAAGGGTGGAGGAGTTGGACATTCTGAGTCTGATGGGTGTGTGAAGTAAACACTTTGGCCACGGGTCAAGGTTGAAAGGAATGAGTTGGGAATTTCTCTATGAGAGGGGGTTACTCTGTTGCTGGTGTATATAACCCTCCTAGGTGGCTACAAGGATCAAATGAAATAATAAGTGTGAAAATATTTTGCATACAGTAAAACACACTGAAAATTCCAGCCCCTACTGTCTCATTATAAGCCTGGTGTTACTTATCATCCTACATTCTCTCACTACAAAGGTGAATTTGCCCTCGGTTGTGTCAAGCTCTGTTGCATAAAGTTCACAAGCAACCCTTTGACTCAGGAGTACCTGAGCCAAAAACAGAACAAGGAAAGCACGGCAAAGAATGAAAATTTAATTCTGTCTGCCCTTGTCCTTCCAAGCAAGCTTTGCTGTAAGAAAGGTCTGGCAGAGAAGAGGATTCCAGATAGAGACTAAAAGGGACATTAACATGAAATGCTGCAGCCTCCCCTGAGAGCCATCCTGGTCCTCTACAGCTTTTAGGTTGTGCTGCATTTACAGGACTTCCCCGGAAGGTAAAGGGAGAAGGAAGCTGGAAAGTATTTCCTCAGTCACTAGCCAACTGCTTCCTTTGGATTATCTCTGATTGGGGAAGCACGGTGAGGTGGCGCTAAGTCCTACACTTAGGGTCTAGGCCTGTGCTTGTTAAAGTGGGGGCCACAGCATCAGCTCCACCTGGGCTCTACGGCAGACACAGTGAATCAGAACTTCTGGGTGAAGGGCCTGGGAGTGTTCATGTTAACAAGGTGTTTTTTACACTAAAGCTTTAGAAGCCCTAAGAACATCTTTACATGATTTTCAATCTTTGGCAAGTTTTCCAAATGGAATACCAATAGGAAAAAACAGAACAGCTCTGATTTCATTTGAAACGGAGGAGGAGAGCTCTTTGTGTGGGCATCTCTTCCCCCTGGGCTCACCCCCAGCCCTTTCTGCTGGACTCTGGGGGCTCTTGGGGATAAAGCAATGATGACTGTCCCAAAGTGACTTGAGATTACAGATATAGATCAGGATGATCTCCCTCCCCACCCCAGTACCATTCTCTTCTTGGGCAAGGTGCAATCACGGGACCTCAGTTGAGTGACTCAGAAGTTCTGGGCTTACTGTTGGTCCCACACGGATCTTGTGGCCTAGACTTCTGCTGTCTAGCTGTAACCAAACTCCCACGTTATATCCGCTCCACTAACTAGGTGATTTCTTGTTTCCCCAAATCCAAGTCTATGACTATACAACTTTCCAGCATTCTAATCTCTCTAAGAGTGGGCACCATCTCACACTTGCACCAATGGCTTGATTGTTTCTCCTGCTGAACCTCTGCCTCACAGCTAAGTCCTTGTTACATACTGTTAAGCTTCCCCCAAATCTGCTGTCTAGAATATTATAGTGAGATGAAATCTGAGCTTGAAGTAAAAGAAATCTATATAGGTGGGTTTAAGAAAGCAGAGTGGACTCTGCATTTGTAAAACCTGATGTATGTCACTGGATCCCCAAATTCCTGCCACTCCTTTCCATCTGGCTACCAGGAAACTTGCCTTTTCATCTTGTCAAACCTTGGAGACACTGACTACTAATGTGGATAACTCAATTTATGATCTGTCATCCTCTGCTCCGCCCCTCCAGCTAGACAGCCTTCTTCCCACTGCCACCTGGGGGTCACACTCTGATGAGTGTGTCTAGTCTACAGGGTCTTTCCTTTCCTGCTTACTCTCATCCCACTGCACACCAAACTCTCAATTTTAAAGTATGTATTAGGTATCTCAAATGTGCCACATACTACAGGGATTAAATAGATGACATGATTCCTTGCCTACATATGGACCATGAAGAATACTGTCTCACGGTTGAGTTCAAAGGTTTTGCTTGCCAAGAACCATTCCTTAGATATAAGCTCAGGAAAGGCAGGGACTTCTATTTTCTCTATTGATGTAGCTTTAGCACCCCAAGCAGGACCTGGCACATAATAGGAGCTGAATATTTGAGAATGAATAAATGGATGAGTGAGTGATACTTACATATAGAGCCTTTGGTGAAGATACTGATAGTAAGAGGAACCACAACTGAGCTCAAAGATTTTGATCTATGAACTTTGTACATAATAGCCTATCAGGAGTTTCAGAAAAATAAAGTGACTTCCCTTTCTAACAGTGAAATTTTCTTTTAATGGAGGAAGAAACAAAGACAATGGAAATACAATTGGCCCTGTCAAGATGACCTGGAGAGTTTTGCTGCTCCAAGCCACCATTTTCTGCTGGATGCCAGGAGGGCACTGAACCTGAAGAGGAACAAGAGTGGGCAGGAGAATTAAGTGGCTCAACTCATCCACAGAACACTTTGCACTCTTTTAGGAAAGCATCCCAAGGTCAAGGAACTTAGTCAACTAATCTGAGTTTCATCTCTAAATAGGAGCACAAATATATTTCCTACTCTCTTCATAAAGTTATAATGAGGATTCAGGTATTCATCCAACAAATATTTTATCGAGCAGTTTCTTTATAGCTACCATGCACTGACAATGATCTTGTACCTAAGAGTAATTTATAAAACATATATTGCAATATAAATCTATGTACTATCACTGACCTCAATGGTATTGATAAAAACACTACATCAGCCCAGATCCACAGACACAAACAACCTTGGGGTAAATATTTGGCTAATTCAGATCCCCTGAATCATTCTGCCATTCTGATGACAGAATTTAAGAATCTGAAGTAAAGGCTTTGCTTTGGGATGTGTGATATGAGATTGGGTTTGCGGAGGAATGTGGGAGAGGAGTGGCTGGTCGTTACACTTAAATGATCTAGAAAAATGCCTGAATGTTTTTACTTCAAGAGACTTGCATCTTTAAGGTCTAGTTCTCAAAGACCTTACAAAAGAACGAAATAGAGAGTTTAGTCAGAGCAATCTGGTTAGAAAGCAAAAATTTCTGTAAAGAGAAAGAGCACTCACAATTGTAAGTAAATCGACTAGAAATTCTAAGGGAACTAGGACTGTTTTGCAACATGGTCTGAGCCCAGATGACCTGAATGGGCACAGATCAAGCTAATTCTAGTGTTTTATTGTTGTTGTTCTGTTTTATTAACACAGTGGCCTTGCTACCAGTAACAAGATGTTTCTGATGTGTGTGTGGGTTTTCCCTTTAAGGAAACTCCAACCAAAGCTATTCACATTTTTTCTTCTAAACGATGAGTTGCTTATCATATTTACAAGGAAAACTGCAACTAAAAATACAAGAATTACAAGACACATGGGACTTCCCTGGTGGTGCAGTGGTTGAGAATCTGCCTGCCAATGCAGGGGACACGGGTTTGAGCCCTGGTCCAGGAAGAGCCCACATGCCCTGGAGCAACTAAGCCTGTGCGCCACAACTACTGAGCCTGCGCTCTAGGGCCCACGAGCCACAACTACTGAGCCCACGTGCCACAACTACTGAAGCCCACGCGTCTAGAGCCCGTGCTCTGCAACAAGAGAAGCCACCACAATGAGAAGCCCGCACACCGCAACTAAGACCCAACAACGAAGACCCAACGCAGCCAAAAATAAATAAATAAATAAATTAAAAAAAAAAAAAAAAAGAATTACAAAGCATGGATTGCCTTTAGTATGTTCAGACCTGAAGAGTTCAAATGAGCAGCCCCTAAAATAGAGTTACACAACAATATTTAACTTGATTTTAAGATCTCTATTCATTAGAGGCTAAACTTCATGAGTTTCAGATATAAGACAAAACATTTGCTTCTGGAAAAAATGTCATTGCTTCCCCCAAAGAATGAAAAAGCACTAAATCTGTAATAATGTTCATTAAACACTTTTCTATAGTTTTTAAGTTAACTGACAGAGAAGTCACAGTAGTCAATGAAACAGAAATTTTCTGGATCTTTTCCTTCTCTTCAATAAATTTTTGACTTCCAATTAAGAAAACAAACTGTCATGCTGCCAATGACACAACCTGACTGGCAGGTGAAAGAGCAAGTGAACTACTTAATAAATAATATAGATACCCAAGTAGTGGCTCCTGTTACTTAATTCCTATTATAACTAAACTACCTTTAGAGCTCAATAAAAATATTAAAAGATGTTCAGTCACATTACTAACCAAAGGAAAAATCAAAACAACTTTTCTGTACAAATTGGCAGGTATTAAAATGACTGACAGGGGGCTGGTGGTGGTGGTGGTGGGATGAACTGGGAGACTGGGATTGACATGTATACACTGATGTGTATAAAACGGGTAAGTAATAAGAACCTGCTGTATAAAAATAAATAAAATTCAAAAAAAATTTCAAAACACTTAAAAAACAAACAAAAATAATAAAAAATGACTGACAATATCTAGGGTGGGGAAATGAGTGCTCTAATGCGCTGCTGGTGAGAGTCTAAATTGGTATGGACTTTGTGAAGGAATATATGGCAGTATCTATCCAGCTTTAAAATGTGCATACCCATTCATCCAGCAATTTCTCTTTCAGAAATATTTACTAAAGAAAGAATGCAAAGAGATATATATGTGTGTGAGAGTACTTGTGTAAACACACAATATACATAAGGAGATTTAATATAGCATTGTTAATAAAAGCAAAAAGTGGAAAAAACCATAAATGTCTTTCAACAGTGGAATGATTAAAAAATGACAAGTTCCCATAAGTATTATACTATACAATTAAAAAGAAGGAGTTGATCTGCATACATTGACCTAGAAAGCAAAAGCATACATTTTGTTAAGTTAAAAAAAAGTGGGACTTCCCTGGTGGCACAGTGATTAAGAATCCGTCTGCCAACGCTGGGGACACGGGTTTGATCCCTGGTCCGGGAAGATCCCACATGCCGTGGAGCAACTAAGCCCGTGAGCCACAACTACTGAGACCGTGTGCCACAACTACTGAGCCTGTGCTCTAGAGCCCGTGAGCCACAACTACTGAGCCTGCGTGCCACAACTACTGAAGCCCACGCACCTAGAGCCCGTGCTCCGCAATGAGAGAAGCCACCGCAATGAGAAGCCCGCGCACTGCAACGAAGAGCAGCCCCCGCTCGCCGCAACTAGAGAAAGCCCGCGCATAGCAAAGAAGACCCAATGCAGCCAAAAATAAATTAATTAATTAATTTAAGAAAAAAGTAAGTCACAAAATAAAATGCAGAATGTGAGGCCACTTTATAATAGGGCACATGTTTTGTACATATACATGCATATATTTCATTTTCAGAAGCATTTAAAACAGTCTAAAAGGAATACTCACCAATCTTAATAATCATTACCTTTGAGCAGTGGAATTAAGGTGAACATAGTCTGGGAAGCAACTTAAACTCTTTATAAGGTTAAGTACCCTAAGTACCTTTAAAAAAATGAACAGGTAAAATTTTTTTTCTAATTTAAAAAGTCAATAAGAATTTAAAAACTGCATTTAAGGAATGTGTTAAGAATCCAGTTAAGCCTGGTTTGATGATTTAGTAATCAGGCTTCCAAACAATTTCTCCCAGCAGGTGTGTGCTTGAGCAAACACGGCACATGAGAGCATGGGCGTGTGCATGCGCGTGGGCACACACACACAGAGACACACAGACACACAAATACACATACACACCTGTGGGGTAACACCACTGCGGGCAATCAGAGGGTGAGCTATCCCTTCCCTACAGGGACTGTGACCGCTCTTAATCCAGTGGTGAAGAGCATAGACTGTTGTCAGATGGTCCTGGGTGTAGTTTCCAGCTCTACCATTTCAAGATTAAGAAATCATGGGCAAGTTACTTAATGTTTTAGCGATTCAGATTCCTCAGCTGTAAAATGGGAATAAACAATGCCTTCTTTATAGGGTTGTTATGAGGACTAACAAGAAAGGGCACTGTAAACATGCACCATACTGCCTGACACAGGGGAAAAAAAAGGCAAACGTTTTCAGCAATCAGTATGCAAAATACACAAGACAAGTGGTTGGTGGGAAATCACTTTGTCTCATGAATCATAGTACCTGTATTGCCAGCAGAACTTTAGCCCTGTAAGGAACCTCATCTTTAATGGTTCCACATTTAACCTTCACACAAAAATAATTCCCAAGCTAACTAAAAACTCTTACAGTACTGTAGCTACAGGCATCATCATGAAGGAGAAGGAGTGTGGGCTTTGGGGTCAGACTGTGTTTATAAAACCAGCTCTGATATTCACTAGGTATGTGACTTGGGGCAAGGTGCTTAAACTCTCAGTCTCACCTGGGAGGCTAGAGTATATTAATATTTTTATTAGTGTTATTGTGAGGATTAAACAATACAAGTGGAAGTATCCAGCACACCCAGTATCTGGTACACAGCAGAAAAATGACAACAATAATAATAGCTCTAATTAACTGAGCATATACTGCAGACCAGGCATTTTCTCTCATTCTTACACCAACTCTGAAAGGGAAGTATCACTATCCCCCTATTATACTCAGAATTTAAAAAACAAAACAAAGAATCAAAACAAAATGAAAATAGACTCAGATATAGAGAATGGGTGGTTTGCAGAGGGGAGGGTGGTCAGTGAAACAGGTGAAGCAGACTAAGAGGTACAAATCTCCAGTTATATAAAAAGCCCCAGTGATGGAATATACAGCATAAAGAATATGGTCAATAATATTGTAATAACTTTGTATGGGGACAGATGGTTACTAAACTTGTGGTGATTATTTCATAATGCATGTAAATGTCAAATTTCAGTACACCTGAAACTAACATAATATTGGACACCAACTGTATTTCAATAAAAATAAAATAGTCAGGAAACTTAGATTCAGGACACTGCATGACTTGCTCATAAGATTCCAATTCAGATCTGCCTGACTCCAAAGTCTTTTTCTGCAGACTTTTCTACAGCTTTTTCTACAGCTCAGTGTTTCTCTTCCTTTATCACCTTGGGCAAGTCACAACTTCCTCTTCTGGAAATCTCCTCTTCTGAGACACTGTGACCAATTTGGGGGTACGTAAGCTAGTGGCTGGGAGTGCTTTGAAAACTGAAAAGTGCTTTCAAAAACAAGGGACTTGCACCTACGGGCCCTGGGAATGCCTCAAAATACCTCTTCCACAGGGCTGCCACTGCTCAGAATTTCACTACTCGACACTCAGTACCAGATGTGCAAATACTCATGAGAAGGAGTATTGCATTAAATTTACCTTAATGTATAAGTGAATCATTAAATCATCCTATTTCCTCTAGGGAGAGGTCTCAGGCAGTTGGTAAGCACTGGATATCTAAAGAGATGAACAGGAAAATAAGAGGAAGTGCCCAGAGAAAAGACGGGCCCTGAAAACTTGATTCCAAGTCACAATTTTGCCAACGGCTGGCTCCACCAACCAGTCTAAGAAACCATGGGCAAAATCCCTCTCTTCTTCCTCCCCTTTTTATTAATTCATATTTATTCAATAAACTTTTATTAAGCATTACCATGTACCAAACATTTTGAGGAGATACGATTCCTGTCCTAAGGAAACTTAGAATTTAGTGATGATTATTTGATTTAGATTTAGTCCTCTAATATCCTTACTGATATATGGGTTTAATCTGTGAGTGTGTGTGCAGATGCTTAATCACATATGTAGATTATTCACAGTTCAATTTTCCATAATCAATCAAACAGCTCTTCTGATTAAGATGACCATCTTACACACCTGTCGTAAAACCCAACATGTTGAAATTCTGACTGCACTCATATACACACTTGAATTTAACTTTTGTTTTATAGAATTAGCACACTGTCAGAATTTATCAAGTATTAGTTATGTAAAACTGCTCTTGGGATAATTTTGTAGTAATTAAGTATATAAGAGTAATTAAGAATTTCCCTGGATCTAATCATCAATCCCCAGTACTATATAAGCATTAATAACATCAAGGCTGATACCAAAAATTATTCCTGATTATGACCGCTGATGATAATATCAGCTGATAACATCAGAATAACGTGAAGTACACTCATTGGCTCCTTCTCTTTGTGACTATGTCACAACTTTCTCAGTGAAGACGATTACACTGTTGATTTATCAATCTTATTTGTCTTCCTGAGATTTCAAGGCAAAGTTGTGACACACGCTTAAGTTCTAAGCAATACAATTTCTAGACTTACTGCTTTATTATTTCACAACCTCACATATGCAGATGTGACTAAATTTCCTGTGGGAGGGAAGTATGTTTACTGTCTCTACAATTTGCCTTTAAAAAAAATAAGCTTTAAACATTTAACACTATAAACTCCCAGAACTGAGATCAGTCATGGCTGTAACCCATAGGGCTCTTCTGGAAAGTACCATTGCACAATCACTGTTAAGTAAACAGCCAACACAGAGGAAGAAGTTAAGCTTGTACCTGCCACTCCATTTCATTTAAGTATCAGTGCTCTGAGGTTTCTTCAGTTTGAAAGACGGTTTGGTTGTTTGGTAGGACAAGCCATTTACAACGTGTTTTGTTCTTGGAGGCCTGTTGGTGTCTGGAAACCTTTTGTTGTCCGCACTGAGGTGGGAAAATGCCACTATTGTCTGGGAGCTCACTGGCCTGCTTCTTCGGGGCCTGCAGGCACACTTTAAATCATGAGAAAGACAGCTTATGAACCACAGGAGCCAGGACCAGCAGAGAAGGCTCTGCTTTTCCCCGCTGCTGCCTTGATATCAAACAGCTCAGGCTGGGGAGACAGCTTCATGGTGATTTCCTAATGAAATCTAATGACTGGATCTTGGATGATGGAAATCTTTGTGTTGGCAACTGGCAACTCCAGAGGGGTGAAAATGGGAGCAAGCAGTGGAAAGTATAGAAACCTAAGAGAATAGGGAAGAGGGGCAGAAAATGGGGCAGAACCCTCAGGAAGAGGCCTCTAGGCTCTACCACTGATTTCCCAGAGGCAATCAATGTGAATGAATCCGTGAGATAGTTCCATTTTACAGATTAGAAGACGGTTCCAGAGAATCTTTGGCACACCCTGTAGTCTGTCTATCCAATAAACATTATTAACAGAACCTCAGTTTTGTCGAGCATGGCAATGAACTAAAATCCCTGTCTTCCCAGACTCCCTTGCACGTGAGGGTGGCCATGGGACTAAGTCTGGGGTACACCTGTCCTCCACTCTTCTCCCTCACTTTTGCCTGAAACTGAGACAAGAAACGAATGGAGAACATCACCATCCATATTGTGACCAGGAGGATGGAAGCCACGGTTAAAGACGGCAAAGCAGAAAGCCGGAGGAGCCTGGGGCACCATTGGCTCCATGGGGCTGCTTCTCCTCCAGCACTGTTTACTTTTAGATGTCTTGTCACATGAGAAGAGTACACTGTGCATGCTGCTATAACATGATAAACAAATCCTGAGAAGCCCTTTGCTCTGTACAAATGTGTATTACAAATAACAGGCTCTTTGGGAAAACCAGGATTGGGACAGACCACTCAAAATCTATGAAACCTACTCACTGCAGGAGTAACAAAATAATCAAGAGAGGATTTGGGCAGCCGGTTCAATGTGGCTGGAGGCTCTTTGGTGGTTATTAAAAATGGACAAAAATGTTGACTGGAAATGACGGCTTGCAGGAACTGAGACAGCAGGTGATAGAACGAGCACTTAGGAAGAATTGTGATCTGCCATCAGCTGAGGGCTGGGCAGGCCAGGTGTGTACCTTTCTGGGGACGCAGCCCCTGGGATCATGCTCATTTCAAATTTTATAGAAAGAGAGCAGAAAGGGATTCTGCTTATGTAGCAGATAGCCTGAGGGCTTCTTCATTTTCTCCTTCTCTTGCCATTTCAGCTCCTCTTGCCTAGGAAAGATTGTGTGTGAACAAACAGAGTTCCACATTATTTTGACATCCCCTATTTACCACTTCTATCTGAGCGAACTGGACTGTTTATTTAAGTCACTGCTGTTTGGGTGTTCTATGCAGGCAGTCCAATATAATCCCAAGACGTAGGATGTAATGTTCCTACCTCGCCCATTCCATTCTCTACACAATGCCCTGGCTGATTTTCCTAAATACCACGCTGGCCTCTTCACTCGGCAGCATTACACTCAGTGTGGCCACAGATCCCATTATGAGCTGGTCTTGCAGGTCCCTCAGCCTTCTCTCCCTCTACTCCACGACTGAAGCTGTATATCCCAGCCGTACACCAACTGCCTCTGGCTCATCTCTCTAGGCACACACCATGCTGTCATTTGTGTTCTTGCCTGTGTGCTTTGCTTCCCCCTGCCTGCAATGCCTCTCGCCACTTGGCTTACCCAGTGATCTATTTACCATTAAAACTCTATTCAGTGAAAGTGCGGAGTCCTAACCACTGGACATGCAATGGACTATTACTCAGTCATTAAAAAGAATGAAAAATGCGATTTGCAGCAACATGGATGGACCTAGAGATAGTCATACTGAGTGAAGTAAGTCAGACAGAGAAAGACAAATATCGTATGATATCACTTATATGCGGAATCTAAAAAGAAACGATACACATGAACTTATTTACAAACCAGAAACAGACTCACAGACTTAGAGAACAAACTTAAGGTTACCAGGGGGGAAGGGTGGGGAGGAGGGATAGACTGGGAGTTTGGGATTGACATGTACACACTGCTATATTTTAAATGGATAACCAACAAGGACCTACTGTATAGCACAGGGAACTCTGCTCAATGTTATGTGGCAGCCTGGGTGGGAGGGGAGCTTGGGGGAGAGTGGATACATGTGTATGTATGGCTGGGGCGCTTTGCTGTGCACCTGAAACTATCACAACATTATTAATCGGCTATATTCCAGTATAAAACAAAACAAAAAAAAAACTCTATTCAAGAAGAAACTCTATTCACCTCTAGGACCCCTTCTCTGACACCTTCTTCTGAATAAACTGGGAGCCTCTGATACATTCTGTTATTGCATGTATCACATTGCATTGATTAAATGACATTCATGTTTGCCTGACAAAAGTGCGTGACCAATAAACACTTGCTGAATTGAACTTGGCCTCTCCTTGATGGGTCCAGAAGCAGGAAGGTTGTGAAAATACTGTTCTAGGAATTCCCACAGCATTCTAACAGCTTGGAGTGAATAGAGCATTTAAAAAGAAATTATCCATTAGTACCATAACAAAATGTACAAATATCAACTCTCAGGCAACTAATCCAGGCAAAATTCTGAAGCTTGCCCGGGCAAGAGAATGGTCCTAAAGAGAAAGAAAAGACTGAAGAACAAGCTTACATGACTGGAAAGAGTTGTCCTTATGTTTACATCTTAAATAAAAGACTAAAATGTACTAGGAAGTTGCCTTGGAGATGCCACCCAGAGACCTGTAAATGCTACCAGTATTCAAACATTAAAAGAAATGACACCTTATCCACCCTTACTAACGAAGGCAGTATGAACGGATGAAGTGGATGCAGAATCAACAAAACTGAGCTCTGGTCCTGGGTCATCCACTAGTTAAGGGAACTTGAAAAAGCAGTGCTATTAATCTTTTCAAAGTGTGCCTTTTACAAAATACCTCGTAATAAATATATACATGGAGCACACAACATCTAAGCTCTTATCAATTAGTACACCATGAGCAAAACTCAATGGACCTCATTTTCTTCTTCATCTATAAGACTAAAGCCACTCTGAGTACTAACCTTTCATGGCTCTATGTAATGCAACAGCATCTACATACAAGCATATATTCCACGGATAGATATAAACACATACTTATTTTGATGTGCCTTTGACTTAAAAATAGGTAGCTTAAGAATGTGGCTTGGAAATGTGGACTTCTTGTTAAAGACGCCTGTGTACTTTGCCAAGGCAGCAATGCCTAGACATTTAATATTCTTCTATGTCTCAGTTCCCATCTCTAAAAATACAGTGATGACATTTTTCTCTGACCTCTACCTGCAGCAGGGAGCACAGAGAGGATGGGGGTGACAACGCTCATTAAAGCCATGAACTTCTTGAAAGAAAGAACAAATATTCACTGTAGCTATCGTGCTAGCAATCCCGACACTGCTTGGGGCTTTAAAAATCTACTTTTAATGGGGCTGAAGTTCCTTGTTACCAAGATGCTATATAACACCATCGAGCAAACTAGTGCAACCAAAGCTGAAAGGCACGGCCAATAACAGCAACTCATTTAGAGGGTCTCTGCTCCCCTCACTCCCAGCACCGTAGCGCCCACTTGAAAAATATTAGATCAATTTGGGCCCTTATCCTAAGGAGTAGTTGATGAGAAATGCTCATGCCCAGAAAGTTTCACAAAAACATTTTCAGAAAAAATGCTTGAGGAGGAAGTAAGTCTGCATCTGGATCCCTACTCCCTAAATTCTAGCAGTTGCCCAGGGGCTAATGCATGAACACTCCCTTTGCAAGCTCTTCACTGCAGCCACTTGCCCATCCTCCTGGGAGAAAGTCATGATTTCCAATTTGCATAACCATATCTTATCTCTTCCAGAAAGGCTTGTTGTATGTATCTATTTTAGAGCTGCTACTGTCACTGGCAAAGTCCACTGAGGTCCCCGGGAAAAATAAGACACAACCTAGGTGATAAGATAACCTCTTCTTTTGTGTTTACTTTCACTTGCCTATAGCGGGCCTTGCACTTAATATGTCGGATTAGCGTTCCCAGTGCAGAACTGCTGTGCCAGACACTTCAGCTTGGCATGCATTGTGCAGAAGCGCTGAGCACGACACTGCAACTGAAGATGAGGATGGCATGCTATTTGCAGAAATGCTGCACTGGACCCGCAGGAACTCCTCCCACCCCTCTGCAGGAGAGAACCCTATAAAGCAGCCCAGCCTCCATCCAGCCTTTCTGGGAGAGCCTGTGTTCTAGAGCAGGAGGTGGAGCCTCTCCATTCTTTGATCAAAGCATAAAGCTTTCCTTTGCTTCTGAAACGAACTCAGTCTCGTTCTATTGGCTCCAACAACAGTGGGCAGAAGGACCTTTGTTGGGGAACAACTAGGGAGGATCGGTTAACACTATTAGCGGTTTCTCACTGGCCATGGGAATTTTTAACAATTAAAGTGAAATTAAAAAAAAAACAACACAATTTCAAGTTTCAACAAAACTTGAGAAAATTCATTGTTCAACTAAAAATGAGAAATATGGCAGAAGAGTCTTTTGCTGAGAGGCAGGGCAAAATGATAAGGTAAATCCCATTATCTGTACCCTCTTGTTTCATTATTCATTTGGTGAATGAGAAAGTGTCAATCACTTATTCAGTAAATACTTACTAAATGCCTACTTTGCACCAAGTATTATGCTTGCCCTAAGACTACAAATATTATTCCTATTCTCAAATAGTCTAATAAAGAAAAGGGAGTAGAAGGAAGAGCATTAATTAGTTAAGCTCCTACACGGTACCAGGTGCTCTGCTTGCTGAATTCTCCTAACAACTGATGAGAGAAGGTAGGTAAGACTCCCCTCATTTAATGAAAGTGAACTGAGGCTCAATAATTTGTCCAGAGTCACACAGTTGAGTAGATTGGTATTTGCATTCAAGTTGGTCTAATTCCAAAATCTCTTTTAGAATTTCTTTAGAAAGCAGAAAAAAGAAGAAAAGAAACCACCCATTATCCTACCACCATGATTAAAAAAAAAACTGTCAACATTTTGAAGAATTTCCTTCCAATATTTTTTCATGCAAATAGGTTAATTTTTGAAATTTTAAAATGTGTTTTTCACAATTGTAATCAAAGTGTGTTATACTGCATTTCACTGGAATTATGACACCATTGACTGTGACATGCTCCATTGTTCTATACAGCGCCAGAAAGAAAAATCACTGCCAATTACATGATGCCACTGACTGGGATATGTTCAGATTTCAGCAGTGTTAAAATATGAAGGTAAAAATTATGTGTCTTAGAATCAGTGACCTATTCTGCATTCCACAAACCCCGAACTTGTGTTGTTTGCCTCCTGCCTGTAGGTGAGGGTGGCTTCAGAGCACCTGAATCTCCCCCGCATTAGAAGAGCTCCTTGTCAGGGTTGGGAGGCCCCCCTCAGAAGGCAGAGTGCTCTGTTTGTCTTCCTCACACATTCATTGCTTTACGCATAATAGGCACTCAAGGAATGTTTCTTGGTTGAGTAAACACATAATAAAGCTTGAGAAGAAATTTACTGACAGAAGAAGGTAAAAATTACTACAGGCCCAAGTTTTGTTGGGGAACGGGGGGGTCTGTGTGACTACTATCAGGGAGAGGGGAGAAGCAATGGATGGAACTTTGAGCCAGAGCCAGTGGCCCTGGGCTTTCCAAGATTCTTCCCTTCCAACAACCTGCCACTGTCTGCATTTTGTCTCCTCATTGGCTGTCTAGACCCCTGCTTTGATGTTCTTATCCAAACCTAGCTCCATAGTACTGCTTGATTCTGCCATCTTGGGAAGTTATTCACACTTATCCACACAGCTTGACTACTGATTTAGATTTGTTTGGGGATACTACCCATTAATTTCAAGTAATAACTCATAAAGAGCAAACTCAGGAATCAACATGAGACAGATGGAGATGAGTCATGTTTCTCAGGTGCTGAAACTCTCAGTTTAAATGTATGGTATCCCTTCTGCTTATACAGAAGGTGTGTCTGTCCTTAGGAAGTAAAAGGCTATGTATACTTTGAGTCTATATGATTTGACAACTCAACTTTCTATGGATGTTCACTAAGATATCTGCCTGAGTCAGCAAAATTGGTTTACGTAAAGAAAAGAAATTAAGCTAAACTTAGTTCTCCATGCATGTTCTAGGTTAAACACATTTTGAAAACCATCATGATTTCTCTTGCCTTCCTTCCCTCCTCTTCTTCCATGAACCCATCCAGTATCTATGTGTCTTTACAACACGTGAAGAACTGTGCTAAATTCTCTAAGAGAAAGAACAGTGGGTCAGAAAATTCTGACTTTAGAAAGAAGTTTACACATTACCAGTGAAGACAAGTTTTACTCACAGAGAAGTAAATTACAAGGGAGACAGAGCATAAGTATCAATAATACCAGAAATACAGGTGATATGCAATCAAGAGTTTAAAGCCAGGAGAGATTACATCCAGCAAGGAGATCAGGAAAGGCTTCAGAGAGAAGTGCCACTTCATCTGGGCCTTGAAGGATGGAGAGGATCTGGGCATATGGGAATGGGGGCAAAGACCTGTGAGAGGAGAGGCATGCATGGGCAAAAGGACTCCTGTTGTTTCCCTTGTACACTGTTTATTGTTTAGGAAACAAGATGCTGTTGTTAGGGCCTAACCATGAGGTGTTAAAAGTGCTGGGTCAATGAATGGATCATCACCTTGGGCTGACCACTTGGGGGTGTCCTAAGTCATACCATCTTAGGGTCAAAGCCAGGAAGATACTGCAACATTTCATGCTGATTAAGTGTGAAATTTTAGAGGAAAGTTATTAAAGCCAAAGCCTGGTGGTGTATAGCAGGACATCTGAAATCCACAACAGGTAACCAAGACACCTGATTAAAAGCAACAGCACAACATCACTTTTCAAAACTCAAGGGACTGTCAGCTACTTGCTTACCATGGACATGGATTCCATTTGGTTGAAAAGAAGAGTTTGTTTCTGGCTGATAAGACTTCAGGTGTGATCCTGAGGGCTGCTGGGTATGGGCAGGCTGTGTTCTCTGCATTATTGAAGGAGGAGCTGGAACTCTCCGGGGGCTGATGTGGTGAGGAGATGGAGCGGAAGGTGCAAACCTGAGAAAACAATGATAAAAGGAAACATAAGAGATGTAAAATAGCAGGAGCAAAGACAAACTCTTCAAAGCCAAATTCTAATTCCCTATTCTGGCTGTATAAGAGTGTGACAAAAAGCCCTTTAAAAAAAACTTAAGACTTTTCTCTCCCATTTTTAACTACTGACTTCTCAATTGAGATACTGAAGGAATAAAAGAGATCAACCAAGGGAAAATCTAGTCACAGTCTGAGTTTGTCAAGCTTCTTAAAATGCATTTCAAATACTCTGGGTTTGGTGAAATTCAAAGCACATCTTTTGCCAGACCCCTTTTCTGCTAAGTTTTAGACCCATTTGCATTTTAAGGGAAATTTAATCTGTATGTTCCTGATTCATTTACACTTAGCTCATAAACATTTTGTTCTGTAAGACATATCTGAGGTCCAAGAAGTATTATAAGACTTTATTATAAGCCTCTCTAGTCCTATTCTCTTTAAACAATACATTTTCTTTTGCCAAGAATAAATTAACTTAAATCTCAAAGGTCAAGTGTGGTTTGAAATCCAGAACCCAAAAGATCTGTGTGGGTTCTGTGCTTGGCAAAGAACATTGCCCAGGGTGTAACAGGAACCTTACACATGATCTGGGACATCTTTTGCAGTCACACGTGCCAATCATAATGAGATTATGGTAGTTTCTGAGGTGGGACATACAGGTGTTTAAATAAGGTGACATCATCAACTAACCCGAGATATAAAATGGATAACTATCTATTGATCTTCTAATTGTACAGAAAAATGGCAGGATCTGACTCACTAGGTTTAAAAAGACAGTTTATACTTTCTAACATTGAAGTTCCCTTGAAGTGTACTTGTGTGAACAGTGTTAAAGTTGAGCAATGACCATAGACTATCAAAACGACATTCTATCTGCCAGTTCAGTAGGGGGCTGGTGCAAGTGTGGTGGAGAAAGGAGCGGGGACTCTGTCAGTGCAGTGAAAAGAAGCATCACAATGATGTGCGGAAAAACTATATCAGCAATGAAGAGTTTAGTCTCCCCGCAAAGGCTCAGGTGATTGAAAACCTTCAATAGGCTGTTTCGTACACTGTATAGAAAGACAGGCTTTGTTTTATGCCAACATGTAGATGTTGCCATCTGTGTACACCACGTATTTCATACAAATAGGTCACTTCATTTTTCTGGGCTTTTTGTGTAGGGCCATAGGTGATCAAAGGGAGGACGAACCAGTCAAGTTTATCAAGCAATTTTCAACATTTTGAACCATAGTATTTAACAAGGCAGAGCTTCTACATTTGTATTGCCGCAGTAAGAAACCATGGGATGAAATCTCATTTGTTTTTGCATTCCCCTTGCTGAGGTCTGATGAGACTAGGTAAGATGATGTAGGAACCAAGAAGGGAGGATTTGGACTGGTTAACTTATGGAGAAGACAAGTCAGAGGAGGCTTAAAGAAACTAGCTGGGTTAGGATGCCTGCTTAATCAAGAACTTATATCTTCACTGAGCTGGAAGAGAATAGTAACTGAGTGTCCTGTGCCTGGTAAATATATATTTTCCAAGCATATCATCTTAACTGGAATTAGCTTGAAAAGATGTGCTGAATGGCCTTGAGGAAAAACAGAGCAAATGAACGCTGGCACTGTCCTGAGAATATCTATTAAAACTTGTATGCCGGGATTCCCCGTATAGAGGCTATTTTCTTGGGGAACATGTCCTCAATGTGTCTCACAGGCTGCTCTGGGCTTGTGGGAGAGGCAGGAGGAATTGTGAGATCATAGACTTTGCGGCTAGAAGGAGTCCACACCACCAACCAACACCAGAATCCTGTGAACGGAAGATCTCCAGGGAGTGAGGGAAAGGGGTGGATTTGAATTGGAAGGAAACCTATGTCATTGCTAAATAGCCATCTTTGGCAACTCAATTTTGTTTTTGGGGGGCAAAGCAGCAAGATCCTTTGCCTTCTTAATTATATTTCTTTGTTTGGGAATAAAAGATATAACATGCTCTTGGTGTTTTTTCAGTCTTCTCTTCTGGTACTTCTGCCACCTTTCCTTTCTCTTAAGGATTGACGGAGCAGAGATGTGTAGATGGAGCAAGTCGCAGTATTTAGAAGTAGGACCTTAGTATCACCGGCTTGATGGAGGAGAATAATTTTGTTTCACAACTCCCTCCCCCACAGCACATTAAGTCTGACTCATAAATGAAGGTTTGATTACCAAAGAGTAGAAAATGTGTATGGGGAAGGGGAAGGAGGCAAAGATTGTGAGCAATATAAAACCTTACATTTTTATAATTCGGGACTATAGGGTGAATTATGATTACTAGCTATAAAAAAGGGGTGTATTCAACCAACTAAAAGAACAGAATTCATCTGAGCATTTTAGGTGTCATCTGGAATGTTAATTTCATACAACAGACCTCTATATCTATATTTAGATGATATATCTATATATAAATTATATATCTATGTATCTATTTATCTAGAGAGTATATAATTATATGCTAATTACAAATCATTCTTATCTATTTATTCACACAAGTTTCACACCCTGGCCATGCTCTCTTGGTTACCACATATTACTTAATGTAATAGCAATGTTGAGCAAAGGAAAAAAATGTGGAAGTACATACACATCAAGATTTTAGCATCATCTATCTCAGAGACCTGGGGGGAATAAAATAATACTTACTGAGCCTTCAACTGACTCTACATTTTGCTTTTTGCTAATTCAATCTGGATTTTTCACCATGTTATTCAAATAAATAAGATTATATGGTATAAGTTAATATAATTTCAAAATACAGTACGTCACTCCATATAAAGTATTAATAAAAATTTAAATATATACTATTCTAAATGAAATAAATGTACACTTAAAGTAGTCTTTGCTTTGGAAAGGAAAGAATTGGTACAAAAACTATAACTTTTACATATATAAAGAAAAGATGAAAAGTAACAAGATGTGATCTTGATTGTGATCCAGACAATTTCTAGGAACAAATAAATAAATAAGAATTTAGCACTAAAAAGCCCAGTGTAAGAAACGAGTGCATAAATATGACTGACTTTCAAGTACAGCACATAGAATCAATTTTGTTACTGCCTAAAAACACTACATTGTATTTGATTGAAAAATCTCTCACAATCTATTAACTTAAATTTAATTTTTATAAACTTGCTTACTTGTTAACTAGCTCATAGAAATAGAAATAGCAAATTAGAATCAGGGATGAGAGGGCAGGAGAGGACCAGAGAAGGAGAGAGCCCTACTGTTCAAGGCAAGGCCCTGGGAGCAACCAAAAGCAATCACTAAATCACAGCAAGAGAGATGCCAGGAATGTTATTTAAAAAGCCAAAAAGACTCAAGAAACTTGAGTAGTTTGAGGCCATTTACTCCAGAAGCAAGCAAACAAACAAAAAACATGCATGCTTAAACAGAAACTTGCTAAGCAAAACCTAAAATGTTATTGTTATTGAAGGTAGAGGGGGCCTCGAAATCCCGTTTTCTTAGTGTCCTCACCTAGTTTCCAACCTAGTCTTTTTAACACGCACACACATGGCCAAATGAATATGGTCTGAATTTTCTGCCCCAAACAGAAAAATTTTCTTTAACTCCAAAGAAGATGAATTAAATTTTTTGATACTAAAATAAATAAATAATTTTGATGCTGAGTATAAACTGCAGTGATTTATAATTTTTCTCCTAAGGAGTATCTCATTCCCCCGTTATGTCAGGACAAGATGACATCACTCTCATTCATTCTGAGTGACAGCAGTGTCCAAGAGCCAGAAGACAGACTGTCTGAAGTCTTTCTGGGTCCAACTCTGTTCCCCAGCTGCTGATCTGCAGTTGACATTTCACAGATTTCATTTGATATAGCTTACCAGTCTCTTCTTTGGCCTTTCATACTTCTTTGAAACAACAGAAGATTGTTATGTAAAAATGCACACAACAGACCAGAATGTTTTAAAAAAAATCACTGCTTACCAGAAGCAGATCACACAAAAGCAAACCAGAGAACTGAGTCAACCATTTCCACTCATTTAGTGGAGGAGTTTATATAACCTTAGCATAAGCCATGGTTCAATGGTTTGCAAAAAAAAAAAAAAAAAAAAAAAAGAGAGAGAGAGAGAGAAGGAAACAGGTTTTAAAGTGCTCACCAAAGATCTGGGGAAAAAAAACCAAAACGCCTTGGAAAGATTTCTGCAAATATTTATCTATACACACCTTGGGAAATGTCTGATTATTTGGGGGTATTTACTTGGCTATGCTCCTTCTCTTTTGTGGCCTGCTCCCACCCTGTGTTCACATTGAGCTTCCCAACCTTGCAGTGATGTGGGCCAGAAGCAAAGAGCTCTCCTGTTGATGCAGTACTCAATCTTAGATTGTTTCATAGAACAATAGGTCCCAATTGAAATACACAGAACTGGTGAGGTTCACATGCAGAGAAATTGCAAATGGCAGGAGGAGCAGACGGCTGTCGTAGAAGACAGATGGAGCAGAAGTCAGACCCCCCGGCCTTGGAGTGTGGCCCCATCCCTTACCAGCCGGGTAGTTTTGAATAAATTCCCTGATTTCTCCCAGCCTCGGTTTCAAGTGCAAAATAAAGATAACCTCGACTCTTACTGGGGATCATAAAATCTGAGATAACATATTCATTTATTCATTCAGGAGGT
Source organism: Balaenoptera acutorostrata (assembly GCF_949987535.1). Classification (NCBI taxonomy): domain Eukaryota; kingdom Metazoa; phylum Chordata; class Mammalia; order Artiodactyla; family Balaenopteridae; genus Balaenoptera; species Balaenoptera acutorostrata. The sequence continues at coordinate 70,610,459 of NC_080069.1, read as the reverse complement.
ATTTACTGAACACCAACCAAGGGCTCCGATTGCACTACGGAGAGAGTAACGCATGACACAGATCTCCGTGTTTGTGTGAGAGGAAGCAGGCAGTGAACAATTTTAAACCCACAAACTATGTATTGAGCTAGAGGAAATGAGTACTACAGAGAAAAATAAAGGATGCAAGGTGAGGGGCGGGGTGGACGATGAACAATTTTAAATTAGGAACTCACAGATATCAAAGTACTTTAAACAGTGAATGTCTGACACCTTTCAGATGATTGACACATGTTTATGGAATGACTGCTCTAAATAGAATGTACATTTAAGGTATCCCTGATTTAAAATGTACCCAATGCTTGAGAGCTGTCTAATAGCACTGTGTTAGAATATCTATGAAGCTCGAAAAATAAAAAAAAAATCTTAGCACTCTTTTCTCTCTTGACTATGGAAAGAGGCTCAAAGAAGGTGAGGCTTTTACTCATCTGGTTAATTTCCTAGTCCCAGGAGCAGTTAGTTGTGGTCTTCTGTAAGAGTCTCATTTTTTTGGTACTGGCTTTCCCAACGAATTATCCTGAGCTCACAAATCCATACAATCATAGAATATTTGAGCTGAAGGGCAGTGGAGCACCACTGTATCTAGCCCAGAGACATGAAATGATTTGCCAAAGTCACACAGCTAGTTCTCCAGATACCACTTTACCCCAATAAGGTAAGATGCTCTCTAGGGAAGATGCAAAGCAAGGCAGAGAGATGGGTTGAGGGAGGATGGAAGGGGACTCTTGTGGACATCTGAGGTTTTGCTCCTCATCACCAGATGATGGGGATGGGGGGTATCAGCAACCTACTGCCTTTAAGAATCTGACAATATGATTCCCCAGTTTGCTTTGGTGAATTTGCTCATTTCTAAACTGGGGCTCTTTGTGCCCAAGCCAAGCTTATACCTTTAGTCTTTCCAGCTGGATAACGCCTTTCAGTTACACTCTTTCCCTTGTGTATAAATCCAAAATATTTCTATGTCAACTAACAATTGCATTTCTTCAAACAAAATTTACGAATAGGCTGTGTTGCAAATCAAGCACATGTCATAAATATGTCTCACTTTTCTTCATTCGTACTGTATACACAGCAGTGCAAGCCATGTGGGACTGTATGTTTTAGCACTGCTTTGGGGGTTAACACTTTGAAAAGAGGTGTTTTCATGATCAGCTAGATTAAATGTTGGTTGGTATGTGCTTTGGATAGTTCCCCCCCCGCCCACCTTCTTTCTTCCATGGGGGTTATAGACCTCCCAAAGAAGGAAGAATGCATCAGAACAGCTAGTTTCATTGCATTCACATGAAAAATATTATTGATTTGCTGCCAGGGAGTAGAAATAATGAATAGAAACTGGTCTATGGTAGATTTGGGGAGGTATTCTTCATTCCCCCAAAGAATTGTGGGGTATCATCTGTAGTGGTTTTAAAATTCATCTGTGAAAACTAATCAATGAAAAATGGCTTTAGCAGTTGGCTGACTGCAGAGGGGGAAAAAAGGAATCCTTTTCAAAACCTAAAAAGAAAAGCACAGTTTTAAGGATTACACATCTGATTTAACATCTAAAAAAACCCCCCAATGATAATACCCCACTTTGTATAGCCAGACAGCGCTCCATTTTAGTAGTCTTTAGTGGTCTTTGTAACGATTTATGAATCACTTCATGAATTCCTGGCTGACTCATCTGGGTGACTATAGTATCTACTTATACTTCCCTTCTGTCTCACAAAAGAGACACTTGGACTCAGTTCAATCCAGATTTGTCCCCGAATGAATCACAGCACGTTACTGGGGGAACTGCAAATTGAATTCTGCTTCTGAGACAATCAAGACCAGCTTTCAGAAATGAAGAAACGGCCTTGGGGAAGTGTGGGTAATTGCAACACTGTCCATCTGGGTAGGACCAAAGCAGGCCAAGAGCTGTATGTCCATCTGCGGACTCTGTTCCAAACTAGCCGAAGAGCTGAAACCATCCCCAGGAAGGGCTTAGTGTTTCTTTCTCCTTACAAGGGTCTGGGTCAATATTAACTGCAAATAATTTATCACATTGGACGAGACTAAGACTCAAAAATGACTGCCTGAGCCTCCACAGAGCACGACAAAATGAGGGCTGTGAAGTTGGCTATAGGTGAAATGATCACCAAGGCTTTTTAAAAAAGACACATATATATTATAATGAGTGAGTGTTTGTGGGAAATAGAAAGGGTAGAGTGTTCTGGAGGAACGTTTCTCCACTTGGATTTAGGGAGTAAGTTGTAAGTCAAGTAAACAAAGTAATCAATGCCCAAGGCAGAGAAGTGTATTTTTTCTTGTATACAGTGACATACGGCCCACGGTATCACACTATTATTCCCCTGTGGAAATGCAAAGGGAGGAGGAGAGGACATCCAGGATATGTTACAAAAATGAATTATGCAGGACACATTTAACCAAGAGCCAGGTTTTTTGGAATATCTTGACTGCAGAATTGGCTGTGACTTGGTTGGTTGTCTATTTCAGAATCTGATGTGATGGGGAGAAAGGAAAGAAAAGTCTGATTCTGCCAAATCCTCTTTACAAAAAAAGTGCCAACCAGAAGAAAATTTATCCAGAGTGGTCTTAGACATTTCATGTCAAAAATTCTGCAGTGAAAAAAAATTCTGTAATGATATCGTCCCTTGGGCAGCTCTGAGTAGGTCAATGCAAGGGGATTAACTCATAGTCCTGTGGCAAAGGGAAGACTTTCTCTTGTTCAGCATAGTGTTAGGCATAGAGTTCAGTCTGCTTTGAAACAGAACGCATTAGGTGAAAGAAAAACATTCGGAAGAAAGTGTGATGAGAATGCTAGATGAGAAATGAGAAAAAAAGTGTTATTTTTCTCCAAACATGAGAAAGAGAGGTATAGGTAGATTAAAAAACAGCTTCTTGCATACCTTTCTCATGGTCACAAACTGAAAACACGAGTCTCTTGACGACATCAGAAGAACTTTTAGAACTAACTTCCAATGCAGTACTCCTGCCAAGTATAGCCAGGTGCCTTTGAAAGCCACTGCCAAATGAGACCTCAGAAGTCAATATAATCCATAAATTTGAAAAGAAAGTAGCTGGGTGGTGGTTCAGTTAGTAATAATATGTGCTGTTTATATGTGCTTTTTTTTCTTCATCTGAAGGATGTCAGGTTACTATTGTAATAACCACAAATGAATTTTCTGTACCTTCTCTTGAAGATGAGACTCAACAACTGGCTACAGAAATGAATGAAAAGAAACAGCATATATTTAAAAATTCACAATTAGAGAAGGGCTCTTGGCTCTTACAGATGGAAAGAGCATCAAATCCTCAGTTGTTTGCTACCATTTTGTATCTTCAGCACCTCATCCAGTACTATGCAAAGATAATTAATAAATGTTGGCTGTTGCTGTTGAAGAGACCACTGGTTCCAAAGACATGGCTCCCAACTTAGTGCCAATTCTTGTGTCCAGGTGGATGGTACCTTTGTCGAATTGGTGCAAATGGCCAGTTGAATATTATATTATATTTGTCCAGAAACCAGTTTCTGTTTCTGAGGGGAGAACATCTTCTTCAGGAGAATGATTCCAACCATTACTCTGAGGAAGATGATTAAAACAGAGAAAAGTTTTTCTCCTTGCAACTAAACAGAAAAGCAACTAAAGATTATTTCTCAGAAAAGGAGGCAAAAAGACTAATCCAAAGAACTTTGTCTCTTGGTTTCTGCTCACTCAATAGACTCCTCACCACTAATGAACAAACAGTCCTTCGCTTGAAAAAAGAAATAGTTTCTTAGGAGCCAATTTCTCCAACTATCCCCACCTGAGAGGGGAAAGGATGAAGGTGATTTCTAGATCACACTGTTAAAACATTAAGCAGAGGCTTTCCTTGGAACAGCCTTTTCTACATCAGAGATGAGGCACTTTGTAATATGTGGATATCTTGACTCAGGCTAGAATGGCTTGTGGGCTTTCACTTTGGGAATTCTGGCTCCATATAACTTGCTGTTTCAGAGGAAGCATATGAAAAGAACACATTGCCACATTTGAATACTATAATGGCTTAGCGAACTCCATGTTGCTTCACGCTAATGCACTAAAGTAGATGTTTCAAGAAAAGGAATTCTATTTTACCTCAAGCATTCCTTGTTACTGTCATGACTCACTTTCCTGACTGAAAATCCAAGGGAATTAAAAAAACATCATCTTGGGCTTCGCATGAAGTGGATTTGTTTGGAATGTGGGAACGAAATAAAGATGGCTGATTTGGCATTCAGAGGTGAAACAACTTCATTGGCACTTAAAAATTATAGTTCCTTTTACAGACCTTCTAATAGATGGTTTGTAATGTGCGTTTATAATTAATCTAAAATGCTGATATAGTGCATTTCAAAATTTAAAATCCATGGAAAACAAACTGACGTGAACAAATACTTGAACCACAAGTCAAGCCATTTGTTTGCTGGAGTGACACGTGTGTGCTCACATCAGCATCTCCTGCTTCGCCATGAAGTGACACAAAGGAGAATGTGGAGATGGAAGAGCATCAATCAGCTGCTCAGAGTTACTGCTACCTTTCACACTATAAAAATGAGTTTGGACTTTATTCTAAGTATGGTGGGAACACAGATGTGAGCAGGAAATCCTCAATGATTCAATTTACATGTTAAAGGGCAGCAGCTCCTGTTGTGGTGTGGAGCAAAGGCCAGGTGTGCTGGTAGGGTGAAAGTAGAAGGTTGTGGGTAAGCAAGACTGGATGTTGGGAAACCAGTTAGGGGGCTGTTGTACTTGAGACAGGAGGGGATACTGGTGAGCTGGGTGTGGAGGAGTGGAGCTGATTAGGCTTAAAATGTATTTGAAGGCAGAGCTAATAGGACTTACAGGTTAATTCTATATGAAAGTGCTTGGGCAAAGGGAGGAATCAAAGTTGACTCCTAGGCTTTTTAGGCTTTTAATAGTTAGCTGAAGACAGCCATGTAGACCCAGCTCATTATTTTCCTCCATTATCAAGAAATATATTGGCCTCTGGCAATTAGGCTCATAAAAGTTTTGCAGACCACACTGCATTAAGGAGCTTGGGCTTTATGTAGAGAACAGGTTTTTGTGTATTTGGCTAAGACAGGTACCCTGGTGACTCTGGCATACATTTCAAAGGCCTCCATATCCTGTTATCCACCCAGAAATTTAAATGAGAGATAGATCAGGGTGGACTATGGCAGCTAGTTCAGCAATGCCTTGTTGTTGCTGTTGCTGTTTTTTCTTCCAGAGGAGCCATTCACAGTCATTAGGTAGGTAAGAAGAAAGTAACAAATATCACCAATTTCCCTGTACGTGTGACTATTACGAGTGAGTCAGGGTGGCGTATTTATAGGAAGCTATTAGTAGGGTGAAGAGCTCTGTGAGAAGAAAGGTCATTCCAAAGGCCAATAACCCAACTGTTATTTTCCAGAGAGGATGAAGCATGGCTGTGGTCATGGATCAATATTTAAGAAGTTTTAAGACTGGTGGGCTATTCTGCCCTAGAATAAACATCAAGAAGTACCAGGAATTTTCCACAGATTTAAAGAAAACAGAACAGAAAAAGGACCTCAAGCTTTTCCGTCTAAGATACAATGCTGTAATCTCCATTTTCAGGTCTAGGATATTGGAAGTTTCTACCTCTGTGCTCACAGCATCAACATCAGGAACAACATTCATTACATTCAGCAATTCTCAAGTAGACATGTGTGTGTGTGGTGGGGGGGGGTAGATTTTGGACCCCACCTCTCTTAATCTTGAACATCTGTGGAAGTCTCTTTTCTAGAAAGAAACTGACCCCTTAATGGGATGTTAAATGTGGATAACTGTTTTCTGAATGTAAAGTGCTGAAGCCCAAAGAGAAAGAATGATGCTCTTGACCACATGACATTAGGTGAGCATCCTATCAATAGACTCTAACAGAGGATGATGTCGATGCCAATACTCAGGCTGATAACAATGGATATTTGAGGCTTATATTTATTTTCTGACTATGGCTTTTCTCAATTATTTCAGGGATAAAGATCGACAAGCTTTGTTTGTTTGGCCAGTGTTTGTTGCCTTATAAGTCAGCTATCTATGCATGTGGGAAAGGGTCTGTAATACACATCAAGGAGCCTCTGAGAGCAGTGCTCACTGGGTAAATTGCAACTAAATTATGACACACAGCAATGTGGACACTTCTTAATAATACTCAAGTCTTCTCTGTTATAATAAGAACAGTGAGGCCAAGTTATTGATATTAGAGCTCTAACTTTCAGATGTTCGGCACTTTGTCTCTAACATGGAGGTAATTTTTTTTTTGACGCTGACTCTTCAAAATCTTCTTAAATAGGTCATGACTATATAAACTACAAGCTTGGAAGTGCAAGGGACAAAATCGTCTTTACAAATTGTGTTAAAAAGGAAAATAACACAAAACCCATTGTGTTGCCTTATCAGTCTAGGATATGGAAAGGACAGCCTTTGTCTGCTTGAGGACCAGACAAATCACTCGTACATTCTTCATCATTTCTTCTTCTGTTGGGCACAGAATATGTTCTGAACTCTTGCTGGGTGGATAACAGGATATGGAGGCCTTTGAAATGTATGCCAGAGTCACCAGGGTACCTGTCTTAGCCAAATACACAAAAGCCTGTTCTCTACATAAAGCCCAAGCTCCTTAACGCAGCTCATGAGCCTCCTCCTGCATTTATTTATGAAGCTCCGTCCTCGCTTGCTCTCTCTCCTCTTAGCTTTTGTATATATGACGTTGCCTGGCCGGGCTCTATAGACCTTCAGATTTCAGGGAGATATTTTTTCTTCTATTCCTCCCTCCCCAGTTTTGGGTTAGGTACTCCTTCGGTATGCCTCCACAGCCTCCTGTAGCACCCCTTCATAGCATCCAAAATTATGACCACCTATTGACCAGGTTAGCTCTTGCTAGACTAGGTGCTTTGAGAGGGCCGGGCTCCTGTCAGTCTCATTGACCACTATGTCCTCAGTTTCCAGTATATTGCCTGGTGCCCAAATACCAGCTGACTGAATGATTCAATAAATGAATGAACCTCAATGTTAGGACTGATTTTGATAAACTTTAATATTTTGTATGATGCTTATGATTTTAGCCATTATAGCACACATACTAGAAGATTAAAAAGAGAGAGAAAAGATTATGTGGAGAGAGAGAGAGAGAGAGACGGTGTGTGTGTGTGTGTGTGTGTGTGTCTATGGAAAAGCTGAGTGGGTGAAGATATCAGTGTCCCTGTTTACTAAGAAAGTCCTGGGGAGGGAAGGACAGCAAAGCAGCAGGCCTAGTTTCGAGCTGTTCAGATACTATAGATGCAAATATGTGGGAATAGTTAGTATTGAGCACCTAGTATTAAAGACCACAGGAAAGCAAAGGGAACCCCAGCAATGGGTGATGGCAAGAGACTCCTAGCAGTGTGTGTGTGTGTGTGTGTGTGTGTGTGTGAACATATGTATTAGAGCAACTACGTATTGTATAGAAGTATGCAGGATATATAAGATGCTGGAGCTTTGAGGTCACCATCCTTCAGACCAATGAATCAAGGGGAGTAATCCTTTCTAGGAATCTCCCACCTGGGCAGTGGAAGTTGGCAATGACCCCCTGTTTCCTAGGCATTCCCCTCACTGGTCCTTTTCCCTTGTCAAACCTGCCTTAGCAGGTTTGAACCCTGGAGGTTACAAGGAAATTTTAGGTTCCTGCCCTCAAAGAACTAATAATTCAGTTAGCAAGTGGACATCTGGGAAATGGAAAATAAATGAGACAGATAATAAGGACCCAGCGATTTAACTGGGGAGCTGCAAGAGGCAAGGAGGCTTTCTGGGCTGAAAACTAAGCCAAGCTCCAGGCCGATAACATTTAGTCAAGAATAAGATGGGCTTCCCTGGTGGCGCAGTGGTTAGAAATCCGCCTGCCAATGCAGGGGACACGGGTTCGTGCCCCGGTCCGGGAAGATCCCACATGCCGCGGAGCGGCTAGGCCCGTGAGCCACAATTACTGAGCCTGCGCATCTGGAGCCTGTGCTCCGCAACGGGAGAGGCCGCGACAGTGAGAGGCCCGCACACCGCGATGAAGAGTGGCCCCCGCTCGCCGCAACTGGAGAAAGCCCTCGCACAGAAACGAAGACCCAACACATCCAAAAAATAAATAAATAAATAAATTTATAAAAAAAAAAAAAAAAAAAAAAAAAAGAATAAGATAATGAGGGAATATCCTTACTCTCTCTTTAGGTAGAGAAAGATCCTGAATTAAGATGCAGAAAGCAACCAAGCTAAGTCAGTGAGCAGGTTGGTTTGACTAGAGCTAAAGAACTTTACATAATTGCAAAGACATGACATAGAAAACAATTGCTATTTTTAACCCCTTGGCATCCAGGAAAGCTACAATATGTTCCCAATGGTGAATAAGAAAATGCTATCCGTGAAGACCAGCCCTGGTTACCCAAAGGCATAGGAAGACTGCACATATATCAAAGTCCCTAGAATTCTAGCAGTATCAAGTCTGATATGAATGGAAAACAGTAAGGCTTCCCAATACTTCATACAGATTCAAGAAACTGACATTCCTTATTTAGTTAAGGTGTTTAGATTACTTTCTCCAAAAAAATTGTCCCTAACATTCTCTGCTGTTGATTCCTGTACTGGAATGCATTCTCCACGGGGAGAGCACATCCTTTCCTTGTTTTCAGTCTTCTCTGGCTCAGAGGTGGGGCTCATAGGAAGCCCTTTACATGTCGCTCCACTCTGGTAAATCCACAAGTCCCCTAAACTCTGTCACTTGTGCTACAGAGCACACCATATTCGTGGCCTTCTTTAGAAGGGGACAGGCAGCCAACATGCTCCTGAACAAGATGAGTGACACAAATCCAGCTGACTTATTCTTGGGATTGCAAGATTTCTCCACCTCAAAAAGGGACTTCCATCAATGTTTGTTTTCTCTGGTCTAAAAGACATACTTTGAAACCCAATAAATTAACATTTCCGACGACGCTGAGTTCCCACTGTCATAAAGTACCACTGGCTCGTTCAATATGACATAGTAAAACACCACTTCCCATAATAATTTTAAATCAACATTAGGTGATGTGGTGTAGTTCGACTTAAATCACTGAAACGATGTGTCATTCAGATCATAATTCAAAATAAAAATGGAACCTCGTCAAATTGAGAGAACTTGCGTTTATTTTACGGTGGTAAGGATCAAAGAAACAGATGTTAACTGGACAGATGTGGTGGACCTTTCCTGACTTATGACAGTGACTCAGCCCATTTTATTAACAAGTTAAAGCTAAATAAATGATGAATCAATGCCCGCAAAGCAGGAAAAAAATGCCAGTTTCCCACTAAAAATCGCAAAGTGGATCATCTTATTTCCATCAGGAAAACTGCTGGGGTTTTTACTGGGGAATTTCCCAGGCAAACAGAGGCAAAGATATATAAACCCAAAGCGGAAGGTAAGCACATTTCCTCTTAGTGTTTTTATGCTGGACATTAGTGCAAACGCAGTGAATAATTCAGGGCTGTTTCTCCAGTCATCCTCATCTCCAAACCTGATTGGAAGAGATAAACCTCCACGCCCTTGCTCCTGCCACTTGGGCTGGCATAGGAATGGGGCTCACATCCTGTGGGGAGAGCAGAGCAAAAAGGCAAAGCCACAAAAGTGAATATATCCACTTTATTCACCCAGTCATGCAAAGTACACCACCTTCCTCTGCCTCTCCATTTTCCCTTCCATGATTATATTATCAGCCACTGCAATCATTTGACAACATCCTCCGGCTTACAAACCTGAATCTCTCAGCCATGCCAAGGTTGCCTGTCCTCATGCCATGTAACAAGCTAGGTGCTTTATCTGCTTTGGTTCATCTAATGCTAATTCCCCATGAGTGCAAACTAAGGCTCAAAAGAGCTAAGGAACACCCCATCACCTATGTGTTATTCCTGCCCAAAACGAACTAGTTTATTAACGAGGAAAAAAATCAGACAAGTCCAAACTGTGGAACATTCTGCAAAATAAATCTCCTCAGTTCTTTAGAAACTGTCAATGTCATGAGAAAAGCAATAATAATAATAATGAAGAAGATGATGATTTTTTAAAAGCTGGGAAACTTCATTAGAGTAAAAAAGACTAAAAAGAAATGAGAACTGTGATCCTTAGATCCTGGATCATAAAAAGAAAAGAAAAAAACCTCTAGCTATATAGAACTTTATTCACACAATTTGGGAACTCTGAATATTGACTGCATATTAGACAATATACATTATCAATGTTAAATTTCCTGAGTGTGATAATTACATTGTGATTATGCAGGCAAAATGTCCCTCTTAGATCTTTCCTAAAGTAATTAGGGTTAAAGCTCATTGATATTACCAACAATCTCTCAGATTGGTTCAGAAACAACAGGCAAGCAAGCAAACAGACAAATAAAGGATCTCTCAAGTCAGAAAGAGAAAGAGACAGAAAGAGAGAGAGAAGGTGGCAAAATGTTAACAATGGGTGAACATGGGTGCAGGGTATATGGGTGTTCACTGTGCCATTCTTGAAATGTTGTAATACGTTACCAACATTCAAAAGACGAAATTGAAAAAAAAAATTATAAAATAAAACAAAATGAAATGTTAAAAACAAAACCAGAAACAACCCAAGCAGCAGGAGCATCCAAGGAACACATTGAAACAATTAGCAACTGTGAGAGCTGGGATTTAATCAGGTGTTTGGGTTGCTGTGGTTTTTGACTCTAATAATGGTTAAAATCTTTTTCTACATTGATTCTTTTAAAGGCTGTGTACAAAAAAGAAGACACACAGATTACTTTTTTCTTATATTCTTGTAAAGAGTCTTTATAACTACCGATAAGATGAGACAAAGAGGAGGAGGTCCCTATGGATGGTTTCTTAGCTTCACTACCTTGTAGGGTATGATGCTTGGCCAGGCAGAATGAAATGGGATGATGAAAAGCCCATGGATAATACCATTTAAAACTCAACTGGGAACTAAATAAAATCCTAAAATGAATAAGCTCATCTGAACTTATAGAAATACATCCAACAACTGGCAAGTCTGTGAACTTAATAGATGATTATCATTTGCACTGCTTTGCTGACAGATCCTGCGAGAGAAGGCTAATAATTTGTTTACACTTAACCATGTACATAGAAGTGTTAGGATTAAGTCTAACATATTCTGATCCATGTTTCAATTGCCTACCAGACACATCCACCTGGATGTTGTACAGCCACCTGAAAGTCAAAACCCTGAAGTCCATTTATTATCATTCCTCCTTTCCCGCCCTCACCTCTACTCAACACCCTCTTTTCCTTTGTTAATGGCACCATTTTCCATCTTGATGTCTCGGGGTGTAACTCAGAAATGAATTTTGGTCCCTCCGCTTTACCCCACACATATATTAATAATTAGCGATTCTGCCTCCTAACTAATAGCCCTTGAATAAATTCTCCATCCTTACTGCTTTGCCTTAGCTCAGGTCCTCATATTGTTCATAAGGACTTCTATAATAACCTCCTTCTTATTTTCCCTACCTTTCGTCCCTGCTTCAAGCCTCAATTACTTTACCATCTTGTCACCTGAGTTCCTTCTCTAAAATGACAATCTGATGTGTTTCTCTCCTAATAAAGGGTCTATAATGGTTCTTCACTTCCAGTAGGATCAGGGGTAAAATCCTCAGCATGGTTGTTCCCCATGAGCCAACCCATTCTCACCTGACTTCATCCGCCATGTCTACCTGATGATGCCACCTGAGTTACTGGCACCTTGCTCCCTCCATGTGTCCTTCCCCCTCTCATGTCTTACATATGTTCCTCTGGCTACCTTGGATGCTCTTCCCCATTTATCCATCTAGAAGAGCCTTAATCTTCCTGTAATGCCTAGATTACTCTTGTCTTTCTTTTCTCCCCCTCCCCAAGGCACAGATAGAGCTCCTGTGGCACCTTTGTTACATCATTTATCCAGCCAGCATTACTATATGTTGTTTGCACGTCTGTCTTCACCACCAAATCCTATAATGGCAGGACCAGGTTTTAATCATCTTTTCATCTTCAGCAAAATGTATGACACATAGCAAGTACTCAACAGATGCTTATTAAATGAACAGATGTATTAATAAAGGGTAGGCATAAAATTTAAAAATATGGCTTAGTGGACTTAAAAACACATTAAAAAACTCCTAGACCAGGCCAACACCAACAAAACCACAGACTGCTGGTGAAATCAAAGATTCAAAACTTTTACTCCTGTTGCCTATTCAACCCATTATTTTATCTACCAAATGCCTACTATTCCAGGATTGCATAGGGGTGCCCACAAGAACTTTTTCCCGTGGATGTCTAGGTCAATTCAAGCCAGATGATGAGTGGAGAGGAGAATGAAAGAAGTAGTACGCTGTCCACACCACTGGAGGGCTGGGCAGTCCAAAGACAGGGACCGAAGTGTCAAGATTGAAAAATTTTCTCCCAGAAACTCCTTATGAGGGTGGTATCAACATAAAGTATTCAGTGAACAGCCCCTTTCTGGTAGTGCATATAAAATCCTGTGCCCTTTTATGCTATATTCTTAAGATAACACCACTGATCTATGTGCTGAAAGTACCATCTTACATCTGGAAAACATGTCAACCTGTAGGGACATTACCTTAAAATTGAGTCCCTGAAACAAACTGAGGAACGACAGGAACATTCTGATGCATTTCCCCAGCATCAGACACTTCAGTGGGCTATTGCCAGTATCTTATTTTTTTTCCCCATGGAAAATAAAACAGATAATGAGATATTCGGTTCACGCGTTTTGTGCATGTACTTTTAAAATGTCACCTTTGGGTAATTCAACCCACCAATGGATTATTAATAAACTTCAGCAACTGTCAAAGCTCTTCTTGGTGGAGGGAGGTTTGGCGGTGCCACCTATTAGAAGAGAGAGACGGATGGCCTTACCTCTCAGCTCCCACGTCCGCAGCTGTGGGTGCAGGTAACTGGGAGGAGGGGTTGCGGGAGCTCCCCTGTACATTATGTCCCGGAGAAGGGTGACTGACAGGATGTGGGGCTGGCATGGCCCCAGCAGCTGTCCCGCTTCGGCCTGAATGATTGCTGGAGAAAACTGAAGCTGAAATCAAGGGAGAACAAGCATCAGACTGCGCCCCAAATGAAGCACGCACTCTTTAAATACTGAAGGCTGACAGCAAGCACATTTTAGGGGCTTGTTTGTTTCTCTCTTTGGTGCTTTTAAGGGAACAGTTCTCCCCTTATTGGATATACACAGCTTTTGTGTTCATGGCGGAACAGGTTCCCCGGCTAATGTGCCTTTACTGCTGTCTGAGGAGTCCATGTTCAGCTCGCTCCAGGCTGACATTCACGGTTCGTCTCATAAGAGCTGCCTTGCCCGGCAAGTTCCCTGTCTGGACACCGTATAATTAGCCAATCTTGTAATGTCTGCACCTGGGCGAAGGTCTCTGTATTAGCACTTTTCAGTCACAGGGGAGGACAGTCAGGTAACAGAATATGCAGTCTGCTGACCCAGAAGGATACAACACAGGCCTTCTTCCTCTTCTCGGTGCTACAGTGAGGCGCTGTGGGTCGTGCCCAGTCTCCATGTCACTGCTAAATCAATGTAATGAGAACAGAGCTTCCCCTGATCCTAGTATCAATGCAGCATCCTACATTCTTTTAACTTCAGAGTCTAACTGACCCTGGGCATTTCCCAATGGTGTGATGGATAAATGTACTTAGTCTTCAGCAAACATGACTCCTCTCCCAACACCACAAAATATGGAAAAGGGGCCTCAAAAACAGCTCCGGGATCTTCTCCCGCTGTTGTCTATTACGACACAGAGAGTGAGTTACAGCCTCGTTGTTGGGGCCAGCCTAGCCTTTGAGAACTGTACATGACCTCAAACTTAAATATGTGCCCATTTAGATCGGCTAATTGGTACCATGTCACAGAAGAAACTGGGGCTTGTCACTTTCGGAGTCTATCACTATCAGAGAAGCTCTCTCAGTGCCTGGATCTACTCAGCAGACGTCTCATTATGCTGCAATCATACCAGCATCATTATGCTGACTCTCTGTAACTTCCTTCTCTATACAAAGCTATGCCAAGCTTTATACCCATCTTTGCTCTTTTTGAACTTACTCTACTGATATCAAAGAATAAATGGATTTTTAAAAAATTAAAAAAACCAGGTTCAGGATTAAGAAAAAGAAGCCACATAATCAAAGAGATTTGAAGGTTTAAAAGTTCAGGGAGCTGTATTTTTAGACCAGCACCACTTTTCTCCAACCTCTCCAGGATAGAGTTAATACCCTCAAATGACCCAGCCCCCGAAAGCTTAATCCAATGGAACAAGAGTTCAAGTACTTAAAGGAACTGGTGAAGAAGCAGAATTATCATCTTCGCGCTCAAAAAGCTACTGATAGGAGTGTGATCTCATTTGAAGGTTTTATTTCTGGTAAGTCAGCATTGTGTCAGGTTAACTCTTGTCCTTAGACGCCTGCATCCTCCACAGTCTTCCAAGTCCTGAAGAGGTGGTGAGACTAGAAAATGCTTACCATCTCAAAAGGGCAATGCAGAGCTTCTGCTGTGTGTCAGCTTCCAGAAAAGTTGCACATTTGCAAACTCGCTAGAGTCACCTTATGGATCACTACCTCATTTATGCTCAGCTTGCTCAAGCAACCACATTCTGCTTGTGTTCCAAATAATAATTTTACCCACGGGAGAAGGCTGTTTGGATTGACTGCGGCAATAGTTTCAATACGGTGTTTGTCAGCATGAAGCTTGGTGTTTCATATACTATTCCAAAAACTAATGGAATAATAAGAAGGTCACAGAGACACTGTGGAAACAAGCTAACTGTTTTCTGCTTTGATGTAGAAACGTGAGCTCTCCTATTTATTTTGTTGTAGTTGCTGAATGCACCCATCACTTATTATCCGCTGGAGGTATTTTTGTATATATGTGTGTGTGTTTTTCACAGAGAAGTGCTGCCTTGCTGTTTACAACCCATGAGCAACAGAGAAACTTGGTGTACACACTCCATGCTCTGCTCTATGCTTCAGTAGAAAATGTGCTGCTTCCCATAGGCCTACATTAGCTATATTAGCCATGTTTTTGCATTAGTTGCAAAGAAATAGGCTGGGAAATTTGGTACTGTGTGCAGCCTGCCGCACACTGAAAGTTAGGCCTGGTTAAGGTCCTCTCCTTCAGACCGCTTGATAGCCAAGACCAACCATCCATCATCATGCATCCATCCATCTATCCTCCAACCATTAATTTTTAAATTCAATATTTATTTGGTGCCTACTACATGCTAGCCACTCTACAATATGTGCGCCCCTGTCCTTGCAGAGGTTGCAGTTGAATGAGGGGAACAGACCTCCATAAATCATTATACCAAAATACTGAGACTTACTAATACAGAACATCAAACGGTGTTCAACACTTTAACACACTATCTTATTTGTGCCCCCCAAATCCCAAAATGTGCCCTAAACTCTGGCCAAATCAGACAATTGACAACACCTCAAATATGTCATGGCAATTTATGCTACTGTGCTTTTGCCTGTAATGTCCTCTACCTTTCTGTACTTATTTTAATATTTTTGCTGTGTGTGCAGAGTTACTTGCATTCTTCTCATTCCTCTCTCAGCAGCCAATTATTCCACAAATATTTACGGAGTACCTACCATGTGGCAGACACTGAGCCAGGTTCTGGGATAGACTAGTGAACCAGACACCCTTGGTGCCTACTGTCTCCAACACGTCATTCATGTTTGTTGAGTAAACAAAGACGAACACAATCTGAATGCCACTGGAGCCTGTCTTGGGCTCCGTGAGTAGGACAAGGACAGAAAGGAACATTTATCCACCAACTCCTGTTCCCCACTGGTAAAGGGTGATACTTCTCTCACACTTCCAAGTAGGCACATGCACCACAGTGGTTAAAGGTTCTCAGAGATGCCCAAGACCAGGGCATCAGAGAAGCCTGGGGACAGAAAGCCAGTGCAATTGAGGGGAGGTGCTGCCAAGTTATGCCTGGTTGCCATAGCAATGGCCGCTGGTAGGAACACGTGGTGAAGGGGATGTGAGGTGGGACATAAGAGGTGTGTGGTTTAGGGCCGAAGGCTCAGAAACATGCCCTCCAGCTGTGCTGAGGTCACTTGTTGACTGACCAACAGTCAAACACACATCTACAGCCCTTCCTTCCACTGCTACAGCCAGTGAATGGCACTGGAACAGGCAGAGACCCTTTGACTGGGGACCCCACAAGAGGAAGAAAGGGGGGCTTTAGGGTTCAATTTAAAGTACATAAAAAAAGTGTATGAAACAGTTTCTTACGTAGGGTGTGAGAAATCAACTGTCAGCAAAATGAAGCCTGTGACTTGCCTCTATATTCTAACAAATGGGATGAGAAATGTAAGACAAATTCTCTTCTGGTTAGATAACCTAGAAGAGGCTTATAATTCAGTGTCTACACAGGGCACTTTGCATGCAGAGTCCAGGGCAATGTTTGTGGATGTTGCCTGTGACCAAGAGATTCAGAGGAAGTAACAATAGAGCATGGCTTTCCGACATGCATCCAACTCCCATCTCACATATCCTGCATATAAAATGGACAAAACTCTGGAGTCAGGTATCAGTGGCTTCAGTAGGATTGCCTTTGACCTCTACCAAAGAGCCACATTTCTTAGAAATTGCCACTATGGCCCAGGAAATGCCTCTTACTTACACTGACTTCTAGGAATTTCCAGCTATCAAAGTCATACATCCAGGATTCTATCTTACTATAAGTCTAAGAATATTCATTCATTCAAACACAATTTTCCAGCCCTTACTCTGTACCAGGCAGGTGCTGGTCTCTTAATGTTTGAAGTCAAAAACCTGAGACTTTCACACAGACCTGCCCACCACAACAAATACTTACAGACAGATGCTCAGGCTTTGCCAAGTGATTTTTTTAACCTCAGGAAGAAAATCTCCATGTCAGAGTGCAAGTGTAAGGTCATTCACAAAAGGAAAAATTTCCTTCCATACACACTCAAAATGATTTTCCAAACTCCACTAATGGGGCATACAATGAGGCCTATCAATCAAAGCATCAGGAAGAGAACTGAACCCTCCAGCATCTAGGGCAATATTAACAAAACTGTTGTGATCAAATCAACCAGCACACACAGGCTACCTATGGGGGCAGCCTTCATTGTCTAGTGTCACCTCAGGGGTCAGTGTTGATTTCAAGGCTGGAAGAGGGCTTTTAGGTGAGCCTCTAGACTGCACTGATGACTGGCAGCTGGAACAACTGATTAGGCACGGCGGAGCAACATATTGGAAATTCTTATTGCTTTTGTGATTAAGAGATGGTGGACTCCCCAAGGAAATAAAAGCTTGGTCTTGAGATGAATTCGTGAGCCCTACTTCCAGCAGAGGACCAGGAGCTGGCCTCCCTGCTGCTTTAGTCTTTCTTTGTCTCTGGGGCTTAGCTCACTACAGTCCCTCATCCCATCTCCTTACAGAGGTAGGTGGAGGTGACTCAGTTGGGCTTTTTAATTTTGACAAAGCAGCATTTGTTGATCTGTGTGGTCCCCAGATGCCATCTCACCAGCTACTGGGACCAGGGCATTCTAGGCTCGAGCCTTTAACTGGCTCAGGTTAGTTTGGGTTAACAGGCAGCGCTCTCTCTATCCAAATGAAAACAATTATCTGTATGTCTAATGGGTATGGACAGGGCACCCTTGGGGACACTTCAGCTGTCATGTATTCATTGTGTGACTAGAGAAAGGCAAGGAGTTTTTCAGGCAAGGAAACTTCCTGAAATGAAGTCTACTTGTCTCAGGCCCATCCCCAGAGACAGGGAAGGCTACCATAGGCATTGTTCTCGTGACTATGTTTTCATCGTTTTAGAGGGCAGGGAAGAAGACCTCCCTTGTCAGGCTGAGGTATATTAAAAACAGTCAACTGGAGGGCATATTTCTGTTCAAAACTGTCTGGGCAGCTAGAATCCTGCTTCTCAAGCTTTAATTTGCAAACAATTCACCAGGGTAAAATATTGATTCTGATTCACTAGGTCTTGGAGGCAGCAAGTGCTGAGATTCTGAACTTCTATCAAATTCCCAAAGTCCCAGGCAATGCTGAGGTTGCTGGTCTGGGGACTGCACTTTGAGCAGTAGGTGTTGGACCATATCTCTGCTGTATTTCATCTTCTTGCCTGCCCCATGCTCCAGACTCAATAGATAACATTTATTTAGTACTTTGCAAACCTTTCTCCAGTTTACTATTGAGGAACTTGAGGCCTAATCAGGTTCTTGATTAGGTTACCTGGCGTATGTAGGTCATGTGGCTGGTAAGTAGTGGACCTGGAATTCGAACTTGGGAAACCTCATTTCAGATCACATGCCTCTAACCATCACACTATACTGCCTCTCAAATGCAAGATGGATGCAAAAACAAAGGCATAAGAGTGTTGACACTGTATCAGAACCCCTGCATACTCCACTTGTAAAGGCTGCTTGGAGTCACTAGGCACTCCTCCCCCACCACACACAATGCACACGGGTAGTTTTAACCACCAAAATGCTGGTTAGGATCCAAAAAGTAGATTTCCATTTTCGCTTCTATCCACCCTAAAGGCACTAAAGTGACCTCAACGTGGCTGAGAGAAATTTTCCAGCTCTGAAAATTAACTCAGGCAAGAAATTAACTGAATTATTTGGTTTGGAAAACAAACAGCTGGTAGGAGATGGGCTTTTTCTGAAATAAAGATTTCAGATGCTTGTCAGGAGCATGTCGATCCACTGGTGGGAAAGAAGGAAGGCAGGGAGGGGCTCTTCATGAGCAATCAGATATATGCACCTGTGACCACAAGCGAGCATGATGTTGATGTCGTGGGCTGAAAGGCCACTGCCTCTGTCAATAATGCAGGAAGAAGAGATGTGCTGGGCAGATCTCTTGCCACCTAGCAGTTACAGTAAATATGCTTTCGGAGTCATTTATGATTACTTGAAAAGCCATGGTGTTGCACTTCATAGAGGGCCTGCTCTCATAGGACAGGGGGAACCAGTCTTATCCATAGATTGTGAATTCACTTATAATCAGTGCCAGAGTTGGGACACAGAGGAATGACATTTAATGCTTGGTGGCTGGTACATGGGAAGAAGTATGGGCTCACTACTCATCTCTTGGGCATTATTTCCAGGGTCTGGGTACAGAGGCGTAAGCTAATCAATGAAATCAGGCTAAGTCAGCTTTCACAGAGATATTAAAAAGGAATTAGAGGCCCCATTCAAATGGTGAGCCCTGTCTTGTCTCTGTCTTTCCTCCTCAAGGCTCCCTCCAGGAGAAATTTGAACCTAGGAAGGATTCAGGAAACGGCTGAACTGCAATGAAAATTTTAGCTACTTTGGCCTACCAGAAATTGGGCACTCAGGAGCGATAGTGTCAGGGTGGTTATTAAAGGAACAAAGAGTACACACTGGGAGTCAGATGGACCTGAGTTTGAATCTGAGCTTTACCAATTACTAGCAATGTGTCTTGGGCAAGTCACTTAACCTAAGTACAGTTTCTTCATCTTAAATAAGGATAATACCTCACAGGATGGCGAGGAGGATTATACAATATATAGGAAACACTTAGCATAGTGTCTGGACCATGGTTAAGTGCTCGACAAACCATTGTTGCTATTCCTTGCCTATTTATATTATTGTAATTATTCCTATAATTAACAGGATGGAGAAGACAAAGGCATGTTGCTCCAAAATGGTAAATCTCCAATAAAGAATGGCTTCTTACCTAAAGATGCATATAAACTGTGAACTAGAGTCATTTTAAAATGCAGAAGAGCATATACATCATACTCTCTAATAATAAGCATTTTTTGTTCAACTTTTCTAATGCAAGTTGGTATAAAGTGTTCAGGGCCTGTGAAAGAATCCTCATAGGGTTAAAATGTTGTACTTTATTTTACATGAGTAATACACACCTTCGAGTTACAACCCATAATGCGTTTCAGTTTAAAAAGATAAGTCATTTTCATGCATGATTGCACTTCGTTAAGGAGAGAAAATGGGCTGTTACTAAAATGTCAACACAATTGTCCCCCTTGAAGCTTAGTTTATCTTGAAGTATTTTTACCCTTTCAGCACTTCTTTGTGTTCATTTCTCCAACAGCATAAAGATCCAGCCGTGGTTAATTTTCAGAATTCAAAAAAGACTTCCCCTCAGTCATTCTGAAGAAAATGACCAACACGGGGGGTGACTGGAGTTTTGGTCCTCAATAATGAAAACTTGTGTCCCAATACCTTCTGCAGTTCTTTGTATTCCACCATGAAACCATTCAGTTGCACTGTTGTTCAGTGGAAAATGCTCTCATGACCTAAATCCACAAACCAGAGAGTTCTCTAGCAACGAAAAGGTCCCGGTACGGTCACTTGGAAGGCTGCATTTGAGGTTAATTGGAGAATGGGAGAGAGATGGCAGCTAATCCTTGCCTGCTCACTATGAGCAGAAGGGGCTAGTTCCTCTTTTTCTTTCCTCCTAATGTCTGGGCACTACCCCCCTCTTCTCTTTCTCCATCAGGAAGGGTATCATTCTGTATTCTATCTGTATTAGGAAAAAGAAGCTTCTTAAGGGTTTGCCCTGTCAGCTCTCTGATCTTTCCCTTCTCCTTGAGGCATGAATAATTTTAACATTGCCAATCCCTAAAAATCTATTCTTTCTGCCTGTCTTTTTTTTCTCCCACTTTGCAGTGTAGAGTATCATTATCCAGCAGCCCTGATAAGAGGATAATGAAACAATCCCTTCTCAACTGGATCGGGTGGCTGTCAGAGTAAAGTGACACCACCTGTACATCCTTGACATGCTACCCCAAGCTAATTGATGGCAAACAATGGTAACTGTCACCTGTGCACTAAGACAAAGAAAACATACTCATGTCACCTGATGGGATAGCTACCTGGCAACTGATAAACAAATGTGTTAGGGAGATGTCCTATTAAGGTAAGAGAGGGTACATCTCTGAAGAACGTGCCTATTAACTCTGAGCTTAAGAGTGCTGCTGTTCACTGGGGAACAGAAATAAATAAGGTAAAATGAAAATTTATTGATGTCTGGACAGTTACATGAATATTCAGGTTCTCTTACAAATAGATATTCCCACATGAGCTCCAAACATCTATGTAGGCTGCTCAATTACATTTCCACATCATGCAGCTGGATTTATAGCCAGGAAAGAAGTTATTAGTGTTTGGAAGAGGATGCATGCTTACATGCCTTTCTGGAATACATGGCAATACAACTAGAAGATAACGGCTGACGTCATGCATGTAAATGCCAAAGGTTACCATCATACATTCTGAAATACCAGGTGTAATTAACTTCATGTTAGGAAAAGCTTCTAAAACATGTGCATTTCAGAACAAAGACATTTAGTTACAAGTAGAATGGCATCACCTGGCAGCTCTCTCAAATTCTCTGGGACCAGCATTTCACCCCTCTTGGGTCTTTCCAGACAATGCATGACATATCTAACCTCAAATCTCATACCTTAGCTTTCTTTCCTTCACTTCCCAACCTACACACTTATTCACTCGCAGAGCGTTAGTTATACAGAAAGTCAGTAAAATAATTTGAACCAGCAAACAACTCAGAGTACTCTGAAAAAAATCCAGTATTGCCTCTGTGTGTTATGTTATCCCATTCTGAGCAGAGTAGGAGAGCAGAAAGAAAGAAGAAAGATGGAGCAGGAATGGACAAGCATTCCTGGAAGTTCTTACAGGAATGATCCTCATCTCTTTTTTTGGAAATAAAGTCCGACTCAGTCAAAAAAACAGAAATTTTAGTAAAAAAAACATACTGGGTTCTCCAACTCCTCATTATTCATCCCTTAGCTATCTCCTACCTGTATCATGTTAACCACAAAAGATGTTTCCTCCCTTTCAGATACTGCTGAGACAACTCCACCCACTCTAATTTCATGTGACTTCTGAAAACATTTCACAGAGAAGGCTTTCTGGAAACAGATTTTTAGCACAGATAGCCAATCCAATTTTTAATGCAATATTCTTTCAGCCAACTCAAGAGCTGATTTACCAACTCTGAACTCTCCCAGGACACCTCTCCCTATTTCCTAGCTCTGTATGATGGAGTTACAATAGCCCTTCTGGGGAACTGTGCTATAGCGGGGAACCGAAGCCTGCAATTACCACTAACCGTGGGAAAACCTCCATAGATGAAGAATTTGGTTTGCTTGTGACTCCAGAGAATCCCTTCCCTCTTTTTTCACACTTTGCCCATGAAGTGGACACTCTTCCCATTTTTGCCTTCAGATACTCAGTATTTCTTCCTAGTTTACTTTCAAGATAGACTCTGATAAGTCATTTACATGTTATCCTGAATTTATGCCCACATACAACCTTTCTCAAGGAATTTAAAGGCTTTTCTCTACCTGTGGAATGGACAGTTCAGTCTTCAGTTATATGAACTTCAAGCATCTTTGTTGCTGGTAGAAAGTTATTTTTGAGGAAGTGAGCATCTTTCCTGTTGGAAAGTGACCACATGGGTTCCTAAAGTTCAATATTTCAAGTTTTTGCTTTTCTCCTGGACATTAACATATATCTACAACAGACCTGGATTTTAGAAAACATTATCCTGGATATTCAAGGGTTTGAGACTCTTCTCGTTTTAGGAAAAATAGACCTGGGTAGACTTAAACTATGACTGCTTCCTCTCATTGCCCTGTCATCCTTGGGCTCATCAGAACCAGAACCACATCTTGCCTGTCTTCTGGCAGCTTCTTCCTAAGGGGGAGACACAACACTGAGGGCTTACACCTTCTCACCATGGCCCAGGCTGCATCTGAAGGTGTTTGCTTGCAACATGAGGACTTCACTGCTGATAGTTCCATTTGAAAGCCACTATATTCGGGGTTCCACAGAATGCCCAAGGGAGGACTAGGAATGCTAGGCAATGGGCAGTACAAGTAGTCTGGATCCCTTCAACTAAAACAGCTCTGCTGTGACCTGTTTTAAGCACTGGGCCTTATAAAAAAACCTCTGCAAACCCATGGACTAGAAAACTACTAAAATATTTGCTAAATCTAAAATATTACAGGGATCAACAAAACCTTATGTACTAGAAGATTTTTAAAACAAAATATGATTAAATACTTGGAAGCCAGGGACTTTCCTGGTGATCCAGTGGGTAACACTCTGCGCTCCCAGTGCAGGGGGCCTGGGTTGGATCCCGGGTTGGGGAACTAGATCCCGCATGCATGCCACAACTAAAGATCCCACATGCCACAACTAAGACCTGGCACAGCCAAAATAATAAATAAATAAATAAATAATTTTTAAAAATACATGGCAGCCATAAGCTTCCTTGATCTCTCTCAGTAATTGATGAATGTCCCAGATGTAAATATAAAGCAGTGGTTGGCAAACCTTTTCCATAAAGGGCCAGATAGTAAATATTTTAGGCTTTGCAGGCAAGAGGCAATGTCCTCAATTCTTTGAGCAACTGTTCTCACTTAAAGGCTAAAAATCTTTTCTACATTTTACATTTAAAAATCTTAAAACCCTCCTTAACTCTCAGGCCATGCAAAAACAGGAGGCAGGCAAGCCAGATTTGACCCATGGTGTTATACATTGGCTGTTGCATGTTAACTACTAAGAACCCTCATGAAAAGACTAGAGAACTGTTTTGAAATATGGAAAAAAATTTGAAGTAAGCAATAGTCAAGAATAGTTTTCTAGACAACTTGTAGTGTATTTTGAGAAAAATGACATGTCCTGGAAGAGTCTATTTACAAAATGACAAAAGGAGGGACCAAGGTTATACCTCAGCAAGGTCAACACAATGATTGTATAAAACTGTGTTGGTCAAAGTCATCAATCCTATTTCTTTTTTCCTCCACCTACCTCACCCTCACAGATTCAATGTTGATTAAGTTCATTTATCAACCAGGGACCTTTCCACTCTGTAATGACCAGCCTAAGCATACTTCTAATCTTTATGGCAACCAAAAAAATGTCTAATGTACAGATCTGAAGTTGGGTCTTAGAATATGGGAGTTCTGAGTCCTCATCTTGACTTGAATTCTTCTCAGAAGGAATACTTGATCTCAGGACAGCTATTTCTAAACTCCAAGTAGTAGCACCCAGTACTAAAAGGAATGGATAGAAGAGGCTCTAGTCCCTGTCACAGACATGGACTTGGTTTGTAAGTAATTCTCTAAGCTTTTAAGCAAAGAGGAAGGAAAGAAAAGAAAGGAGCATCAATTGAGCATCTAACAGAGGCAGGGAGTGTACCGAACTCTTATACGTGAACTCACCTAATTCTCACAATTAGTGAGAATGGAATCAGTAAACTTACCACCATTTTACAAAGAGGAAAGGTAACCTCCCCAAACTAAACATTCAGTGAGTGGAGAGGCAGGACTGGGGCTCAGATCTAGCCCCACATTCTTTCTGTCATAGTACACTGGCCTATTAACAACAAAAACAAACAAAAAACGGTGTTATTTTTGAATACACAAACACTGGTACCCATCAAAACAGAATTTGGACTTTGTGATTCTGGGTGCGTTGCCACCCAAGTGAATCAGTGGGCTTCTGATTCCAGTTTGTTTTTCTCTAGAGACCTACAGTAGAATTTTAAAAATGCTATATGAACTACTGGGCAAATTACTGAAATATAAAATATAAAGGACTGTATTTTAGTTTTCTTTTATTCTACCAAACAATGCTTATTAAATTTACAATTTGTTTAGGCTTCCATATTTTCCCCATTCCTTAAACAGTGGGAGTGGTGGGTAATTTTTGGCACCTATTTCCTATCTGTTTTGTAGAGTTATAATATATATTTTTCTAGTATTTGGATAAAAGTAATAATATTAACTATAGATGCTGAACACTTACTGTGTACTAGGTACTGTTCTGAGCACTCTGTATGTCATTTAATGTATGTCAGATCAGTAACTGATCTCAGTAAGAGGGAAATAAATTTGACTTAGAGGAAGAGGTAACATTTCCACTTATAAATGTTCTGTTTGAGCATAGATTGGCTACACAGTGATCAGGGGGCTTGTACAAAATGTGGCCAGTAATGTGACTTAAGAAAAGAGATGCTAAATATTGCCTATCCTTACTTTTGTGTAGATATGACCCCCAACTGCCTTAGTACTTCAGAACTATGGAACCCAGATCATTATTTTACCAAGTGCAAAATCTTCTGGGGCAGCTGATGCAATTCATTTTCATGAAGTGCGTCCATTTGTCAGAAAACTTGATAAGCATCCCTGTGAACCTGTCTGAGGAGCAAACCCTCATGCACGCTGATGAGAGTTTATCCCCTTTTCTCTTCAATAATGAATACAGTTGACCCTTGAACAATGCAGGTGTTAATTCATGTATAACTTATAGTTGGCCCTCAGTATCCGCAGTCGTCTCCGCAGTTTCTCCACATCCAAGAATTCAACCAACCACAGACTGTGTAGTACGGCAGTATTTACTATTTTAAAATGCCCATGTGTAAATGGAGCAACACAGTTTGAACCCGCATTATTCAAGGGTCAACTGGGTAGTTTACTTTCTGCAGTCTCTCCTATAATGTGGGAATAGACCTTTTATTAAATCCCCAGGGAAAGGTTCCATGAAGATTATAAATCTCCGGCTTTTTAGGATGTGGCTAGGTGTTAACAGATCTTTAGGGTAGGACTCAGCTCTGAAATCAGAGATGATGAGAGTCAGAGCAGAAGCCAGATGTGAGCAGCTAAGTTCACTAAGAGAGAACAGGATTGGAGTCCAAGAAGCTAAACTCAGGTAGCAACTCGAAACAATGTCATGAAAGTGAGGCTAGAGCAGCCTCGAAACTTAGGTAGGAAAATTAAGACCCCAAGGAAGCAGCTGTAACTTCTGATGGATCAATGCCTATTTTTAGAGAAGAGTTAATGGTTCAAGACATGGCCAGGGCACCTGAAAGGAGCAGATAATCCTCTGACAATATTGAGGAAGACACTATAAAAGTCAGTCTTTGGAGTCAGTGCTGTTGGTGGCCTGGAATGGGTCAATTCCACGAAATCCTCTTTATACAATGCCTGCAATATGCTCCCTTATTACTGTTAACAGCAAAACATGACAAGTAATATTGAAGCTAATGCAGTAATGTCCTTCACTTTAGAGTTTTATGCTATTCCTAACATTCATTTTCAGTGCTCATACAAATGTAAAAAATGAACTTTCACTGTGGCTACAAACACCTTGAAAATGTCCACTTTCTTTTTTGTTTATTCTTCACATGAAAGAGACATAACTACCTCTATCCCTCTTTCCTTGGAGCAGAAAGTCAAAATTTTGGACCCAGAAGTTTGGCCCATAACTTCCTAATCACAAAAGCTACTAGCTCCTCATTCCACAAATTCTATCCTGAATTCTATCTTGCCATCTGTCTGCTTCCTAAGACCTGCTTGGGGTACACTTCAAAGTAGATCCAACCTTTCCTTCCCATACCCCATTTAAGCGCCAACAAAATAACATAAAATGAGAGAAAGGAGAAATATTGTATAAAGACAATGAAGACTTTGCCCAGTGAGAACACAACTACAATCACCCAGCTTCACTACCTTCCTCTCCTCTCCTCCGTAAGGTGTGGAATTGTTTTTGCTCACCCACAAAAATATTTTTACAGCAAAAACTTGTACATATTATAAAACTGAATAATTCAGCTTAATCTTGTGTGAAAAACTAACATGAATACAAGGGAATAAGTGGATATGGAAAACTGAAGCACCAAATTAGGCAGCCTGTAAACATATAAAGTCACTAACATTAGCTGCATACATACAAATGTGCCCTGTGCTGGCTGGGAATCAGAATTTAATTTTCTTTAGTTGGGTGGTTATAAGATCTTATTCTTAACCAAAATATGAGCAGTGCCATTATAACTCTGGTGTGGGAGGACATGCTTAATATCAATCTATAGGGTCACTATAATAAGAAACAGAAATATACACTGCAGGGCATTTTGCTCCCCACTATTTGATTCTGTTTTATTATCTTTGTAATTATTTAATTGTAAGTACCAGAGCAGCATTATTCCATTTATCATTATAAATATATAGCATATCAGCAATATCATAAAATTCCCTTTTGTGGACAGAGTTCCATCACGCTGTTTTCACATGATAAATTTGCTTCATTTTTAAATACTTCTTTTTCTGTTTCAGCTTCACTGAGGTATAACCGACATATAAAATTGTAAGATATTTAAAGTGTACATCGTGGTGATTTGCTATATGTATTCATTGTGAAAGGATTCCCCCCATCTAGTTAATTAGGGGCAATTCTTATTTTAACTCCACCAGTCAAAATTTGGATCATGTTTTGCTAAAAGTCACATTCCCACAGTTTATGATCGTGGAGCAATGGTTTTCAAACTGTGGTCCCTGGACCAGCAACACCTAGTGTCACCTGAGAACTTGTTAGAAATACCTGGCAAAAAATTCAAATTCTTGTGACTCACTCAGACCTACTGAATCAGAAATTCTGGGGGTGGGGCCCAGCAGCCTATTCTCATAAGTCTTTCAGGTGATATAATGCATACTAAAGGACGGGCTCAGGGGCAGGGAGGGCTAAATCTATAGGTTAAAGCTATCAGTCCCTACAACAGAGAAGGATGAGGCTTGCTCCTACCCTCACCGATCCAATGCAAGCTGTGGACAAACCACAGACACAAGAGACGTTACAAAAACAACGCAAGATTTTGACAGCAGTTCAAAGCAACATCAAAGAGACTTGACAATGACTTTACTGCCAAATGTTTCCCTTTAAATCCTTTCTGTAATCCCAGTATCTGCCTCCTTCTTGGTGTTGGCCCATTAGTGTTGGTCCAACACCAATTCCAAATTGTTCTGTACCTTTTTCACCTCTTGTGAATTCTAAACAAAGCAGTGCTTTTGAAAATAATGCAATTAATAACTATTGCATTTTTTACAGTGCACTATGCCTTCTTAAGGACTTTTACATACATCATGTTATTTGATCTTCACAATTCTCCTATAAAGTTCAACCTATTGGGAAATTTGTGTGCCAATTTAGAACCTTCTAATAAAGTCCCTGAATTAACAACCACTTTTTGAGAGTAGACTATATGAGGCACATTTATATGAAACTATTTCTAGCCCCTGCAACTCTGCAAGCTGTCCCAAGATAGCAAATATATTCAACTCAAGAATGTAGAAAATGCATTAAAACATATACCATGCATTAAAATGAAACATTAACTATTACATTAAAATGAAACATTATTTCTTGAAGTATGCTAAATACTGTAGGCAACATTACATTAAAATGAAACATTAACTATTTCTTGAAGTATGTTAAATACTATATGGATTTAATACAGTGCTATATATTAAAAAAGTGAAGATATTGTTAAAAAAAAAAAAAGTGATGATATTGTAAGAGACAAGCTTTCATTTTCCAGTAATGAGGTGAAAGGAAGGGAATGACAATACAGTCATCCCTCAGTATCCTTGGGGGATTGGTTCCAGGACGCCCTCGCAAATACCAAAATCCTTGGATGCTGAAGTCCCTCTGTATCCTTGAGTTCTGCATCTGAAGATACGGAGGACCGCCTGTTACACGGCTTCAAAAATTCCTGCCCTAAACAAGTCTTTGATTTTTTCTACAATCCCCTATGATATCTGAACATGACACATTTTTTCTCCTGAAAAATCTAGTTACATTCAAAATTGGGATAATTCAGTAGGACTTATAAGCTCTAAAACATCATTATTTTATAACCCAATAGAAGTGGTAACAATAAAATTCCCCCCATTCTTGCAGATTTCCTTGTTCCAGTTGCATTAGCTCTTCACCTCATGGGTGGTTTCTGTGGGACTCAAATATCTCAGCCACACTGGCCTCTATGATGTCTTCATGGCTAAGGGCATTTGCAAAGGCCATGTTTTATTGAGTCTGTAGTACAGTTTCAGTTTGGAGGGAGACGTAATTTTTATGATCACTCATGGGACAGATCTTCTTCCCCAGAGCATGCTTTGTTACTGAATGGACTCTGCCAAGACCAGGCACTGGTCCAGGCTGCCCATGATATTGCAGACTCACTAATTATAGGCTTATCCTCTTTATTAGCTCACTGAGGGCGCTGATGGGAAGATCTGCACAGGCATTTAGGCTTGAATGTGGCAGTCACACCTTGATCTACTGGCTATGAAATACTCCTCCCTCAGATTACCAGATAAATCACCTAAATTTACAGGCTGGCCTGGGGCATTGTCTATCTGGGTTACAGAACTTCTGAACAAAAGCAGAGAAAATATAAGGGAGCCATCCTTGAGAATTACTCATCACTGCCCTGGCCTCCCTGTTAGATCACAAAATTACTCTCAGGTTAACCCAGGAGCAGGGGTGGGGAGCCCTGGGCTTTTCAGAATAGTAGACAAGTAAACACCTCAATTTAAAATCTTCCTCAGTGTGGCCTCAAGTAATATTTGGCTGCTTTAACCTGGGGCACTATTTTCTTCCAAAGAAATAAAAGTCTTTTCGTGCAATCCTTTCCAATCAAACTCTGTCTGATCAACTGAGAAGTTTGTTTCAATAAGGGAAGCCAATATGTTAGGAGACTTGCAAGACTTGTATGTGTCAGAACTGACATCTTCCCTGTTCACCTTAATGCTCTGCAAACTATTCCTACCTTGGAATCTTACAAATCACTGTCTCCTAGCCACTAACAATTTCCATTTCAAAACCATGACTTCTTCAAACCACAAGTCCCCAGTCACTGTGGCTTCTAAATAATCATGATGTTCACGCTAAACTATTTTTGATCCTTTGCACCCATATACACTCAACAGGTTTCCATCAAAACATTTTTATGATAAATCAATTTACTAGCACTTATAGGTATAAGTTCTCAACAATCTTTAAACAAATATTTTTTTGATTTTGTATAATAGAATGTTAAGGGAACGACTCCAAATTCTTTTTGCCATTTAGCCAACTCTTAATCTTCATCAAATTACCTTAACACTTCAGATTTTACATTTAACTAATTGATGAACAGCTTCCTCTTCTTTTGGCATTTTTTGCTGTTTGGCTTCTTTCCATTGATCTT
The DNA here is from genome assembly GCF_949987535.1 of Balaenoptera acutorostrata. Lineage (NCBI taxonomy): Eukaryota > Metazoa > Chordata > Mammalia > Artiodactyla > Balaenopteridae > Balaenoptera > Balaenoptera acutorostrata. The sequence continues at coordinate 70,580,303 of NC_080069.1, read as the reverse complement.
TAGCACAGGTTTGAAACTGGTGCGAACATGCACTGCTGGCAAGTGCATTTCTAGAACTATAAAAGGAAGGCTTAAATTTTTTGTTTTAGTTTTCCATTGCCTTGTTCTGCTCTGTTTGTTGCCTACTCAGCAAAACAGAGAACATAATCAACTAAAAAAAAAAAAAGTCAAGAGCAAAGAAAGTAAAATAGAGCCTGAAGGAAGCAGGAATAAAGAAAGAAGCAGGGCAGATAAACTTTCATACTTAAAAGCTAACTGGAGAAGTAAAATTCTAGGAACAAAGTTAAGCAAGATGGCCACCTGCCTGTTTCCAATATTCCCAGAGCCACAGAAAATTCGAGTCAATGTGAAGATGCTCTGTTGACGCCGTGGTAACCTAGGCTCCTCGTCTGCTCTGGCAGCTCGCCTGCCACAGTTAGATGCTCAAAGCTAACAGCTTGTTTTGTAGATCAAATGCAGAAAAGCATCATGAACAAAAAGAGGAATTCTGTCTGGAATGACAAAGCCGTTTCAAACTAAACCTCTTAAAAAACTTCAACAATACTACCAGACATCCAAAAGCACATATCAAGACAAATGTGACTCCTAAGTTTTGAAAGTGAGCCATATACTGTATGCCACATACAGCAAAGGTACTCATGTTTTTCATAGACAAAGATATCATGGCTTCCCAAATCCATTTCCAAGAAGTTTAAATGCAACAAGACCAGCCCATCACCATAAACTTTTTTTTTTTATATTGGATGTTGGGTCATTTTTCAATCAATTCTGGTTAGCTCTTACTCTCTAGTTGCTGGGTTCCAGGTATTTATAATAGTAAGATCATGGATTTATGGAATAAATAAGTAGGGAAATGCCCTAAAGGCTGTTTTAAACTGATTGTTAATTTAATGTGCTAGAATAAATGTTCATATATCAAATATTTGGCAAATCAAACGGACATATGTGCAAACAAAAGCTAGTCAAACTTTTTCATGTATATATCTAATATAAAATATTTGGGTGCTGGTAACATTGTACATTGGCATATTTCATGTGTTATGCATACCTGCACCCAAAATCTCTTGTCAGATTTGGTCAGCCTTTCAAATAAGTTTTAATCTAATCTCCCATGGTCTCAAAAAGCTGAGGCTAAAAAAAAAAAAAAAAAAAAAAAAAAGCTGAGGCTTTATTTTCTCCAAGCATAAGTACCCAAAGCAATTGATAAAGGGCCACCAACACTGGGATAACATTTAGGATGTCTTGATGACTGACCCTCTTGAAATATGTGCTTAATGCCTTTTCCCCTGCATTTGGATCAGCTGAGAGCTGTGAAGTTTAAAAAGTTATACAAGCTTGTCTTTCTCCTATTCCACTGTTATGCATCAATAAATTCTTCATTCTTTACGGCTTATTAGGACTTTTAAAAAGAAAAAGCAATCTGCTGCCAAAACCTGGCTCTGGAACCAGATGGAGTGGGAGAAGAATTTGTAATTCACAGAAAACAGAAAATTCCCATTGTCTGGAATGTGGAGCTGGTGGGACTTTTGCTTTCATGTTCATAGCATGACAGTAAGAGCTTTCCATATATGAGGATGACTAACCAATCATGTTTGCACAAGTATATCACCATTATAGAGAGTAGAAAATGCACAAAAATCCAGGCTAAGAAAGTAAATGAAAAAAATAACATCCTTATTGCATATTAATCCTTTCTCATTTTTCACTGCATACATAACATTCTTCTAAATGTAGAGTCATCTATTATTCAAACCTAGGCAGAAGGAAGCTATTCTGGGAGTGCCATCCCAACCCTGCTCTCCCAGTGGTTGCCAAACATTAATGGACATTCTTACAAGTTGATTTACTGATGTGAAATTTTTTCTTAGAGACCTGGGGCTTCCTTTTACAATGCAAAGACAACAATGACTGTTCCATTAGGGGAAACATTTCCTTTGAGTCTAAATCAAATTAATAAATTTAAGATACCTGGGAGGGTTGGGTACACTGAACTTTTGGCAGAAGTCCAGAACCTAAAGAGTTAATGCATTAGTTTACTTTGTTTCTTTATGAGAAAAAAACAGTCTGCTGCCAAACCCAGCTCAGGAATCAAATGCGGAGGATGGGAGGGGGATAATTTGCAGTCTATTGATAAAGTGAAATACAGATGATCTTAGAAGCATTTTTATGTGTGCATTTCCATTAACCAAAGTGAAGGGCCTAGAGAAGGGTAGTTGATGTGGCTGGGTCTGCCTTTGCTGACATTACCTGGATAGAGGTCAGGCCCGGGCCCTGGGGAGCATCCCACCGCCCTATCGGCAGCATCTCGTGGGGAAGTGGCGGGCTGCAGGGGCTGCACGGTGAGGCAATCTGTGAGCAGGTCAGGATGGAGCTCTGCACTGGACCGCAGCTAAGAGAAGGAGAAAACAGAAGACAGATGGAAAAGGAAGGCTATTCCTTGGAATACTTTTCTGGAAAGGCTATCATGCCGTAAGGCTCAGGCAATCCAGTCCACAAATATTTATCAAGCAACAACTACAGGTTAGGCATGGGACTTACAGAGTCAATAAAAGGGTCAGTTTTCTGATTCTAATAACACCTGGCAGGTGTTTCAGGAAAAATGTGGCTAGAGGCAGATTTTACTTCAGTCCTTGATATTTCCACTTCTGGGAACCCAACTTCCTATTATATTTTCTTTCATTTGTTCTGTATCTTATCAGAACTTGTAGTGATAACAAAAACAAACTCAAGTGTATTTAGTCTATATTGTAAAGTGCGCTTTTTCTTTTAGTTTTTTAATTTTATTTTGTTATACTGCAGGTTCTTGTTAGTTACCTATTTTATACATATTAGTGTATATATGTCAATCCCAATCTCACAATTCATCCCACCACCACCTCCCCCTCCGTAAAGTGCTTTTAAAATAGAGATACTATCATGAAAATATCTTAGAGATAATTAAGAATGTCCATTGAGATCTGACACCTGTAGATTTTACATGAGAGGAAAATACACAAGTTAAATTTTAAAATATTATGGAACATGATAACAAGAAAAACCAAAGTCATTACAAGCAACAAACGATCCCAACAGTAAGTCACATTTAAAAATTAGACTTCATTTTATCACAATAACAAAATTAATTCTTTGTATATTAAAGAGCCATAAAAATGGCAGAATAAAGTACGGGTGCAAAGTTATCTAATTTCTTTATGAAAAAGAACTTTATAAGTGTAATTTGAATTGAAAAAAATCACAATGGAAGATTTAGTTACATAAAAATACCAACCTTCTGTTTGTCTAAAAACATAATATCTTTAAAAAATCTAGAAATATATTTCTGACAGATATTGCAAATAGTTATCTTCAGTGTTTAAAGAGAACATATAAATTGATTTTGTCTTCATCAAGATAAAACTAACCCTTTAGATACAGGGCTTGAGTATACTTACTCATTCAACAACTATTTATTGAGCATCAGACACTCCTCTAGACTCTAGAGATACTGTCTTATGGAAGTTATACCCTAGAGGGGAAGCAGATGATGAACAGTAAAATATATGCCATAGCAGATGGTGATAAATGCTATAGAGAAGAGTGATTCGGAGAAGGGAGACAGTGAGTAGGGATGAGGGATGGCAACCTGAGACAGGGGGATCAGAGGAAGTCTGTTGGAGATGGCACTGGTAAAAAGCCTTGATAGAAGTGAGGGAGTGAGCCCTGCAGACATATGGGGGAAGAACCTGTTGCTCTGTGGTGTGCCTGGATTATCTGAGGGATAGTAAGGCAGAAGTGGAGGGAGTCTGGGGCTTGGAGTAGAGAAATAGAAAAAAGCTGAGATGTAAGTGGGGGAGAGAGGGAGCAAGTTTAGTGTCCCTCTCTGTCTTCCTCCCAGATGAGTAGACCAGAAAAGGGTCTTCCAGATCCTAAACATTTAAAGATCCTAAACATTCCCTAGTCCAGGAATTATCAAATGAGTGAGGAGGGAGGCACACAGCAGAATCTCCTAGGAGGGGAATGACTCACTATGCAGCCCTTGACATGAACAAAAATTTTTAAAAAGGAGAAATAGAAATGAAAATAAACATAAACAATGTTTGGCACAATTGTAAAGAAATGCAATGCTAAACTTTTTTAAAAAACGTATCTATTTTACATTTGGTAGTGTATATATGTCCATGCCATTCTCTCACTTCGTCCCAGCTTACCCTTCCCCCTCCCCGTGTCCTCAAGTCCATTCTCTACGTCTGCATCTTTATTCCTGTCCTGCCCCTAGGTTCTTCAGAACCATTTTTTTTTTTTTAGATTCCATATATATGTGTTAGCATATGGTATTTGTTTTTCTCTTTCTGACTCACTTCACTTTGTATGACAGACTCTAGGTCCATCCACCTCACTAGTGGAAAGCAGCTGCAATGCAGGGGGAGATCAGCTCAGTGCTTTGTGACCGCCTAGACGGGTGGGATAGGGAGGGTGGGAGACGCAAGAGGGAGGGGATATGGGGATACATGTACACGTATAGCTGATTCACTTTGTTATACAGCAGAAACTAACACACCATTGTAAAGCAGTTATACTCCAATAAAGATGTTAAAATAAATAAATAAATAAATATTCTACATATTAAAAAAAAAAAAAGAACTTATCAAATTATCCAAAACTTTAAAAAAGTAGCTGTAGTGAAGGTAGAGTGAGAGAAGCATTCTTAAACACTGTTGGGTGGAGTGTATACTGTTTCAAACTTTCCAAATGGTACTTGGGAATATTTTTTTCAAGACCCATAATTGAAATCATTTGTTCTTAGAATTTGCCTTAAGGAAATAGCCAGAAAGGGGAAGGAAGATTTATACCCAGTGCTCTAGTTTGATATATAGCATTATTGTTACATTAATTTGATGGAATATTATGCAACCATTAAAATGATGTTCATGAATATAAAAGCAAAACACAAAATTATGTATACAAAACGATAACAATTACATTAAAACAAAGACAAAATACTGTAAGGAAATGTAATCCAATATTAAAAGTGATTTTTGTTCTTAGCAGCAATATCATGAATTTATTTCCTCTGTTTTCTTTTTATCCTTTCCTCTGCTTTCCAAAATTTCTACATTCCAATGATGTGTTGGAGCTGGCTTGCACCAATCCAAGAATACCAATTGTGTGTACCTTTTCCAAACTTTACTTGCAATGATGTCATATTGATAGCTTGAAATTGGTCATGGTGATAACATTTACACTATGGAAATTGACAAATGCTACAAACTGGGGCTTTTTCATCTGGAAAGCTGGTTGTTAAACACTACAAGCATACCACTGACAATGACTCTGATCAGAAAGAAAAACATACACACAGGTGCAAAACATCAGTAAGTTACTATTTAGAGAGCAGTATTTCTTGGAACTGAAAAAACTTCATGAAGAGACAAACACATGTCCATGTCCAGGTCTTAGTCCAAGAATATGAAAAGGGCACAGTGACCCTAAGTATAGGGAAGAAGCGTTTAACACATGTAGTGAACAAGACATAATTTCCTCAGCTTAGCCATATTGGAATGTCTGACCAAGACTATCTGAGTTAATGCCTAACCCTCTCAGGGGCTTTGGAAGGTATGTTTGTTATTTTGGTACTAACCTATCACATGACACGTAAGAAAAACTGGAAAAAATTCAAGGCTTAGAATGAGTTCTGGTGATCACTTTTAATTTATCTTTCATCGTTAAAATGTGATCTGGGGCCCACATGTTCTACTAAGAGTAGACATGAACATCTCTCTGCTTTCTATTACCCACTATTCTAGGGTTTTACAGATATGAGTACTGATGAGGTCTTTCTAAGGAATTTCACAGCCATGGTTACTCCTGGATCCAAAGGCAGGCAATTCTTCCTTAGCTGTGACAAGTATTCATGTGTTCCAAGAGTGTGATTCCATACAGCTTTGTGGTGAGAGTTAATTTGGTTTTCTCTGGGACTAGACATGGTTCTAGAAAGTGCTTCTTAAATTAAATAAGCCTTGAGGACCTTTTTTTTTTTTTTTGCAGAAGGCCCTCAAGGGCCTTATGCAAAACTTCCGAAGGAGGGCCATATGCATAGAAATGCAGTAATGATAAGCAAATTTAGTATCCCTCTCTCCCTCCCAGATTATTAGACCAGGAAAAGGCCTTCCGGATCATTTAAGGCTCTTAAACATTCTCTAGTCCAGGAATTGTCAAATGGGTGAAGCAGGAGGCACACAGCAGAATTTCCTGGGAGGGATATCTTTCAATATACTATGGTTTTATATTTGGAGTAAGAAACCCAATTATTTATATAAAACAACATCTTCTTAGCTCCTAGGAATATAAAAAAGAAAGGGGAAACTTTTTCAATGGGGGATGGCCTCTAACTGTGGTTCTCAAACCTGGACATGCATCAGAATCACCTGCAGGCTCCAACGCAGAGCTAATGATTCATTGGGTCTGCAGTTCATTTCTGGAAAGTTCCCAGGTCATGATAATGCTGTTATCTGGGAACCACACTTTGGAACCACTAAGAATCCTGATGAGAAGATTCTCTAAGAATCCTGATTATAGAAGAGCTGAGATTTTTCTGGTTATGAGAAGAGGAAATGAATTGTAGAAATAAGGAATTATAAAAACCAAATTGTCCTTATGACATGAACCTCATGTAACCATTTCTTATTATGTCTCCCTTCAGACCTCATAATAATAAATGGTTACATGAAGTTCATTTCTTAAGAACAATTTGGATTTTTACCCTTTCACAGGGATAAAAAAGGTTAAAAAATTTCAATCCATTTTAATACCTACCCTTAGAGGACAACAAGGACTTGCCCTTTATGGAGCCTTTACTGCTCTTTATAGAAAGAAATGGAATTTGAACAATCACTCCCCCTGCCCCAATCATCAGCTCATCTATTTTAAGGGGCTGTTGTGTTGCACAACACCAGGGATGTTTACTCGTATTGCAATCTATGTGAATGGCACCCCTGGAGTTGTTCAACTCAGCTGCCCTAACCACACCCTATGAGTTCCTGAGTAGCACTGCCCTTCTTTATCCTTCTCTTTCATTCACTGAATAAGTATTTCTTGGGCCTCAACCATATGCCAGACACTGTTCTAGGGGCTTGAAATACATTCGTAATCAAAACACACAAAGATCCCTACTGAGGAGTTTACGTTCTAGAGGAGGGAGTAAACAGTAAATAAATGAACTAAATAAGTAAGTTGTATAGAAGGTGGTAAGTGCTATGGAAAAAAGAAAAAAGGAGAAGGGTAGGTGGGATTGTTATGTTGGGGAGAACTGTGGTCTTGTTGAGAAGAGATTCAAGCAAAGACTTGAAGGTACTGAGGAAATTAGCTAAGTACATATCAAGGGGAAGAGAGTTCTAGAATTAAGAGGCCAGCGAGGCTGGAGTGGGGTGTGACCTAGAGAGAGAAGTAGGAGATAAGTTCTGAGAGGTGAGGTGGGGGCAGAGCCAGATCACAGGACCCTGCAGCACTCAGTTAGGACTTTGGCTTTTAGTCTTAGTACAGCAGGAAACCCTTATAGGGTCTTCACCATCTGCTTCCTGGGAGGCTCATCTCCTCCCCTATTATCTATAGCCTCATAGGCACTGTGTCTCCCTTTCTTTGAGAGTCCATATGAGTTGTAGGGTATGGATACACTGATGGTTAGTTTTGTGTCAACGTGGCTGTACTATAGTGCCCAATTATTCAATCGAACATTAGGTGTTGCTGGGAAGGAATTCTGTAGATAGGGTTAACATCTACAGCCAGCTGACTTTAAGTAAAGGAGATTATCTTCTATAACCTGGGTGGGCCTCATCCAATCTGTGGGAGCAAAAACCTAAGGTTTACCTGAAAAAGAAGAAATTTTTCCTTTGGACTGGAGCATTAGCTCCTGCCAGAGTTTCCAGCCTGTGGGCCTGCCCTACAGATTTCTGACTTGCCAGTTCCCACAAAGTGAGTAAGCCAATTCCTTGAAATCTATCAATCTCTCTCTCTCTATCTGTATCTATAGATATGGATATAGATATTGATGCATAGATAAAGATATCTCCTACTGGTTCTGCTTGTCTGGAGAAGCATGACTGATACAGACCCTATTAGAATGCACTTTGAAAGACACAACCATATGATGATTATTTCCAATCAGGAAGGAAAAGAGGATCATGCACATAAATTCCACAGGAAAGGGCTGGATGTACAGAGTCACCATGACACAGTTTTGAAGATTGCATTCCATTTCAATAAACATATATGGAATCCGTCTAGTGTACTTGACACTGTGTGCCTCATAGCAACCCTAAGAGCCACACACTATTGTGATTTCCATTTTAGAGATGAGAAAGTTGGAATGACACATCTGGTAAAGGTCAGACTTGGATTTGGGTGTCAGAATCCCGAATCAGGCTCTTCAAAGTTACATTATACTGCTTCAAGAAATAACCCACCCCCAACTTCCTCCTTTCCTGTAGCACATCACATACATTCATATACTTCCTTCTTCCTCTTAGGACTTTTAAGTATTTTAGCCAGGAGACTGTCATTCAGATTGGTCTAGTTGGGGAAAGAGCAAAGGGTCCCTAGGTTCTCTAGAAAAGTTCCTAGAATATCTCATTATCACTGTGTAGATTCTGACACCATGCCCTTGAGTGAAAGGGGTCTTTGTTGGAGTAGAGATAGAGAAACAAAAAGCACCACTGTTTGGTTTTCATTTCCCCTTCCCCAGAGGCTTGTCACCTGGTTCAGTCCTGGGCCAGTAATATGAATATCTGCAGTTGGGAAAAATAAAGCATGGCACCAAACATTCCTTAAGATCTGCATCCTAAGCACATGCAGAGTGGCCTCAGGGCCCCTGAAAGGAGATGATCTTAATCCAGGGGCATCCTGACCTCAGTACCTCTCTCCAAAAGAGGACATCTTACTTCTCTCTCTCCTGAGTCTCTGACTCCATGCTCCTCCCTTGGGTCCTCTTCCCCTCCCCATCCCTTCCCTGATGTTCTCTCTGGCCCTCACTCCTGTTTCTGTGGAGCTCAGCCAGACTTTGTGGGGATGACACTCGTATCTCCATGCTTTTAGACAAGGGGTCAAGGAAGGCCTCTGGGAAGAGAGGACATTACGGACCGTGACCTGAATGAAGTGAGAGAGGCAAGATGGTAGAAAGAGCATTTTATGTGGATGGAACAGAAAGGAAAGAAATCTAAAGAGGGAACAGGCTGATGGGTTCTAAAAACAACCACCTGGAGAGGAGGGAGCAAGGGAGCAATGGGAAAGATGTGGCTCATGGGGTTGGAGAAATAGCCAGAGTCAGGTTGTGTCCAGCCTTCAACACTGGGAGATTTAGCATAGCAACAACCCCTCAGTATCCAGGGGCATTGGCTCCAGGACCCCTGTGGATACCTACCAAAATCCACGTATGCTCAAGTTCCTTATGTAAAATGGTGCAATATTTGCATATAACCTATGTACATCCTCCCATATACTTTAAATCATCTCTAGATTACCTGTAATACCTAATAAAATGAAAACGTTATGTAAATAGTTGCAGGCACATGAAACATTCAAGTTTTGCTTTCTGGAACTTCCTGGAATTTTTCCCCCATATTTTTGACCCGTGGTTGGTTGAATCCAGAGATGCGGAACATGAGCATACCGAGGGCGGACTGTTTGATTTCACTGTGACAGCAACTAATGGGAGGGTGTGAGCAGAAAAGCAACTGGTTTGTCTTATAATGCGAAGAGATAACTCTGATTATTGTGTGGAAAACAGACAGTAGGAGGGCGAGAGAGCCCAGTTAGGGGCTATCTCAACAATCCAGATGGGAGATGCCGAAGGCCTAGAGTCAGAGGCGGTGACTTTGTTTTTTTGTTTTTTGGTTTTGGCTGCATTGGGTCTTCACTGCTGCGCACGGGCTTTCTCTAGTGCGGTGAGTGGGGGCTACTGTTCGTTGCGGTGCCCGGGTTTCTCATTGCGGTGGCTTCTCTTGTTGCGGAGGATGGGCCCTAGGCGTGCAGGCTTCAGTACTTGCAGCATGTGGGTTCAGTAGTTGTGGCTCGCGGGCTCTAGAGCACAGGCTCAGTTGTTGTGGCGCACGGGCTTAGCTGCTCCGCGGCATGTGGGATCTTCCGACCAGGGATTGAACCCGTGTCCCCTGCATTGGCAGGCGGATTCTTAACCACTGCGCCACCAGGGAAGTCCCTGGTGACTCTGTTTTGACGGTGGAGCTGAATGAGGTGTGAAATATGAGAGAAGGAGAGTCAAGGACGGCTCCAAGTTTTGGCCTGAGGAACAGCAAAGGAGAACAGAGGAGTAGGTTGGAGGTAAATCAGCAGATTGGTTTGAGACATGTTAACTCTGAGATTATTCTGGGACATCCTGGTGGAAAGAATCTGCAGGCAGCTGGAATTCAGAGGGCAAGATCCAGGGAGCAATATGGGGCTGGAGGGACTTCCCTGGCGGTCCAGTGTTTAAGACTTCGCCTTCCAATGCAGTGGGTGCGGGTTCGATCCCTGGTCGGGGAGCTAAGATCCCACCTGCCTCGGGGCCAAAAAACCAAAACATAAAACAGAAGCAATACTGTAACAAATTCAATAAAGACTTTAAAAATGGTCCACATCAAAAAAAAAAAAAAGGGGCTGGACTGCTAATAGTGACTGCTAGGCATTACTTCTCCCTCCAGGCCCTCTTCCCTCATCAATCCATACTAGGATTTCAGGCAGACTCTCCTAAAATAGAGTTTATTATGCCATACCCAAGAAACAAATATCCTCTCCTCTCTTAGTACACCAGTCCCAAAAGGCGAAGACAAGAAGAGCTTCTGTGACGTGATTCCACCACATACCAGGATAGATATTTCCCCTAGGCCTCGACAAAAGCCTCTGCTCCTTTCATGAGCAATATCTCGCTGTCTGCAAATATCCCATTTATTATGTTGTTCATTCCTCTTGCCTGGAATGGTTTCCCTCCTCCCAATATAATTCCTCCAAGATCCAGTTTATGGCTCCCTCCTGAATGAAGCCCCCTCTGACCAGGTCAGGCCACACGGGGCCCCCAATGGTACAGGGAGAACTGAAGAGTCTGCTTTCAACAATCCTGCAACTGGACATATGTTTAAGGCTTTGTTTCTTGTTATGAGTTTAGTCTGCACTATTATAAAGTCCACGAGGACCTGGTTGGCTGACTGCCTTTTAAACTTGCAAAACCCTGCAGCACCTGGCAGGGTGGGACCAGCATCCGGGTAAATCATACAGTGCTAACTGGATTTGTAAGAATGAGACACAATTCTTTATCTAAAGGACGTTACAATCTCTAGTGGCCTGTGGATGTCTCTAAAAATACAACGTGGTCGTGTCTTAATTACCTCTCCTGACAGAGAATTTTAAAAGATACAGATAATAGTAGCTATAGCGCAGAGGCCGCTGCTGCTCTGCCAGATCCCCTCTGATCAGCTCTGTACTGCCCCCTCTCCTCGCTCTGCGTGCCCATCCCCCAGCTTCTGCGTACATTACAGCCAGCAGCTCGCAGACACCCCCCAACAGACATATGCATGGCTAACCAGTTCTGCTTAGCGCCAAAGTGGGACAAACTCTGAAGTGTAAATTATGCTCCAGAGCTCCCTGTAGGATCACCCCCCCACACACCCCGTTTAGCTTTAGCCCCTTCCCTCATTCCTCTCCTGTATTCTCCTGGGAGCAGTTCTTTAACAACTAACAGGCACCTGAATCCTTGGCTCACAGCCTGCTTCTGGGAGCACCCAATTTAGCAAACGCCCCCAAATTCTTTTTATTTGTCTCAGGAATGCAGGGAGCCAATCAGCAGCACTCATAAGATGCTCAGACATACACTGTTCCCTTTTCTTCAGTTCCTGCTCTGCCCACACACCAGCAGTATAGTAACTAGATGTTTAATGAAAGTGGGGTATTCTGGGCCATTATGGATAATACTAAAAGCATAACTGTGGAGTCTAAATTAAAAACAAAACCCTAATTTACAAGAATAATTAGCATTCAAAACAGCCTCAGATGTCACTGGGGCCAAACCTCTGTCTTATGCACTGTTGCCCTACAGCAACCCCAGTAGGTGGCTGTCAGACTCTGCTTGTTTCCCTATAGTAACAGGCAACTTACTTCCCTATCTTGGCAGTTAGCTTTCATTTTAGACAGTCCCAATTGTCAGGAATTTTATTGCACATTGAGTCCTGATCTAGCTCTCAGCAACTATTCGAATTCCATGTGTCCTTCTATTCATAAACCTGCAGTAAGGCTCATGAACATACTAGAAAGAAATGAGACATCTCTGAGTCTCAGAAACCAACCTGCGAATCTTTAAGTGTTAATGATCCTGATCATTAATGACCCATTTTAGGGCTTAATTTCTTGGCCTATCCAGGTGCAATTAAACAAATTGGCTCCTTAGCTTCTGTACAATCTGCCATTATGAAATATTTGCTCTAAATGATAGTTTTTCAACGTTAATAGTGAAATCACACATCAAGTCTTGACAAGGTTCCCGCATTTGGAAACTTGAGCTGCTTCCCTAACAATGCAGGCATTTTTTTCTAATATCTAAAAACGAGGCACCGTCAATTGTGATTTGTATTTGTTTTTTGTTCAAGACTATTCTGTTAATGTTTATAAGCTCTTGAAACAAGAGACGGAAATTCTACTCCCATCATTTTCCCATTTCAGATATGATTGAATAATCGTCCAAGATTAAGTGAGTCAAGTGGAAATAATTAGGAAAGGGAAAAAGGCCCAGATTCTTCAATTTTCAGTTCCATTACATTTTATTCCAAGAGCAAAGGCATTCTGTTAGTCTGAAGCAAGACATACTTCCAAAGAAAACGAGGCACAATCAAAGGCCTTTTGTTTTCCCTTTCTCCAATGAGCGTCCTCTATCTGGGCTGTGATGTTTATACATCACCTTGCAGGGATTCCTTTGTTCTTCAGAAATCAAATGCCACCAAAATATGTTTCTGAAGAAACTCAGCCAGAAGGAAAGACAAACAGCATTTTTTTCAAGAGGGTTAAGGTTTAGTACCGGAACATTCTCATCAAGCACTCTCTATGACACTTTGAGCAATGTGGATCTTGGGGAATTAACTCACTGCCAAAAGGCTTAAAAATAATTACAATGAATTAACCTATTACATTAATTACAATTAATTTCCAGTTGAATCTAAAAATTCTCTCTCTAGGGATTCCTCAGCACTGACATTTATGAAGTGGCTTTGGCATATCATAGGTAATTAATCTCCAACAATCTGCTGTCAAATTCATTTCCTTTGGGAATGACCAATTTGCAAAGAAGGAAAGAAATGAAAGTGAAGACTTAGAAAAATGGTATTGGAAGAAAACTCTTCGGGAACAAGAGGTACTGTCCAATTGGACACCCTGAATTTCTACAATAGGAAGTACTTATTTGGTTAGCACTGACTCCAAAGGCCAAACATTTTATCTATAGCTACTTAATGAACATGCCAATATATTTGAATAAATACACATACCAGGGTATATCTCAATAAGAGACATGAAAAATCAACTCCTATATAGATACAACAAAACTACTGGTTATTTAGTAAAAAATGGTGATTCATGGGGAACTGTTTGCAGAAAGAGAATTTCAGAGTAAAAAGGAACCAGAGTCCAGTAATGCTATGCGCCAGTGAGATAGCAGTGCTATCCAGCAGAACTCTCTCAGATGATAGAAAAGTTCTGTACTGTACTAATTGGTAGCCACTAGTCACATGTGATTAATAAACACTTGAAATGTAGCTAGTGCAATTGAGGAACCAAACTTTATTTTATTTTAATCTAATTTTAATTAATTTAAATTTAAATGTAGGGTACTGAACTGCCCAACATTACTGCATATCATGGTGGCAGCTCAGCCTTTGTTTAAATCCCTTCAATGACAGGGAACTCACTTCCTTACAACTCATTGCATTCCCCTGTTAAATAGGTCTAATCATTAGAAAGGTTTGCCTCAAGTTGATCTGTAATCTGCCTCCCATAATTTCTACTCACTGGAGTTTATTTCTCCCCTCTTCCCCCAGACCACACAGAATAACTTTGCTTGTGGTCTACTTTATATTTCTTTTAAAATTTGAGAAGGCTCAAAATGCTACAGTATCACAGAATTTCAGCTCTAAAAGGGGCAGTAGTTTACTTTCTTTGTCAGCCCTCCCTTAGCAGTTTTTTCTCCAGGCTGAATATCTTTAGTTTTTAATATAGACAAGAGTAATCTCAGGTAGGAGGAGATTGGGCCTCTTAGTTTGACAAACTGGTTCAACTACTGGGTGATCCAGAGCAGATATATTGACTTGCCTGAGTTTAGTCCCCCTTTTGTAAAATAAAGATGATACCACTGAGCTATCTTGGTTGCTTTAAGAAATAAATTAGATAAGGTTGAGAAAGTGCTTGAAACCATGTTTGGTACACAGAAGTCACTTACCTAAAATGTCAGTCCCTGCTTTCTCATGTAGCATATTATTCCATTCACCACACCAATTACTCTTAACACTGGACCTCACTGGATGTGTAAATGTGCAAATGATATGCCAATACTAATATAGTGAACTAGCTGTGTGACCAGGAGAGAGTGTAACAGAACAAACACATCCCTTGTTCTAGATGTTCTACCTCTATCAATTCAACCGAAAAGAATCAATAGCTTTTTAAAGTCCATGTTATATTATTCATTCATTCATTCATTCCATTTACTGAATCCCTTACTGTGTTCCCCAAACTATGCTAGGCCTAGAAGATAAAGTTATGCCCAAGATAACCTGGTTCCCTGCCCTCATGGAGTTTATAGTGTGGCTAAAATAAAACTTGCCATTAAGTAAAATTTCTAGATCTCTTTTCAAAAGTGATGCTCTTTATTTCTGATGGCTCTTTATATTCAGAAGCTAACTTTTTACATCTCCATTGTCATTTGGTGGTACAGAAACTCTTGGCTGCATTTCATTTGACTCTGTCACTCAGCTGGCTACCACATTCCCCACTTCGGGGCCATTTACAAACTTGATGAAAATATCCACTGGCATCAAAGATGGTATTAAATGATGATGTTAAATCTCTAAACAAGAGTGAGTTATCTCTGAAAAACAGCCCGTGCTCTATTGATATTAACAGCCATTAACAGCCACTTAAATAATAGTTTAGCATATGGGTCATGAAAAATAGGACTGTGGGCTCTGGACCCAAAATACCTGGATTTGAGCTTTTGTACCCTTACTTATGAAATGTTAGACAACTGTTAACAAGTAGTTTAACATCTCTTTAGCTCAGTTTCCTCTGTACAATGTGGGTAGTTTATAAGGTGGTTGTTGGGGATAACAGATAACATGAGATAATAAATTATTTCACCAATAATGGTATATAGTCAACGTTCAACACATGTTAACTACCATTTCTATTCTTACATTTTTCCCATTAATATCCAGTGTGGAAACATTATAACACTGTATAACATGCACCTTTATTTTCTTTTTTCTCCCATCCATCTTTAGTTACTTTTCTCTTTATTTTTATCATACCATAATATGGCAATAAGACAAAGGAAAAAGAACGGAGACTTCGGGGTCTAGTAGATACAAGTTCAAATTTCAGCTCTGCTACCTACTAACACGTGGCCTTTGGCAAGATATTTAACCTTGAAAGTTTTCAGTACCATCCTCTGTAGAATGGTGGTGATAACACCAACACTGTGGGGTTATTACAGGATTACATGAGATGACCTACAGAAAGGGGCTAGTGTAGTACATAGTTAATTTTTTTTTTTTTTTTTTTTGCTCAAGAAGAGAAGCTATTATAATTGTTAAGAGTGATACTTGTTAGAACCCCCTGTGGTCTTGCTTAGCCTCATAAATAGAGTCTGTGGCCAAACAGTGCCTTATTCAAGACATTAGCACAGTTTTCACAGATGAATATCACTCTGAAATTATTCTATCTCAGAAGTATGTAGCTAGCTTTTACTCAATTTTCTAATTGGACTTTTCCCAAAATATATTAGAAATCAAAACCAACAACAAAACATTTTCAGAACACTTCGGGGGATGTTAATACTTACCTAGATGTCCTATTTACCAAAATCTGTACCACTATCTAGCTCTCCTGGACAGAGTTGGAGAATTGAGGTTCAAAAGTATGTTGAAATCATAAAGGCATGCAGGTTGGATTTTCTGCATTGTTTACATTTGTAAAAACACCATTTTCCTCCTAAGTCAATATTATTCTAAAATTGACACCAAGAATCCTACATTTTGTTTTCTGAGTGGAAAATGATATACAAATGAACACAGTTAAAGGTAGATTCAAACTTCATTTGGAGGAACATCTAAAAGGCAGAACATTAAACTGAAGGATGGATTCTTTTTTTAGACAAATACAGAAATATTAACATGGAATTTCACACGGCATGAAAAACATCCTCCTTCACCCTTTGGGGCCTGGTTACGAGGTTGTAAAGACTCAAGAAGAAGGGTTTCTTCTATCATAGCTTCATAAATTCCTCCTGACACCAGCTCATTGCCCTAATGTGACGACACACATTCCATCCCATCCAGTCAAGTGTAGCATTTTTCTTTCTATTCAAGTATTCTCAAGGTTTAATTAAAGCAGCCAGCTATCTAGTAATTACTTCCCCCGTCCATCTTACCAGCTCTTTATTGTCTCCCTTTGAATTGATTTCTGACTACAACCCCTGCCTATGCTATAGTTTAGGAGGAGTGAGGAGAGACTAACTGCATAAGTTATTTTTTCCTTCCTTTCATTTAATTAAAACAGACTGTCTGAAAAAGATTTAAGGCTGATTTTCACGTATATCGGTGTTTGGACAATTTTCAAATGCCTACTTCTAAAAGTTGAAGGCTGTCACTTCAAAGGAGAGCACTTGCCTTCTGTTTAATTTTCCTCAAGTACACTGCTGACAGCATCACCCCCACCCCCGCTCCAAAGCCCTTTAGTGACTCTCTACCAAGCACTACCTACCCCCAAACTCACCAGCTTTAACAGGTGGGCTCTCCCCTAGCTGTGTGCTTTCACGTCCTATGCCTCATGTCACACAGAGCCAACATGCTCTCCTCTATAACCCTTGCTCATTCTCATTCATGTCTTATGCTGTACTTCTGGCCACAAGCTTCCCTCATCTGGAGTCCCCCTTACTCCAGACTCTGCATATCTATAACACATTCTGCATATTCTTCAAGGTCCAATTCAATGTCACCTCTTCCTCGAAGTTGTCCCACATCTTTCCATTCCAAAGTAATTTCTTCCTTTTTAGACATTCCAATAGCAATTTCTCTGTATCACTCTGATAGTATTGTGGTTTTCTACATTCTATAATACTTACTTATACATTATATGTGTGTGTGTGTCACAGAAGATAAAAAGTGTCCTTGTAAACAGAAACCATGTCTGTTTAATCATATAAGCTAAAACAGTGCTTCTTTTCACATGAAAGGTACTCTATAAGTATTTGGGGAAATGTGTGAACAAATAAAGGAATGAATAACAAATGAATCAATAGCTGCTAAGGATTCATTAATCCATGCTTATCCTTTAGAGCAGCTCCTAAAGGCAGATAAAATCATGTCTTCATTGCAATACAAAAGGAAAAAAAGAGTGAGGCAGTTTAAGCATGCCGAAATTATCAACTGAGAATAAAACAGGAACTAGACAATGAAATCTTTTTTTTTTTAAACATCTTTATTGGAGTATAATTGCTTTACAATGGTGTGTTAGTTTCTGCTTTATAACAAAGTGAATCAGTTATACATATACATATGTCCCCATATCTCTTCCCTCTTGCGTCTCCCTCCCTCCTACCCTCCCTATCCCACCCTTCTAGGTGGTCACAAAGCACCAAGCTGATCTCCCTGTGCTATGCGGCTGCTTCCCACTAGCTATCTATCTTACGTTTGGTAGTGTATATATGTCCATGCCACTCTCTCACTTTGTCCCAGCTTACCCTTCCCCCTCCCCGTATCCTCAAGTCCACTCTCTAGTAGGTCTGTGTCTTTATTCCCGTCTTGCCTCTAGACAAGTGAAATCTTAACAGAAGTTTTTTTGTTTTTTAAAGATACTTGGGAAGTTTATTTCCTTATAATGCTCAGTCCCTGTTCATGCCAAATTTCACTAGATAAAAGTATTCACATTTATATGTTGTCTATTGGAATGTGCAAATGAGCAATTTTTCCAGAAATGCTCATTCATTACATTTGTACTTCCCATCTCTTATTCACCTGGAAGGGCTGGGAACAAATCCAACTTTCTACCTTGCTTTTAAAGATTCACTGTCTAGCATATATTTGACAAGCAGAACAGAAATTTCGAGCCAAGTGGACCTGAAATGACACACTCTAGCGCCCTTTTTGACAATGTACACTGTCAAAACAAGACCCTCCATCTTTTGGACCCTGGTTGATTAAGTGTCCAGCCATGTCCTTGGTCTCCCTGGTCATTCCTCCACATTCAGCCTTTAATATTGTTCCAGGGTCTTTTTCCCCCTGAGGTAATGCAAACCAACATAAGAGCTTGCCCCTGGTGTTATTTTCATCAAGGCACAGAAGCATTTTACTGAAGGTAACTTCCCCTCTCGTCTGAGGACTGTATATCTAAGAGTGATGCATGAATCACATAAACTTTTAATGCTTTGGTGAAATGAAGCTCTTCTCTTTGGTCATGGGAAAGGAAGCCTGGTTCAGAGAAGTTCTTTACAGTAAAGCCTGAGACAGGAACTGGACTCTTCTAGAGACTTCCTGTAGTCTCTGCAGCTTCTGCCAAAGTCTTCTTCAGGTTTAGAACCTACTATTCCTCGTTTGGACACTCACATTACTTTGTCTTTCTTCTTATCATCCACCCACTGCAATGAACTCCAATCCCCTCTCCAAAAAATTAACTGCACCCCAGAACTGCAGACTAGGAAGCCAAAAATCCAAGGAAACTATGGAAGGATAATGATGGCTGCCAGTAGCCACTCATAGTGCACGCATTACATTTCAGAAGCTCTGTCCTAGACTATGCAAGCCTTGCTGGTTCTGACAGTATGGGGAGAAATGACAGTAGGTCACGATGATGAAGCAGAAACAGGTGTTGTCAATGTTCCATGTTGTCCTCTAAGCTGGAGAACATGATGTTATTTTTCTTCCCCAGAGGTTCTGCCACTTGCAGGACTTAGCATGTATGCTTTTGTTTTCCAGGTCTATAAGAAACTCCAAACTCAGTGTTCTGCTGTGTCTAACTCCACTCTCAAATGCTCTAGGCCTCATGTTGCTTGTCTGTCATCATTATTAGCACCCCCTTGGGAAGATGTTATTATTGGAAGTGATTTCACATTCTGACAATGCAGGGAGATAGTACAAGTTGTGGCTACTTCAGATCTCTGCAAAGAGTCCTGTGTACTGGTAACTTTTAGTCCAGTAGAAATAAAAAAATACTCATATATATATGAGTATATATATATATATATAAAAGAAAGGAAAAGTGCCATCAAAAGACATGTCCCCTTTAATCCCCAATAATCCTCCAAAGTAGAACAAGGGAAAATAGATGTGTTGTAGAGTCAAACAACCAACATTTTCAGCCAGTGTAGGGGGAATATTTTAGGTCTGACTTTAAAGGAAAAAAAAATAGATATTTTATTTTTAAACAGAAATTAACAAGTCAGCAGTGCTCCATGTAAAAGAAAATCTTAGAAACAAAAAATAGAGACACTAAGAAATAATAATTTATCCTTCTGAGAATTCTGTTTTATTGTCCACAGAAAGTAAAGCCTGTGCTTTTTAGCAGAAATCCAAGAGTCTGTTCACAATGGAAAGCATACATCTTTGTAAAACTCCCCTAGTAATCAAACATCAAGGAAAGGTAGTATGTGAAATACAGGAGACTTAATTTTTCCCTGGTATTTTGAAGATCAAAAGAATATCTCTATTCTACCAACAAGACATCCCCCACCCCCAGTCTTCTACCACCCCACTAGGGGAACCAAGCAAATTCCTTGGTTTCTCATGTCATTACCACAGGCTGAAATGATGTAACAATAACAGCAAGCAGAGGTGTCCCCCTGCGCCAACTCTCTAATCAGTTTCAAAGTATGTTTTGTTGGTTCTCATTGACGCCCCTCAAAAGAACTGGTCTCAAAAGTTTTACAACAAATTGTGTGATTAAATTCTTTAAATACGTCTGTCCATTACTAATCCTCTTTTGCCAACATCCTTTTCAGAGAAAAATTGCAGCGCTCCATGGTGCCTGATTTATATTTCATTTTGAGAACAGGAAGTAAAGGGATTAAAGTTAAGGATTAAAACACTTACTCTTTACTGCATTTTTTTCACCTCCTGAATGGCTTCCTGGTTGCCATGGCTACTGTTCACTGGTCCTTAGTCCTGAATACACGTCTTTGCATTAATAAAATATTTAAATGCAACTTCACGGAAAACAATAGGGAAAGTAGCTTTAAGTTCAATTGCTCTTGAAAGAAGAAACTAGAATTTTTAAAAAAATCTTTTTTCTTCATTCTTTTATTGGTACCTCAAGAGTGAAACAAACTAAAAGACAGCACAGGGACAGTCTAAAGATACACAAATGATAATCAGAATTATGCAGCAGGGGTACAAGGAGATTACTTTGAGATAGTGAGTTGGCTCTTAGCTTACAAACCAGTGTTTGTAGGAAGATTAAGGGTCCCTGGGAATTTCTCAAATGTTGCAACACCACAGAACATTTTAAAGGCAAAAACACACGTAAATGCAGTGTTGCAATTCCACATTGCAAATACCAGCCAGGAAATGAAAAACTGAGGCTTTTACCACCACAAAGTTAACTTAACCATATCAATGCAAATATCACGGCTTGGTATCCAAGTCATTGAGGGCAGCATCTGCATAGGAGTGTGGCCAAAGAGGTGATAGCCACGAACAGCAGGTGCTGTCAGGGCTGAAGATGTCTGCATGTACAGTGCACACAGCTGATGCTGAGCTGGGCGTCAAAACGGAAGGGTGACATTGATAAGACAAGTGAGCAAACACAACTGCATTTGAGTTGTTCCTTTAAAAACACTCCCCTGACATTCATTTTAGAATGTACTGCCTACATTCTTTTTAAAAGCCAAGGAAAACTAAGGAGATGGAATAGCAAAAAACCCATTTTAAGATCTATTCTTAAAGTCCAATAGGAGGATAGGCTCCAGGGTAAATTGTGGAGTGACTTCTAAAACATCACCCCAGCCATTTTTTTCCAACGCTCCCCAATGCTTGGTTTTTCTCTGCCTTATCGTCCAGTGGTCGCAAACTATTCCTTTATCCCCTGGAGACCCTACTGAAACCACCTCCCCCAGATCCAAGTACACCCATCATTTCTCACTTCTTCTGATCTCATACTCCCATTAAAACCACCTTCCTCTCACAATACCCATGGAAGACAGACCTGCTACTTGAACATTTGTAATTGAAGCCATACTGATACATTTTGGGAGTGAAGGGACTGTTGCATTGCCTGTGCCATATAACAGAACAAAATTATACAAGATCTGGAGACAATCTGTAGACAGTAACTGGAAAGAATGATTGTAATGGTGGCAACTCTAAGCATTGTAACAGGCTAGTGGTATAGATAATTCTAGGTACAGGTGAACAAATCCAACCATGAGATAATTGGTGCTACCCATGGGCAGGACTGTAGTATCTGAAACAAACATGTATGGAAATGGCAAGTTATATACAGACCCACAAGGTATACAATCATTTCTTTTAAACATCCATGTTCCTTCTTTCCTGGCTTCAGTCTTTTCTTTTGGAAATCATTTATTTTGGGACAATCCTGAAGATTTAGGGCCACCCCAGGGCAGGCTGGGGTTACTGTTTGGCTATTCCTGCACATTTGCAATCAAGAGGGAGCAATAAGAACCTACTGTTGAGAGGCAATTCTCCATGGGTCTCTCAAGTTTCTCTACGTCTTGGGAACAGAGAGGCACTGACTCCCTTATTAGACTATCTTTTTTAAGGATGTTTCTATACCAAACAGCTTTGGAAAACTGACTAGGTTAGTATCTTCCTCCTTAGCAAAGGGCAGGCATACTTTCACCCATTACAGGTATCCCTCGCTTTTCTAAAGTTTGCTTTATGCCACTTCGCTTTTACAAAAGACCTACATAGTACCTGTTTTCTCTAACCGAAAGAAATTTAAGGATTTTTGCTTTTATAAAAAAAAGGAGAAAAGAGAAAATAGGGTTCAGCATTTGTTTTGTAGTGAGGTGTTACGGAGGCAGTGCACACCCAGGGCAGTGAGAGTGGCACCACCAACCTCCTTCCCCACTCAGTATCTCAGCATCAAGGCTCCATAGCGTTGAACTGCGTCTATGAGCATCTGTGCTTTATCTCCATTCATTTTGTGCATCTGTTAGCAAGATGTGTCCTAAGGTAATTGCTTCTTTGCTTTATGCCATTTCTGCTTATGAAAGGTTTCACAGGAATGCTCTACTTTTGGGTAGCAGGGTGAATCTATATAAAAGATTTGGGTTCCCTAAGCTCAGAACTTTCCTCTTTTAACACAATCCACTGAGTGTGCAAGTGTCAGCTGGCCCTCTTTGTGTCACCTTGTGGGAACTGAGACTTAAGAAACTTGCACAAGAAAAAGATGAGGGACTTCCCTGGTGGCACAGTGGTTGGGAATCCGCCTGCCAATGCAGGGGACATGGGTTTGATCCCTGGTCCGGGAAGGTCCCATATGCCGCAGAGCAACTAAGCCTGTGAGCCACAACTACTGAGCCTGCACTCTAGAGCCCGTGCTCCACAACAAAAGAAGCTACTGCAGTGAGAAGGCCGCGTACCACAATGAAAAGTAGCTCCCGCTCACCACAACTAGAGAAAGCCCGCACGTGAAGCAACGAAGACCCAACGCAGCCAAAAATAAATAAATAAATAATAAATAAATTTATAAAAAAAAATAAAAATAAAAAGATGATACTCTGGCTACCGCCACTGCTGTGAGTAATAACCTCACCTTGTCTCTGACCAGGAGGCTCATGTCTTCTGCCAGCATCCATGAAAGTGTGGCAGGCTAATTTACTAGCTTGTACCTAGGGTAAAATCTCAGATACTTTATAGTTCCTGCCACTTACAAGACCATCCACAGGATGTACAGAGCACTAGGCAAAAGATTTTGCAGGGCTTCTGTCAAAATAATTAATTTGAGTCACCCCAAATCAGTATGTCAGCATCACACTAGAGGGCCAATCTCAAGTGATTCAGCAAAAGAAATGCACATTGGCCAGCACAAGTGATCTGCTCACGAGGCTGCCCTCTTGGAATTAGGTCTGGCCTACAGGGCCTCAGGATGATCTCATAGGCATGTCCAAAAGCTCATTAGGGCACCTAGTTGACCCCACATATGGGGTAGAGGGTGAGAGAATGCCCTGAAGGAGAGAAATTAGGGCTGGCACCTCTGTGGGTGCTAGTCTGGGCTCAGGGTTCCCCACCTGGATGGTACTGCTGGTCCAGTCACCAAAAAAGGGTTTAGAAAAATTTGAGGAAGGTACTCCAAAGCATGGGGGCCTCTAGGGGCAGAGCCTCAGTCAGGGGCCCTGCTACCATCTTCTAACAGAAGGCTACTACAGAGCTTCTGGGAATGATCATCATGCCAAGAACTTGCGGACAAGTTACAAAAGAACTTGCGGACAAGTTACAAAATTTCCCGTGTTGGAAAATCAGACAGCCCATAGTAAGAATGGTAGAGTCAAAGGAGCACCGGATGTGGAGTCAGAAAAGCTCAGCTGGAGTACTACTTACTGAGTGTGCTTTGTAAAGACAGCTAGCTTCTCAGAAGCTTAGGTCTTTCATCTCTAAAATGGGATTACAATAATTACAACACTGACCTTGTATAACTGTTGTGAAAATTAAAGAGCTAAACAGGCATGAAAATGCCCAGTAAACTGTGCTACACAGGTATTTAATGGTTCTTATTGTTCTTCTTTCCGTTTCCTTTAAACACATTTCATAAGGGAAGAGAATAAAAATGGGTAATTGCACCCATTGTGTTATTACTGGATATTTTAAATGCCAATTCACCCCTTTTTGCCATCACCGACGGTTGAAGAGATTTAGTGGTAATGAGTTTGTGAGTGTTTTGCTGTGTTGAAGGCTTTAATCAACTTCAAGCTAAATATTCTGGGGTGGGAGGCGGCTCATAATTGGGGTAGAGATGGGAGGTGGGGAAAACATCATGAACATTGGGTTCCTCTGTTCACTTATGCCAAGACTGAGG
Source organism: Balaenoptera acutorostrata (assembly GCF_949987535.1). Classification (NCBI taxonomy): domain Eukaryota; kingdom Metazoa; phylum Chordata; class Mammalia; order Artiodactyla; family Balaenopteridae; genus Balaenoptera; species Balaenoptera acutorostrata. The sequence goes on along the minus strand of NC_080069.1, from coordinate 70,556,054 downwards.
GCACCCTAATGTGTCTGAATCTTTATGACTTGAAAATTGGGGAACTTGTTCTTGACATTTTTCCATATGAAAGAACAAGATTTTTTTAAAGGAGCAGGGGAATGGGTCATCCTTGGTTGCTAATTTGAGTACAAAGAAATGAAATCTGATTTCCATGTTTGCTTATGTACATATGAGGAAATATCAAGGATGTCCTTTGTAAAACTATCATCTCAAAATACAATTTCTATTCAAAGTCCACAGTGGGTAAATATTCTCAAATTCCTATAGCTGGCACTTGCATGCTAGGCTAGCCCAAAGCATTGTTGTGAAACAGAGCTTCTTGTCTGTTGTGTTCTGTCACCTTTTTAACTGTTTTCCCTTTTGAGTCTCCTTTTTCAGAGACCAGTGATGTTCTTGCCAATATTGAGTGATAAAGGCTCCTCATGGCAGTGATTTTTACTATATACTACGGAGTAAAAAGAATCAAAACAGAGGGGTCCCATATTTATATATGATAGAAAAATATATGGAAAGATACGCAGCAGTGTTAAGCGACTTTGATCAACTATATCACAACTCTGCTACTACCTGGCTTCTATATATCCCATAGCTGAGAGTCCCAAATGGGAATTATTAGAAAAACGATTGCTGGAAGTAGGGTGAGAGAGGACAGCAAGGCCTAGCATAGGAGAGAAGACAGCAAGAGAGCCCACTAACTCGTCAGGGAATTCAAGATTCTAATGTTACACTAACTCTGCTACCAAAAACACTTGTAAACATGATTATAAAAGTATGTTTTGAGAAAGTACAAAGAGATAAGGCCCAGAAAAATGGAAAAACAGAAATCCATACCTCAAATTTCAACAAGGCAAAAAAAGATAAAGTCTAGAAATGCAACTGATAACCAGAATGCTTAAACTTCATGGTTGGAAAGATTCTAGAAATAATATAGGTTCGTGAACAGTTCAAGAGAAAGTAAGTCAACAGGAGCTAGGATGGGGTTATTGAGAACAACCAGAGAATCCTCATTTCCTTTTTAGATACCATTAGCTGAAAGCCACACATATAATGAGCCTAGATTACAACAACTTATTTAGTAAAGTGTCTCACGATAGCATTTTGGAGAAGACTGAGAAACCTGGAATTGATGATAGCCCTGCTGGATAGATGAGCCACTGTATCTAAACAATATTGATTAACAAAAATATGCCAACCTAATTGTCTTGTCTCCTTTCACCCTAGATCCCTAAATCATGCCCCACATTACCACCATAATTATCTTTATAAATCAGAAATCTGACCACGATCTACCTTTAAACATCTCAGTATGATATATAAGGCCCTTTGACATCAGTTCCCTGTCAACCTTTTCAGTTCAGTGCTGCCTCAATAGCCAATAAATGACACTGATGGTCTCCCGTGACCCTACCTGAAACTGTATTCTATGGCACAAATGAAAGGGAGAGAATAGAAAGGTATGCAATCTGTATGCTAAAAAAATCTGGAAGCTGGGTAATAAGTAAAAATTGTTGGTAACAGGAATATTAATGCAGAATTTCTGCATACATCAGTAAGGTCATTGATGGAAACAAAGAAGCATACTTGGAAGACAGAACTAGAGCTCCTGTGTGGGTGTTCCAGGAAGGTAGATTTTTGACTTAATAATATAAAGAATGTTTGGACATATTAGACTTGCTAAATAACAAAAAAAGAGATTGTCTTAAAAATCAGAAAGCTTAAGATTTCATGAAGAGCCGTCATGAATATCTTTTGGAACTTTCTGAATGTGATTCCCCATGCTGGGTTCCAGGGAAGATGAGGGTCCATTTAAGGACTCTTATAATTCTAATGGACTGCAGCTGTGCCCACAGCTGGCCCCTATAGTGGCAGCACAGCAAGCACCCATCCCCAAAAGAAGAAAAACATCTTTCTATTCCAGTGAAAAGGACAGCCCTATCGAGGCAGCGACTATCTGTAGTCCTTTAACAGTTACATAAGAGTTAGTCCGGACTCAACAAACAGTGGAAACAGTGAGCATTTAAGATGTCACATGACACTTTGCTAGAGTTTATAAAGAGGGGTCTGGATTGCTGGGCGGGAGAATAATCTTTTGCCAAAACGTTCTGTGGAATGCCAAGATTGCAAACAGTACGTCAAGACTTAACGGATGGCTTTGCGTTAGGCAGTATTAGCTAATTCTGGAGCACATTCTGTAGGTGTTGTAGGAAAACAGCATAACACCTTTGGCATCATACTTGGTTCCCTTTCCACTTCTAAACTTTCTCATTTCTCAGAAACAAACTAAAGAGAGTAGAAGTAGTAATAAAAAATTCATCCTGACTCTAAAGGCCAAAAGAATAAAATAAGATAATGTATACAAAATGGCTCTGAAATGTTAAAGCATTAAATGTGGGCAAAATAAGGTTATCACCATCACTATTAAAACAACTGAGTCACAGAGATTGGATTCCACTTGCTGAACAACTCAAGAGGTGCCTTGCAGAAGGCTCAAATATCTATTCGTCAAGTTCCCCTAACTTCTCAAGCAAGAATCCAAATAAACCAGCTGAGGCAGGAAAAATCTCTTCTCCCCTCAGAAAATTCTTGCTATTATCTGACTTTTGCCTCTGTACACCACTAATAAAAGCCAGTTTCCCCAGCAGAAATAGGGGACGACAAGGCATTTTGCTCTTTATTGTAACACCTTCTAACTCCCACCACCGTGGCCACAGCTATACCTCCTCCAAGGATTGAGCTCCGTCTTGTGCAGGCTTGCAACAAGCACTGCACACGTGTTTCCTCACTAGTAGCTACCACATACCTACGGCACTGCTGTTACTGTCCAGATTTCACAAATAAGAGCAATTTAGAAGAGGCAAAGTCAGGAAACAATCAAGGTCTATAACGGGCATAAAAGTAAAACTCTTCTGCATGAAATCTATATCCATCCATCTGCCATTCACATAACAATACCTATAGGAAAACTGACAAATGGCAGGAATTTTCAACCCAAAGACATGGATTCTCTCCAGTAAGTTTGTCTGGTTGAGATTTTAAAACAGACAAACATGAACACAAATGTGTTTCTAGTATGAAGAAAACACAAAATGGATATATAAACAATTCACAATTATGTCATAATCTCAGTTTCCATTAATTGTTTTTTTTTTAATTAATTAATTTATTTATTTATTTATGGCTGTGTTGTGTCTTCGTTTCTGTGTGAGGGCTTTCTCTAGTTGCGGCAAGCGGGGACCACTCTTCATCGCGGTGCGCGGGCCTCTCACTATCGCGGCCTCTCTTGTTTCGGAGCACAGGCTCCAGACGCGCAGGCTCAGTAATTGTGGCTCACGGGCCTAGTTGCTCCGCGGCATGTGGGATCTTCCCAGACCAGGGATCGAACCTGTGTCCCCTGCATTGGCAGGCAGACTCTCAACCACTGCGCCACCAGGGAAGCCCCCATTAATTGTTTTTAAGCAGCTAAAATCTCCTTGAGGTAAAATAAATTAATGGAGAACTCTGGAGCGGGGAAAACCAAATCACTAAAATTTCAACAACCCTTGTCTTCTCTCTTAGAAACACTTAATGGACAACATGATGTAATTCTAGTCGTAACAGCTAACCTTTATTGGTCATGTATAACGTATCAGTCACCATGCTAAGCACTGTACTGTCATTATTTCATTTACTATAATACAAACACACTGTATTAACAAATATTATACGACACAAACTTATGACAAAAATGACTGAATTAAAAGTTAACATATGATAAATTTCTATGATTCTGTAAATTCTCTGATATATAACACAAAATACATGTTTAAAAAAGGATCTGCTGGGCTTCCCTGGTGGCACAGTGGTTGAGAATCTGCCTGCCAATGCAGGGGACACGGGTTCGAGCCCTGGTCTGGGAAGATCCCACATCCCGCGGAGCAACTAGGCCCGTGAGCCACAACTACTGAGCCTGCGCGTCTGGAGCCTGTGCTCCGCAACAAGAGAGGCCGCGATAGTGAGAGGCCCGCGCACCGCGATGAAGAGTGGCCCCCGCTTGCCGCAACTAGAGAAAGCCCTCGCACAGAAACGAAGATCCAACACAGCCATAAATAAATAAATAAATAAATAAATAATAATTAAAAAAAAAAAGGATCTGCTTATTTGCTTAAAGTATAATCCTCTTGTACTCTCTTAGCATAGTATCTATAAATTAATTGGCATGAACAAATTTGCTTTGAACCATCACTGGTATAAGAAAAGGGAGTAGAACCAGTATATCCAATAATTAATTTCCTTACGTTTTCCTAGTGAATAATCAATTTGCACTAATATAAATTACATTTTGAAGTTTACTATGCCCCATTTTTGTGTGGCTAGTGTCACCTTCAAATAAAGTAGCCTCAGTTAAATTTTAACATAATGAATTTTAGTTTCTGGGTGTGATGGTCAGTTTTATGTGTCGGCTTGGCTAGCCTCTAGGCCTTAGTTATGCAATAAAACACTAATCTAGGTATTGCTATGAAGGTATTTTTTTAGATGTGATTAACATTTACAGTCAATTTTTTTTAACATCTTTATTGGAGTATAATTGCTTTACAATGGTGTGTTAGTTTCTGCTTTATAACAAAGTGAATCAGCTATACATATACATATATCCCCATATCTCCTCCCTCTTACATCTCCCTCCCACCCTCCCTATCCCACCCCTCTAGGTGGTCACAAAGCACTGAACTGATCTCCCTGTGCTATGTGGCTGCTTCCCACTAGCTATCTATTTTACGTTTGGGAGTGTATATATGTCCATGCCACTCTCTCACTTCAGCCCAGCTTCCCCTTTCCCCTCCCCACGTCCTCAAGTCCATTCTCTACATCTGCGTCTTTATTCCTGTCCTGCCCCAGGTTCTTCATAAACTTTTTTTTTTTTAAGATTCCATATATATGTGTTAACATACGGTATTTGTTTTTCTCTTTCTGACTTACCTCACTCTGTATGACAGACTCTAGGTCCATCCACCTCACTACAAATAACTCAATTTTGTTTCTTTTTATGGCTGAGTAATATTCCATTGTATATATGTGCCACATCTTCTTTATCCATTCATCTGTCGATGGACACTTAAGGTGCTTCCATGTCCTGGCTATTGTAAATAGAGCTGCAATGAACATTGTGGTACATGACTCTTTTTGAATTATGGTTTTCTCAGGGTATATGCCCAGTAGTGGGATTGCTGGGTCCCATGGTAGTTCTATTTTTAGTTTTTTAAGGAACCTCCATACTGTTCTCCATAGTGGCTGTATCAATTTACATACATTCCCACCAACAGTGCAAGAGGGTTCCCTTTTCTCCACACCCTCTCCAGCATTTATTGTTTGTAGATTTTTTGATGATGGCCATTCTGACTGGTGTGAGGTGATACCTCATTGTAGTTTTGATTCGCATTTCTCTAATGATTAGTGATGTTGAGAATCCTTTCATGTGTTTGTTGGCAATCTGTATATCTTCTTTGGAGAAATGTCTATCTAGGTCTTCTGCCCACTTTTGGATTGGGTTGTTTGTTTTTTTGATATTGAGCTGCATGAGCTGCTTGTAAATTTTGGAGATTAATCCTTTGTCAGTTGCTTCATTTGCAAATATTTTCTCCCATTCTGAGTGTTGTCTTTTTGTCTTGTTTATGGTTTCCTTTGCTGTGCAGAAGCTTTTAAGTTTCATTAGGTCCCAATTGTTTATTTTTGTTTTTATTTCCATTTCTCTAGGAGGTGGGTCAATATAGTCAATTTTTAATACAATCAGCTGAAAGGCCTTAAGAGCAGAACTGAGATTTCCCTGAGAAAGAAGAAATTTCACCGGTGGACTGCTCATCCAATCCTAGAAGTAAGAACTCTGGAGACATCTTGACTCTACACTTCACCCCTGGCATCCAATCCATCACCACATCCTGTCCACTCATTTTCATCTCAACTGCCACTATCCTTGTCCAGGTCTTCATTAAATCTTGCAAAAGTGCATACCATCCTAACTGGTGCAATTGCTTCAGACTCCTCCATTAACTTATTGTACCCTCCCCTCCATACTTCAATTCACCATCTGTACAATCAGACCACCGCTTGTCAAAGTTCTGCTTTAACATCTCTAGTTGCCTCAAGGGAAAGGAGCCTATCTTACCATTTTTGTATTCACAAGCATTTATCAAAATATCAGACACACAATAAATGCTGGGTAAGTAGGAGTCGATCCCCCAGAACATAAGAAGCATAGATTGCTCCTAGTTAGGCAAAGTTTTGGGGGGCATTATAATTAAAGCCAGGTGAAACAGTCACTAGGCATCCTGCATTTCTTTTGGCTCAGAGGATCTTTTTTTTAACAGCTTTATTGAGGTATAATTGAAATACAAAGAACTGCACATATAATAATATGGACAACTTGATGAGTTTGGACATATGCAAACACTCATGATACCATCACGGCAATCAAGGTAATAGACACGTAACACACCTCCCAGAGTGTTTCCTTGTGTCCCTTTGTGGGAGTTTTTTGTCTTTTTTTTTTCCTTTGGTCATCAGGAAGTCTTAATTTCAGATAATCAGTGAAATATATGGAGCTTCTCCCTAGAAAAAGTCATTTTACATAATTTCTGGGATTTCATGAACTTCCTAAAACCCACTCCTCCATGTATTCCCTTATGGTCCATGGATCCCAGGTTAATAACCTCTGAATAGAACCAAATATCACAGGTTCAAGTTTGATTTTAATCCCCTCTGGTTTGGGTCTCAGCTTCCTTTCCCTCATTTGGATCTTTTTTGCTCCATCATCCAAACAACAATATGACCTAGAAAGACTAGCTATAGTCATCACTAAAAGAGGACTTCACCTACAAGAATATTCAGTTCTCACAAAGAAAAATATTTCCAAGGACACTGTTGTTCTGTTGTCATTCACAATAGACCGCCCTGGATTGTAGGTATGTGTAACAACACTGAAATGATTGCCCTTTCACCTCTGAGGCCCCGTGTTTGCCTTTCGAGATAGCTATGAAGATGGGGAAATGGAAAAACTAGGGGACCGTAACTTAAGCTAAGTCACAAAGCAATTCATAGCACTGCATAAAAGGAGCCCATACCTCCTGACGTCCAATCCAAACAGTACTCTGAGACACAGCCACCCGTCCAGTAACCACCATGAAAAGTTTTCACATTAGGCTTATTCAAGCCCTTGTGGGAAGTCAGCTGAAAATAAATCTTTAGAGCTCAGAGAGCCAAGACACAAACAAATAGAAACATATTACTCATGGATATCAAAGACAAAACTCAGTTGAATATGAAAAGGAAAGACAAGAGAGAACTAGCAGAGGAAGCAGTAATTGCAAGGGGAACCAGTACTTCAGAAGTGGAGACAGAGCAAAAACCCGAGGAGGGCCATGATGAGCTGGGTCATGATATTTGAGGACATTATGTTTAGGCAGCAGAAAGTCTGAGAAAAATGCTTCTATTCCAAAATCATTTTTATCAAGAATCCACAAAATCTAATAAGAGAAAAGGAAGGAGAAGCTTAGGTTTCTGTCAGTCAATGAATCAAAAAAACAATTTTCTAGGAAACATTTCTATAAAATAGCTCACTAAAGCACCTGTCATACGGTCCTCATTCCTTACATAGTTGGCCAGAGCTGGGCCAAACACTCTTATTTTTTGTTCCAATTAAGAATTTTCAAGGGGGATAGAACAAAAACTACTTTGCCACATATGACAAAGAACTGTAATGTAATCAAGAACAATGTAGAACTCCAAAGATCTCCCCATTTCTTTCAAATAATAGAATCTAAGACTTCACTTCTTAAGAATCTCTGTCAGTTACAAAGGAACTCTCAGATACCATGTTCCACAAACACGCTCTGTGTGACTTTAATCACAGCATTTCTCCTACCATACCGAAAGCACGTATCTCCATGTCTTTCATTGGAATGTAATCTTTAGGAGGGCAAATTCAGATCTCACTTGTTTTTAAATCCCCAGAGCTGATGTAGGGCCTCACTTGCGCTACCTGTGCTGATTGCTCAGCGAACCACAAATGCTGACCATCTGAGTCGTTTTCTTAGGTGGGAGATAATAAGCTATGCTTTTCAATGTCTAGCATCCAGTCCTTCTAATGCCACTGCAATTGAGGAAAGGCTGCCAAAAAGTTTAATTACAACAAACTAAGATGATCCTGACATCTACTGCTGTGCTCTTAGTTAGCACCAGAATTATTTAAAAGAAGTTCAAACAGAAAGGTACAGTATTTTAACTTAAGCAGTGCTTTAAAAAATTTTTCAGCTAATACAGTTTTCTCATTTCTAAAGTGGTCATTTGAATGTGTTCCTGACCATCTCACCTCAACAGGTCGCCCTCTTTAATCTCCATATCAACTCCCTCACTGCTTCCTTGCCTACATTTATGTTACTTATTTTCTGTCAATCTTTTTATTGTTGCTGGACTTCATCAAGACAATGTGGCTCTATGAGGACAGAGAATATGTCTGTCTTATGCACACTTGCATCCATGGGTCTTATCCAATGCATGACACACAGTAGGTGCTTAATAAATATTTGTTGAATGGAATAGATGAAATTACTTGAGATTGTATTTCTCAAGTAATTTACAGAAGAGTAGTTCGATGAGATGCTCTAGAGGAAAAAGAAGATTGTTTTGTTGGCCAAGTAATTTTGAACAATGCTTAATGTTATTTTCCCTCTGGAATATTGGTACATCCAAGGCTCTGAGAACTCTTGCAAGAAGGAAACCATTGAATATTTTTCAACTCAGCATTTCCCAAATTTATATAACAAAAAACTTTCTAAAAGAATTATCAGATAAGATCCTAAAGATAAGGATCTGATAAGGTTCTAAAGAACATGCTTTGAGAAACACTGCTTTAAGGGCTAAAAAAGACACTGGGCTAGGCTCAGAGATGCGAATATTTATTTTTCTGTATTCACAAGGCTGAAAACAGTTTCTCCGTTATCTCCAGAAATGAACAGATGTTTTTTCTCACTAACTGTTTACTCTCATGGACAACCACCCCTACCCCTCCACTTTCCCACCCCCAAATGTGAATCCTCAATTCCTTTTTAAAAGCTCCAATCACCATGTAGCATCAAAATGTTCTCAAAAGCATAGCTGGTTTCATACTGTATCTACTTAAAATAGAAGCCTCCAGGCAACTGGTTTCAACTCCAGATCAGTATTATCAATCTGGGGTTAACGTGACTTTTTAAAATTTAAATTTAATTATTAGTTAACATCACTATTTTGAACCAAAATTGTTTGTTTTACAAAAGCATACCTAGCACCTTTCTTGAAATCCATTACCCTCAACTGAGACATCAAGACATTCAGGCAGGTAGTATGTCTCACCATCATTCTGAGGTGTAAAGTACGTAATTTGTCAGCAACAATTGTTAAAGTAGAAAACTTAATGTGACCCACTTAAAAAAAACACACACACTAGTGTCCTTTTAATGTCATCCCTGTAATAGCATCACCATTACTCAAATTCCAATATGATTTCCTAAAGGTGAGAGGAAGAAGGGGAGCTACCAGTACATCTTGAAATGATATATCTGTAATATGTGCCTATGACTGACATTCCATTGAGAGTTGGAATGATTTTTAATTTATTCCTGAGCAGGAAAAAAAGGAATGAAGGAAGGAAGGCAGGAAGGAAGGGAGGGAGGGAGGGAGGGAGGGGGGATGGAAAGAGGATTGTCAAAATCTGGGAAGGCCTCTGATTGTGTACCCCATTTGTATATGCCATATGCCACGTAGATGATGACAGAAAACAACTGATAGAAAAGTGAGCCTCACTAGCTCTTTTATACATGCTTTCATTCAGGGGAAAATGTATTTTTTCACATAGCTTTTTTAAGATTCCAACAACTGCACAAAGCAAGGTGAGCCTATGTTGTATTTAATGAAATTGTTTATAGTTTTGAGTACATATGGGGTGGTGGTGGCTCTGAACAGATTCCAAAGAATCATCAGTTCTACATGAAGAGAGTTGCATTAAATAAGCAGCTCTATTTTAGCCAGAAATCTATATAAAGCCGTTCCCTAAGTAGAAAATATACATACGTGTTGCATTCACGTTATGCTTGCTTGGTTTAAAACAGCCCACATAGAGGTCACAAAAGTGAAAGTTATCAACCATGGTGGGTCAAAGGTGAATGTTTAACAAACATTTAACAAATCACACCCAAAGTCTGGCATCTTTGTGGAAGTGTGAAATGGATGAAAGATTCATGTCATCTCTAACTTCTGGCCCAGCATTCTTTGCATTCACTTTTAAAAAGTCCATGTTGGTAGCAGGCCAGAGTTGAAGGAAACCTCCTTGTTTATGGCACTTGCAAGGTGAAAATGAAAAATTCTGATAAAGCTCGCAGGCTTGAGGAAAATTTCAAGTGGCTTATTGCCTTAGTTTTCTCTTATTTCAACACTCATTATCAGACAGAATTGAAGGACAGATTCTGTCTTTTGCTCTGCAAGCTAAATTCTATTCTCACTGGAGACCATAGCTGGTGACTTGAGTATTTTGCTGCTCATTTATCTGTGTAGCCCACTATTTAATGGACTCAAGATCTGCAAAGCACATTCGATGGAAGAAGTCTGTATGTCACCTGATGGGATGTGTGGGTGTGCACGCATTAGACAAAGAGAAAAGTTACGCTCTGCATGCAGTGAGCCAAATTATCCCAATTCTTTTGCATAGAGTTTTGTTTTTCTTCTTCTTTCTTTTCGTAGCTTGAATAATATTAAGCTGAGATTTCAGGTTCTTGGTTTTCAGTAGGATCCAACAGGTGTGGGAAAAGGGCCACATGCCCATGACCATCACTTATGAGATCTCTACCCCTCCTAATAAATATTTGTCTTATGGGTGAGGATGTCTTGTCACTGGCCATGATTTCACTGTAGGACTTCATAAAGCCGGCCATGTTAAGACCAAAATAATGTCATTTAGTGTCTAGGGGGAGGCTAAAAAGAGGATTAGAGGCAGGCAGGCAGGGTATATTAAACAAGTCCATGACTAACAGGGTGTGACAGAAAAGGGTTTTATTCTTTTCAACAAAACAATTCCCTAGGGCTGGGACCATTACTCCACAGTGCCTTTATCACCTTGGAATTTTTATGGTTATTTTTGATGAATTCACATTTTTGTAAAGGCTTTTTGAAATGATGCCAGTTTTCAATTTTTAATTAAAGTCGTAAATAATCTTAATTCTGCCTTAAAAGGGTTATTGTTTCTTACTTTTTTTTATTATTGCTGCCAGGAAATATTTCAAATACCAAGCCCTGATGTGAATAGCACTTAGAACCTCTCCCAGGTCTAGTAACAACATTGTACCATGTAAATACTACACACCGGTATACCAGCACAAGGTTTGAAAATGTGGATTGATTGATTTCAGGTTTATTAGCACTGCTTTTCCTGGGAGTGACATTTCCCCTTTTTATTGGATGGAGCAACTTTCATCATTTTAATTTCCACAAATTAGTCCATTACAGATCCACACAGGATTTTTTAAATCTTCAGATTAAAAGGACAGGTTAAAATTTGGAAAGTAAACACAGTAACTTGTCACTAAGGACTAAGCAATGAACGTCAGAACGTCAGCCAAATCCAATTCAACCACTTGCAGGAAAAAGAGTGAACGTCAAAAGCTAAATCACTGGAGAGATAATACCTCATTTTACATAAGATAAAATTAAGAGAATATTGTAATATTTGACATTAGATTATAGTACTGCTCCTTGAAAGTATATCCTTGTTATCTGGATTGCCTGTTGAAGGCTGTCTGCAAATTGTTTATAAATTTGTGTTCTGTAGTCTTAAGATCTGATTTTTAAATTAGTGCTTCAAAAATCTTTCACATAATCAAAACTACTCTTCCTTTATAAAGAGGTTGAAACACACCGTGTTTGAACAACAGAAACCATTAGTAATTCCTAAAAATATCCCATTATGTTTTCATACCTACTGTCAACCTAGGTTACCCTCTTAAGCTGAATATCATATTATTGCTTACTTGTCTACATGTGAGACTTACATTCTGTTGTGTCCGTGACAGTTGTTATTCTCTGTGAAGGTGCTCTTCAATCTTACGATAGATTGGCTATTACAGTAAAACCTCATACATTTGGAACAACTTGGAGGTGGAGAATGGTCAGATTTAGGGGGAAGAAACTCTCAGCAAGAAGGTTTATTTATTTATTTTTTAACAAACACAACTTATTACTTCAAGTTTATAAGACATACATGGATAATGACAAAAACCATTAGACAATGGTCCTCCTAAACAGTTAACAGTATGCAACAATGGTGTGTTATTTTAAGAATATTAAGCATCCTCCTTACAACTTTATGTATATTATTAATTCACTTAGCAGTTCCTTTGCTGTTTTAAAATACAGGAACAGGGCTTCCCTGGTGGCACAGTGGTTGAGAATCTGCCTGCTAATGCAGGGGACATGGGTTCGAGCCCTGGTCTGGGAAGATCCCACATGCCGCGGAGCAACTAGGCCCGTGAGCCACAACTACTGAGCCTGTGCGTCTGGAGCCTGTGCTCCGCAACAAGAGAGGACACGATAATGAGAGGCCCGCTTGCCGCAATGAAGAGTGGCCCCCAGTTGCCGCAACTAGAGAAAGCCTTAGCACAGAAACGAAGACCCAACGTAGCAATCAATCAATAAATCTTTAAAAAAAAATAAAATAAAATAAAATAAAATAAAATACAGGAACATATCCAATCCATGTTGAATGATCATCTATTATCATCTCTTGATAATGATCATCTGTTATCAGTTTATTGGGATTCCAATTAAAGAGACCTAACTATATTTATAGAGAAAAAAATAATTTTAACAATTGACTTACAAGAGTGGGTTTGTATGCCATTAAGAATATCTATTTTAAATAAAAAAATTAAAAAAAAAAGAATATCTATTTTAAAAAAAAGAATATCTATCAAATCCTTCTGACTGGCCATTTTTCTAACTCACAGCAAAGAGGTCAAATTGTTTCCATATATGAGCCCTCAACTGGCATTGTGCTAACACCTCTCAAGGAAGAAAAATCTCAAGTAACAAAAAGATTATAGAGCATTTCCCAACATAAAAGCGTTAAATCCCTATAAATCATAAAAGAATGAAAGATTCTAGTTAACTAGAAGCCATGGTGATCTGAAAACCATGGCCATAGGGTTTAATCACACCATGGGGTTCAATCACTTGAAATAAGCAGAGTCTTAAACTTCCCTTAAATTTGTTATGAAGGGCCCTTAAATGAATCAGGTACCCATCTGAACAAAAATGAAACACTCAAAAAGCCAACGTCAGGTCAACATATTTTCTGCCATGATCAGAAGATACTTTTTGGTCCAAAAATTTACAAACTCAATTATTAGAAAATCCTTGAAAGGCAGTAAGCTCCTCGTTTCTCAAGGTGTTAAAGCAGAGCATGGTCAACCACTTGCTGGAGATTTTATGAGGTCAGGAGAATAAGTCAGGTGGGTTGGCAGGTTGATCTTTAACATTTCTTCCAAATCTGAGAGACACTATAATTTCTATGAACTTTGAGAGATGCACTAAGCCCTCATTGATGTCAAAGTAATTTTAGGTTCAATTCCTTTCTCAGACTTTCTTATGTAATACTTATTAAGGAACGTGTTTTTTTCTAAGCTTAAAGGGAAGAATGCTCTATACTTACCCTACCTGCTTCATCAGACGTACTTATTTTAGCCAATTGATATTTTATGAAAAAGCACTTATCTCCAGAAAGGGTTTTTGTTGTGCTGTTTTTCCCAATTCAATTTTCTTTAGCTATTTAGACTTAATTTTGTTACTTTCCAGTTTAGGTGACTTTCACTAATTTCCTCCAATTCCTATTATACAAACCCTCCCCAGAAATTCATATCTGGTTACATCAGTTATGAAAATCACAGCCTTGCTACTACTTCATGGACGACTTCTCTACTCAGAGTCTAAAACATGTTATACCTTGAGAAGTATGAGAATTACCAACGCCCTGCAGAAGCTCCCAGTACTGCAAGAGGAATTTAAATGTGCTTGTCCTGGCTGGATAAATTCTCTTTTAAAATTACCTTTTTCCTTGCTTGCTGATCTTTGGAAGAATGTGCCTTCACATGCTTTCTTAAGGAACTTGGGTCTGTGTAGCGTTTGGTGCATCCTGGAATTTGACAAGCATAAGGTTTCTAAATAAGAAAGAAAGAAAGAAACACCTGTGGTTAAATCATAAAGGTAACTGGGGAAGGTTTACTCAAAGACTACTGACTTCAGAGCATGAACTGTTACCAACTGACTGATGTGAAATGCTATGTAATACTCATGCATTTTAATTAGAAAGCCCGGTAAGTTTGCATCAAGGCGAAGAGAAGAGTAAACTTTCAAGAAACAAAGAGATGGCTTATCTTTGAAGATTTTTAAGAGACTGCTACAGAATGCACTCTTACCACGAAACCTCCTGTGGCATTTTTCAATATGGAAATTATTAGTATCTTCAGTCATACTTACAGTTATGTTCCCCTGAAAACAATCTTTGGTACTGTCAGAAATTAGGAAACACATACTCTTAGAGTTCAGGTATAAAGAAGCTGTAGAAAAGTCCAGAAAAGACTGGGAATGTTTCAGAAGAAACCTGATTCAGAAAGAGAGAGGGAGAAAATTAAAAGGGAAAATTAGTGGAAAGTGAGTAAAAGACAGTAGGTTTCAAACAACAGACACATGAAAAATCAGCCAGAGAAACATTAATATTATTAGTAGTAGAGGAGTCCTGGTGTTAAGCCTGGGTTAGGTGAATAAGCCCTTGGTTGAGCATGACGAGAACACAAGTTTTGGCTACTCCAATTCCCCCATGAGCCTGAGAGATGTAAGGTGTGGAGCCTAAGGTAGAGTCTAGACTCTTTTATTTTTGTGTCCCTGGTGATTGGTAGATGCTAATTAGGAATGATGAATTAATGAATGAGAGCACTACACATTGATTCAAATTTTAGCAACTATTCCTATTGTAACAATGAAATTCAAACCAAAGGTTTGGGAATGCGGCTTTTAAGTTGTAGAATAAATAAAAACCTGCTTATCCTAAGAACGGAAAAAAATCACAAGATTAACTGTGTTTATAAGACGTATTAACAGTCACTCATCTACTTAGTATCTCATCAGGTGACATATTAAAGCTATGCCTGCATGAGGTGAAATGTAAGGAAGAGAATTAAAACCCTGTCTCTACAATAGAATTCTTGCTTTAGAAACCTGCTATTCTGTTGACCCCCCCCCCCCAAAATCAGATTTTTTTCCCTACTGTTTATATTTTGCTCCTGTTTTCATGCACTTGCTTGTCATTTTGTAGGCCAACATATATGTGGATTATATTATTTGCCCTGCAGGAAGCCATATATGTGATTCACTTTTTTTGTTGCTACTGTTAACCATTTTTGATTCCAAGAACAAGGTAAAGTCATGAATATATAATTTAGTTTGATACTCCAAATTTGAATTCTAAGTTTGATTATCTGATGTGTTTGTTCATCGACTGACTGATTGATTGAATGAGTAAATCACCCAGCAGCTCTTTTGCTCCCATAACACGCTGGACACTGTGTTACATATCAGGGATCTAACAATGAACAATGGATGAACCAGCCTCTCAATATGTCACAGTTTCTGCAAAATGATGAGCCAAGTATGGGCTGAAGTCACTTGCCAAGGAAGTTTCCATTGGGTAAACAAAGGTTTCCTTTAACCTGGGAATCTTTTCTGGGTTCACACAGCTTTCTTGCCCTAGTCTTCCCTATCCTGCCTTGGTGTTATGGGGGCAATTATTCAACATCTTTATTGGCAGTCATGCTGTGACCACATAAGCTCATGTTTTGAGCATTAGAGATGTTGCATGTAAAAATCTTTGGGAATATTAACGTGTTATATAAATCGATGCCATAATTATCACAATAGTCACCATTACTTGGGTTAGAAAGATAAGAAATGGGTAATGTCATCTTGTATTTGATTTTGAGATATCACTCTCTCCCCTGCTATCAGCCACCTGGGATCAGTATGCCAAAAGGGCAACATCAGGGGATGGTCTAAGTGGTACTGGTATGCTGGTCATTTTAACTCAGATTACCTGAGCTTTAAATGGCATGTTACACTTCATCAAACTATATTCTTCATTATTTTCCATTTGTACTGTAAAGCTATTTCCCCTGTTGAGATACTAAGATGTTAACAGAGAAATGAATTAATAACACTTTTCAGGGTTAGAATTATGAACTGAGTAATTTTTATGGGGAAATCATTTTCCTATAAATAAAGAATCCATTTAATTGAAGAAATACTTTATCCAAAATTCTGACAGCATTAGCATAAGGGTACTTAATGAAAGGGAATGGGGACCTAAATTTAAATAATAAATTCTACAAGCAACTACAGTTTCCTTCTTTAAATAAATGTTTAATTTCTTAAAATTGTAAAAGATTTTAGAAGAACTTACCAATTTGTTAAATGCAATAAAAATTTAAACAGAAGGGAGTTTGGACTTCAAAGGAAAAATGATGGTTTTAAAAGATTTAATAGAGAAATAATTAAAAAAAATAAAAACAGCTAAGTTTTAAAAGCTACTGCATTGAACTTAATCATGAAATTATTATCTTAGGTAGCTTTCCTCAAAAGTTTTTAAAAGGGATATATATTTTTTAATTCAAAATGATTTTAGAAAATGCTCTTAGTTTGATTAGCTAAAATTAGCTCCAAGCAAAGAAGGGTATTGTAGAACCATAACACTTAGCCTTACAATAGTTCTTTCAAACTATAGATAACTAGCTAGACAAGAAGCAATTTCTCAAGACAATCTTGTCTCATGAATGTTCATTCTTCCATGATAAAGTTTAATGACAAATTGGAAAATTTATTAGATTCTACCAAGACCATTTTAGACATACAAAATAGGGCATTTTAACATAATTCATTCTTTTTTTTCCTACTTCTACCTTTAAAAAATACTGCTATTCACCAAATTTATTCATTTAATATTCCATTCTTTTGGTCCTAAAATCACTGAATTCAATTCAGCTATAGCAGAAAGGGTCCATCTTACACCCATATTACTCTAATTATATTTCAGATATTTACTAGGCAAACCATCACATTTATATATATATCAGGAGGTAATTCTGTTTAGAAAGGTTATGTGACATATAGCTAAAATGACTTCTATCAATATGAGTAATAGAGACTAATATAAAATTTAATAAATATGTCAGCTATAACATCAGAAGAATCTTAAATATGTATGAGAAGGTGTGTAGAAATAACAGTATCTTTTAAAAATTCAAATTCTGGTGTAGTTTAATAATAGACATCAGAATGTTAACACTGAAAAAGTACTGTCATGAATACATTACTTGCAAGAACGTGGGATAAGAGATCTGTGATGTGTATAATACATTTATCCTGATGGCTTTGTTAAGTGAACTAAAATTACATATAATCTACCTGGCCTCATGTAAAGAAAATGGCATCAAAACCTGAGAAATGCAAAGGAAGACGATCAACATAATTTAGAAAATAAAAGACAGAGTCAAGGAAAGGGCATTAGCAAATGAACAGAATGTTTCAGCACTAAGAGAGTTAAGGTTTATGTCAATGGATATGTGGCTGTTAACACATAGGAAGCGTGATGAAGCTGAACCCTTGGGAAAGATTTGTAGATTCTTTTTAGATCACTTAAAGGTGAAAATACCAGGTGGTTTCTAAAGCAAAAGGCTAGATTCACTTTCAAAAATCATGCCAGTTCTTATGTCAAGAAGAAAAGAACCAGGGTAAGAAAAAAAGTGCTTCTTATTTCTAACAATAGCGTACCTTATCTATCTTAGTATGTCTTGATATTTGAACACTTACTTCAATGTCCAATCTCTAGGAGTCATTCTCTGTACTAAAATCTACTATACGACAGCCCCTAAAGTGCCTTTGCTTTGTATACAGAGGTAACCAAGGAACCCCCTTTGTCCCAGGCAGCTGTAATATTTAGGATAACTTGTGACTACAGAAAAATGGAAAAGAAAGAACCAAACAGGGCCCCTTCTGGCTCTTTACCAGGTTTCACTGCTGCCCTTGGCACTCTCCCTATAACCTGCAGGTCATAAAGCAAACACCTTCACCGTCCCACTGTCAAACGGGCACTTCCGCACACCGGGGCTTGGGGCTGGAAGCTGGAAAGCTCCTGCCGTTCTTACAGTGTCCAGATGTGTCCTCTGGTGCTTGGCGCGGTCACTGGAGTTGCTGAACGCCTTCTGACAGCCCGGATGCTGGCACAAATACGGCTTCTCGCCTGTGTGGCTCCGCAAATGAATCTTGAGATTTTCGAGCCTTGAGAAGGCCTTCTTGCAACCTTCAAACTGCAAAAAAGAAAACAATTTTTGGTTGTTGAGAAGGCCCTTGAATGTTTGGGGTTGGGGGACAGGAATAATAAATGTCCTTAGTTTGTACTTAGCCTAAAACAAAAAAATAAAATGAAATACAAACAGTAACAATATTACTTCTAAAAAGATCCGTATGTTTATGTGAATTGCATTTTTCCACTGAATATACATGCCACTTTCCATACCAGATTTGGGTCCCAAACTGATTTCTGTGATTACTTATGTCAGAGAAAATTTGCTGTGAGCCATCTGGCTCAGTTAATAAAAATACAGTGATGCGTGCCTTAAAGGTTTGTTAAAAAATTAACACACTTTTCCATTTCCAAATTGGTCTAAATTGAAAGAATCAGGAAGGAAGAAACTTTTTACAACTAATAAACCAACAAAAAAAGAGTTATGTATGAGGAAAAAAAGTAAATAGAATATCCAAGAGTGAGAGATGAAAAGGACATGTGTCTGCTGAATCATTAAGATCATAAACTTTCTTAACTCTATCTTAAGTGGTTTTCAACTCCCAAGAGTGACCTTGTTAATATATAGGGTGATGCCAAGCCTAATGAGATAAAGTTTTTAACCTGCTTTTAAAAAGGAACTGGAAGACAATTTATTTAGTGCTAAATCATATTCCAAATAAAGTTATAGTTTTATTTCTATTTTTTTAGGAAATTTTGTTACCTGGTTCTTAAAGAGAAGAGCTGAAAATAAAAAGTTGAAGATCTCAAGAAATGCTTCATTGGTTTGTCAATAATATTTATTGATGGTAATATTTACTTACTGTCTTCTGTGGGCAAAATATCAGCTACTATTAAGAGGGTCAAAGTGATTTCAATCCTTAAAGTGACAATCTAATAGAAAATGTGTTAGAGAAAGCCTATACATGAAGCATAAATGTGAGATGGGCATTTATCCTTTAACTCTCTCTTTGATGCTAAGCCCCAGAATATTATGTCCTTTTGACAATTTTAATGCCATTAGAGTTCCCAATGCAAGGAAAACTGCAATTAAAATACTATCAGGGGGTTTCCCTTGTGGCGCAGTGGTTGAGAATCTGCCTGCCAGTGCAGGGGACACGGGTTCGAGCCCTGGTCTGGGAAGATCCCACATGCTGCGGAGCAACTAGGCCCATGAGCCACAACTACTGAGCCTGCGCGTCTGGAGCCTGTGCTCTCCAACAAGAGAGGCTGCGATAGTGAGAGGCCCGCGCACCGCGATGAAGAGTGGCCCCCACTTGCCACAACTAGAGAAAGCCCTCGCACAGAAACAAAGACCCAACACAGCCAAAAATAAATAAATAAATAAGCATATTTTAAAAAACTGTCAGGGACTTCCCTGGTGGTCCAGTGGTTAAGCCTCTGCGCTTCCAATGCAGCGGGTGCGGGTTTGATCCCTGGTTGGGGAACCGAGATCCCACATGCCGCGGGGCGTGGCCAAAAAAAAAACCCCCAAAACTATCAGAACAAAACATAATATGTTTATTGCAATTAAGAAACCTCACTCCTTAGAGAGGAATGTGGGGCTGGCGGGGAGAACAGAAGTAAAGAAGGGTAAATTGAAGATGGTTTTTATTAAAAATTAGCAGGTATAACTTAAGCTTACTACAAGAAATGCTATAAAATTCCTTGGTTCTCTTACTTATTACAACAGATGAGTACATTGTCCATGAAGGGATGACCCAGAGTTGGCCAGGTTTTGGTTATTTGAATTTTCACCTTTAAGTAAAGGATGAACTAAGGAGGAAGAATAGTCAAACATGTCACAACTCCATCTATTTAAGTTGTCCAGATTTTGCATGCTGGAGTATTTTAAGATATTTATGAAAGTTGCACTTATTTTTGATTGAGAGTTATACATGTTTCACAGACATATGTTGGTTTATTTCAATTTTGATATTTTGCTTAAAATAATTTTGGTGTTTTCCTGATTTCTATTTCACATAAAAATAAATTTAGCCCGAACAGAAGATGATTGCTGACGAAGAGTGAAAGGCATATAATGTTATATCGCTAGAGGGAGAGGGGAATTAAGTGGTTTATTTCTGCAGGTTTTCAAGTGGGTCTCAAATGTGAGAATAAAGGGGCTCAAAGATAACCCCCAATTCATGGCTAAGAGGCCTCTGCCAACCAAACCTCTGTTTTTAAGGTTCACTCTGAATGATAACTCAGTGCAAACTTCTGGAGCTCAGTTTATTTGTCTTAGAATCACCTGGTAGACCACACTTAAGTCTAAAATGAGCTGTGGTTTTGGACACATCAAGCCTGTAGCCTAGTTCCTAGCAAGGCTGTTTTGTAGGGTGGGCACCATTCTGGGGCCAGCTCCAGGGATGCATACCCAGACCTGAGTAGGCCCCAACACCCACTCCCTTCTGTAGTCACCCTAGCTCTTGGTCAGAGAGAAGGCTGCATTCTCTCAGCACCAACATGGGAGTGGAGAACCACTTTAGAATAGATTAATGAGGTTTCTGTGAGCACCAGACAGATAAGACCCCTGGATCTACCACAGAGTGATTAGAAGGGATCCCAAACATGTCCTAGAACTAATTCCAACTGCCCACTTCATCAGATGTAAACTGAATGTAGATTAGCATTTCTAAGGTCTCTCCAGTTAAATGTCCATGTAAATGTCCAGTTAAACTCAGCTAATTGCTAGTATTATTGTTAACAGAAGTAATGATCAAAGACCAAAGAGCTTGCTGAATTCCAAGCAAATCAGTGAAAAGTAGACTATAGCTCAGAACATCCTGACCATTTTTTAAAAATAGCAAAGATGGAGGAAAATATGAGCACCCAGACTGAAAATGACAACAAAAAGATTATCAGTAAAATCATGAAAATCCAACTGATCTCAGATGTTTCCTCTGTAACAAGAAAGGCCAGAAGACAAAAGTATTTGTAGTACTTGTACTAGCGTTATACAATTTTCAGGAGAAAAGAGTAAGAGTGAAGGGATTTGACCACACTGAGTTATATGAATAAAGGCAAGAACAAGGCAACCCCATGTATTCAGGGGCTCATAATAAGCATCACCCACTCACTCTTATTGAAGAAATTCACTGGGAAGAAACCATGAATGCCAAACCAATAAAATCCAGCACCGAAGAACTGACAAATGGCTTCATGGGGGTGTGCCTAACACCCAACCCATCACAGGAGTATGCAGAGAATCACACCTGATTGAACGTGCCACACTAACAATTCTGCAAGAAGAGAAATTAGGTGCTGTTCATTTCTCTAAAGGTGTCTGGATGAAACTTGAAAGCAAATGATTTCATAATGAATCATTATCATTCATTATGGGAATAAACCTGTAATTCAACACAAGAATTTCCTCTCCCTCAGGCAATTTTACCCCAAGATTTATAAGTTCAATTAAATGCCAATGCATTAAAAATAAACTAACATTTAGGTAGAACTACACAAGAGTGTTACAAAATACAGCTAAACTGGATGTTTTGGGTGTTTGAGTAAATGGATGCTTTGTTTTCTACTTATATTTTTTCGTGTTTTCAAAATCTTTAATGAGTCTCACCTTGTAAAGGAACATCTAAACATAAAGGTAAGCCGGAACCATAGAAGGAGAGTTTCCTTGAATTTGACCACATACTTTCTCATCAAGATTCCTGAAGTGCAAAGTCTATCCTGAGATCTAATGTCCAAATTGTCACCTGACTGCTTGTGTCATTGCCACGAACCAACCTCTACACAAAAATTGACCAATATCTTAGTCCCTGGTCATCCCCTTCCTTGACTGCCTGTAGAGCCAGGTACCTAAGGCCCAGTGACACACAGCTGGGTCATCAGGCCTGAAGTTGCCCGTGGTTCAAACACAAGCCATATACAGGAAGACGAGAGAAAAACAACAAATAAACAGACTCTCAGAATCCAAGGGGGTAGCAGAAGGAGGAAAAGTGGAACAAAAAGAGAGACAAATGCAGAATGGTAATACGGGAGGGAGTGGTGGTGGGAAATGGGTCTGGTACACATTAGTAACTTTATCTAAATAGCATTCTTTTTTTTCCCCCTGACCAATACTGAGTAAGCCCTATGAGCATGGCACTATGTGTTAAGCAATGAGAGGAACAAGATGAACTCAAATTTTACTCATGGGAAGATGGAAGCAAGATCAATGCATATGGCTGGACAGGTCACACACTGGTGAACCTTGAGCAGTGACTCTCAGAGACACGGTGTGTGGACCAGCAGCATTGGCATACCCTTGGGAACTTGTCAGAAACACAAATTCTCTGGCCCAACCCCAGACTTACAGAACAGAAACCTGGGGGTGCGGGCCCAGACATCTGAGTGTTAAGGGGCCCTCCAGGAGATTTGGATGCTACAGTGTGAGTCTGGAATGCCATTCATATTGTAATCACTGTTGATGTTCTTAAGAAAATCTCCTGACAGAAGTAAAGTGTCTTGCAGAATTCACTCATTTCTAATTGGGACAAGAGTCATATGGGCTTGCAGCAGCCCTGGACTGAAAAGAAACATCTCCATCCCCGGATAAAGCAGGGTTATCTCCATTTGCACTGCAAATGAGACAAAATTCCAGAATGCCAATGTCATACTAGAGATTCTTTAAACTCCTGATTATTTAATCTGTTGCCAAGCAGATGTCTAGTTCTGAAACAGGTATGCCTAACAGTTCCCTCAGTGGCCTCCTGACCAACAAAACATCCCATGTTTCTAGCGCCTACTACATTTCACCGTTGAGAAAAAGCACTGAAGGGGAGTCATCATTTTCCAATCGCACATTTCAGTGGCTTTACAGACACGTGTAAGAACAATGCATGAAACTGTAAGCAACAGAATTTTAAATCTCATGCGGTTTTGAAAATACTGCATTGTATGAAGCCTCACTCTGAGAAAAATCTCTTTAACTCTGAGGCTGTTTTCAAGTAACAAACCTTAATTAAAAAGTATAAGTTACCTCAAATCCAGAGACCCTTAGCTTGCACCACTTTGTTAATTTAGGAGATTATTTCATATTTAAAGGATCACAACTGGTCTGTAATCACCATCTCTCTCTCTCTCTCTATATATATAGGCTTGATTACAGATTGTTGACATTAAGTGGCATTAAGATGACCTTTGAAATATTACTTTCCCTTTCTATTAGAGGCTTTTATGTAAGGTTTTGAAAATGAAAGACTCATTAGACACCATTAAAATAGGATTTATTCCATATGTGTAACCAGTAATCAAGTAGAATATTACTCCCTCCCCTAATCAGCAATTTAGAGTGTTGAGAAGCACAAGTTCGTATTCAAAGCAGTAATAACAGCAAACCTTTCCTGATCAGGTTTCTATACCATCACTAGTGTCAACAAAACCAAAACAGAAAGGAGTCTATGATGCTGGACATGCTTTTTAAAAATATACATTTGATTTCAATTAAGGCTCAGTGTTTACGACCCTTGGAAGAATAAGCTTTTACAATTTCATCAGTCAAGACCAATTAATCCCATTAGTGACAGCTGATACTGTGTCATGCTGTGCAGCGCTGGGGACTGACTGATGAATTATATGCTAGTTTACATCTTCCAGGTACAGCCCAAAGACAACAGAGATGAAAGGCATTGGTGGAAAAGTCAGCAAATATTTATAACACTGTGGATATAGTCAAGATGACTTCCACAGTAAGCCCAAGAGTTCAAGTCCCTTGAATCATGGACATACCTGCAAAAGGTATAAATGAAAGATGGCTTCTTCTGTGACGCAGAAAGAGGGGGCCAAAGGCACGGCTGAAGGCCCAGAGCCACCTCACACATCTGAGAAGAGGTGAGAAATCTGACTCATGTGTTCAGCTGAGATTTATAAGTTTCCTTCCAGGACAGTGCTTCATCTTTATGTGCTCATAAGTCACTTGGGCATCTTATTGAAATACAGATTTTGGTTCAGTAGGTGTGGAGTAGGGCCTGAGATTCTGCATTTCTAACCATCTCCTAGGTCATACTTCTAAATGTTGAATGTTCAAAGATTCCATTTTGAGAAAGTAAGGTTCTAGGGATCATGAAACCACCCTCAGGTTGAACATGTACAGTTTGATGGGATTTAAAGGAAAAAAAAGAGATAAAATTAAAAAAGAACTAGAGCAAGAATAAAAAAGTAAAGGGCTTACTTTTGATGAACCAAACTATTGCCGCTTTGTCCTTAAAAGTACAGAAGAGTAAAGTCTAACTGTTAAACTTAGGTTGGGAAGAGAATAGAAAGTGTTGTCTGGGGGAAGAAAAGCAGAAGAAAAGTCAGGAAAAAAAAAGGACAAGAAATCAAAACAGAAAGACTGCAGAAGCACATTGGGACAATCTGATCTTGTTTCTCCTTCAGCCTCATTCGCATTTGGACATACGGCTTGCCTCGTGCCACCCTGTGGTTTCTGGTCCCAGTGCATTCTTATTAGGACTGGATGCTCCAGCAAATCTTAATGTTTACCACATTGGTTTGTATAAAGTGTTACATAAAGGGAGAAAAAGAAAATAATTCAAATGTTTTGAGGCTTTTAAAAAGTTATCTAGTTCATGAATTTATTACACTGCATAATATGGAGTTCCTTCCTCTCCATGCTTCATTCAGACTATTAATTCTGTAATGAGGATGGAGAAGATGTCTCTGCAGGTTCTCACTTTGTGATTTTACTCATGTTTTCATCACCTTCTCATCCATAATGGAAGAAGGTACCCACAGAAAACGAGTTTCTATGTTTCCTTTTGGTTGTTAAAGGTAATATCTGATTTTAAAATATTTCAAAGTTCTACCAAGAGAAGCAGTGGCCTCACTGGAAAATTATTTAAAATTGTGGTAGGGTAACCCTGGTTAATTTGATATTTCTCTTTACTTCAAGGAAATCAGTGCACTCTAAAGTGATTTTCTAAAGATTCCAAATATCTAAATAGATTTGCACTTGCATTTCTTAGGACAGCCTTCAAAGTGTCCCAGTCCCTTGGCTTGGCTGGGGCAGCCAGAGTGGGGAAGAGACTCTGGCACTTTGGCCTCAATGAGTCAACCACTTCAGTGCATGCCACTCATCTGGCATTCTGAAGTGGCCTACTGTACTCATTTATCCAGATTTTCTGGAACTATTAAAATTTTGTAGAATTAATATAAAACCCTTTCTGTAATGTTTTCCTAAACTGTAATAAAGAGATCCCAGTTACTATGTTTCTCCTTCTTATTCTAGTGTACAAAATGAATCTGTTAACTAGCTCATAAATGCAACTTCCTGGCTTGTTGTGCTTCTTGTTTTTGATTAAGAAATCTGTATAAAACAAAGGTTACCTAAATGGGCAGTATGTATGTGTTTCTTATTGGTTTAAGGCAATTTGTTGTTTTTTAACATTTTGGGTCATGGGCAGCACTGATCTTTAAAAGGACACTCTTAAGTGAGGTGGCAAAATAAATAAGAGTGTAACGTAAAAATGGAAAATGGAAAAAATGTTTTGGAGAAGCCACATGACAATGTAGAGAGAAATATGTTATTTTTGTGCCAACATTTGAACCATATTAAATTTTTATGGAAATTATCAAGTGTCTGGTTTATAAAAATTGAAAGGAGCTGGGGATAAATGGAACCTCATCATGGGCGTTATATTCACAACTGGAAAAAGAATACTGCACAGTGCAACACTGATATTTAAAACATATCATGTGGCTGTCTCCGGTTATTCAACAAATATAAAGTATCATATATTATTCATGTTGTGTCAATACAATGCCAGAAAACTACAATTTCAAGCAAATAATTATTCCGTGAGTGGGTAAATAATGGAAAACTGGTTGTTTGGGGGTTGTTTAAACATAACAATAAGTTGCCTGAATTTTGTTGTTGTTGTTGTTTATTAGCATTGATTTCATGCAGTCTGAAAATACATTTCCACTAGAGCATGTATCTTTCAGAGGTTCACAGTCAGACCTCAATAAATGCACTTTGATTACATGCCAGTAGAGCAGATGTATTTAAGGCTATATCATTGGCCCTGAATAAATATACCTAAAAGAAATCAAACTATTTAATTTTCTGTGTATCTGTGTTTCTGACCACCACATAGTCATATACAATTCCATATACATGGATCTACCAAAGCACAGTACTTCTATGAAGTATATATAAAGTCTACATATGAAAGCAACTTTCATGTATTTTGCTACTCTATATTAAAGAAAACAATTTTTCCAATTTTTTAAGTATCAGTCTATATACCAATGGACCAGGGAACACTGAGTTTCTTGTACATTCAGCACTTTATAGGCTGTGTGGATGATACAAAAGAACCACCAGGCTCCATCCTACATTTTCTGCATTCACAGTACATTCCAGGAGATAGACATATACTCAGAACAAATTTTGAATCTGACCCAGCCTGCTCTAACACCCTCAAATTATTTTCTATATACTAACGGTGAGGAAAACAGAGACACTGGAGGAATCATCTTTTGGATTTTAGGCATTATTTTGTGCATTTTTAAAAAAATGGCAGAAACATTCTCTAAAACTCTAGTTTCTCTTAAAGGTCTCTCAAATTTCAGAAGACAGATAGGGATAGATGAAGTAAAAGAGAACTAAGTAAGCAAAAGCAAAGGAGAAGTAGAAAAACAGAAACAGAGAAGGAGAGAGAGAGGCTACGGGTCAAAGAAGGTCTTGGCATGTACGTGGTCAGGCCTGTCCCCTCCCCTCTCTCCTCCCACCCTTCCCACTGGACTCCAGGCCAGTCCAGCTGCGGTTCCCTAATTAAGCAGCATGCTCTGCTTTGCCTCTGCCTCTGCTTGTGCTACTCCCTGTGCCTGATGACATCCTACTGAACCTTTAGCTTGGTGTCACCACCTCTGTGATGCCTTCCTTTATGCTTTCACCAAGGCACAATGGATCACTCCCTACACACACACACCAAGCCCTGCCCACTGCCTTGGTAATGCCTGGAGATACACTAATTGGATTGTTTGTCTCCCCCACTAGGCTGTGAGCTTTATGAGGATAAGGGACTGAGTCTTATTAATCTTTTTATTGCCAGCACTGGCTACAGTGCTTGGCATATACTCAAAGTGACCACAGATTATTTGCTAAATAAATGCTAAATGAAATGGAGAGAATGAACTCTTTGTATAAAAAGCATATTGATTTCCTAGACTTCCTTGTGTAGTAAGCTCATTAAGGCCTTTTAATTAGGTAGGGCCAGTCACCACCATTCTTGATGACATCAAATGGTCAACATCGCAAAAGCTATAAAATGCTTTATGGGTTTTGCTGTATTTTAATGTTCTATAGAATTACTGTAAAACATATAATTATTTTAATATCTAATCACATGGGGAAACAATACTAATAACAACATATGGTTGTATTTTTTTGTAGATGCAATGCATTAACTTCTTTACTGATGTTCTGAGAAGTCTGTAGCAATACTGATGAAGGGAGTGAGTGGTCTTCCTACCACACCAACTTGAGCTAAACATACACAGACCCATTGGGAACATGTTATTAGCAGTAATTCAAGGCACATAAATGTGTGCCTTCTTCATACATAAAGGAAAAGAAACTGTTGTAAATTGCCCTAAGCTGAGCTAATATGCTCTCAAATATGTCAGGGAAGAGCCTCTCATGCAAAGAAAAAAGATCTTTGGGACCTTGCCCTAAATTGCCTGAGTCAAATACCTCCAAAGAGCAGGTCAATCAATTGCCCATGCCACGCCTCTGCTCACCATCCTATAGCCAACCTCTCTGAATGGGAGGCAGCCATTACAACCCCATACAATCCCAGGTTATAACCCTGCCTAAATCCGGAGCTTTCTGTATTCAGAGTACAAGAGGCTGTAGCAAGGCCTTGGCTCTGCCTTTCCTGTTGGCAGTGGACTGGCTCCTCTGTAACTGTCTTTGACTGCAAAGAGGAGAAATGCCACTGCTTGCCTTCAGTTTTATTAAGAATTGGCATGCTTGGTTTAACAGAGCTAAGCAATATATTTATTTACTATGGTGTTTCCCAAAATGATTGCTGAATTCTGTCATCTCTTGACTGAGAAACTGTTTGTGGGTTGCAACAGAATGTATGCTAACATACATACAGCAACACAAACTTCCAAGACAAACTGTTTAAGTCAATTTGCTATCATATAGGCACACAGGTGCAAATATGTGCATATGTACTTGGGGGTACAGCCATGGGCACACACTAAAACACTTGCACACATATCCCCCACAGAGTCTGTAATAAATGCGTATATTTAAGATCTGTGTTCAGGGGTATAGAGGCAAGCATGAATTTGCCAAGAGAGAAAAGGAAATTCACACACGAAGAGAATAATTTACCATAAATTGGCCCACACTGAATTTACTCCAAAAAACAGAGTGCAAGATGCCAAATTTTTAATGGCTCTTACTTTTCCAGATCTGGCCCTGACAAGCTTTGGAAGAGATGCAAGTGGGCAGGAAAGATGGGATTAAAAAATTATATCTTAAGCCTTTTCACTTTCAAATGTAAAATTTCCACCACTGTGACAGGAGGAAAGAGTGTGGCAGGGATATTTTCCTGACACCATGCTTTTCTCAACAAAAAGCCGTCGATTTTCATTATGCATTGCTTAAATATAAATTCTGTACTTGCTAAAAGTCATCTGTGTCTGGATGCTTAAAAAAGAAGCAGATATGAAAATAATGGAACTAAAACCTTGCATTAGCCCTGGCAGCCATCACAAAGGTGTGAGCTCAGAGTGATGCTTTGGGGCAGCTTCACAGTCCGAGAACTGACAGTCCTTTGTGACAACCCACAAGATTTGTCAAGGCCACTCATTCACTTGCTTCCAAAATGCATCACCTCCAATATTCTTTCTTTCACAGCTGAGCTTTTCTGCATGGCTTTCCCATCACATGCCTGACTGGCAAGTAGCAGGTGCTCAGAAAATCTCCCAATCCTTCTACTTGCTCTTCTCCTTCCTGGTTCTGATTTTAAACTACCTATCCCATCTCTGAGCCCTTCTCCTTTTTGTTTTGTTGAGGGAATCACCTTCCTATATATATGCCCATGGTTCACTCATGGGCAAGAAACTATCATCAAATTCATTATCCCCTTCCAAGTATGACCTCTTAGGTATTGAGACCCACAGGGTATTCAATCACTGTATGCATGCACTGAGTCTGATCCCTATAATTCTTAAGCAAATACCTTGGCTAAGAATTGTAATCTCAATCCCCTTGACTATCCTACTTAATGCAACTTCACCCCTCCCCTCCCTGGCCCTGAACATGACTCTATTTATCACAAGAATAATAGGTCTACATAAAATTTTACCTAAAATTGTCAAGTTTGTGGTGTATGTGGATCATCTCAGATGTTTTAGTTTGATGAATTTAAATTACAATTGTTTCTTATTCTCCAAAGAAATAAAAAAAATGAGTAAAAGGTATTGTTTCTAAGATATGTTTCTTGCTTTATGTCCTTAGCCATCTTACAGAGCCAACAATCCTGACGTGAAAATACTTAGCACAGAGTAAATTCCCAATAAAAGTTAACCATTATTACTATCATCTTTCATGTATTCAAATTATCTAGTATTATTATCCCCATTTTACAAGTGAAGAAAATCGAGGCCTAGAGAAGTCAGGTGATTTGCCACAGACATAAGAGCTAGTAAGTGTCAGGTGGATAACCAGAATCATGGCCTTCTGGCTCAATATTTAACCATTTCCTCTATACAACGCCAAGGTAATGTTATTTCTCAAGAGGTTAAAGAGATAAAGGAAAAAATATGCTTTGGAAGGAATCCAGATCCATTGATAATGACTAAAAAGTATTGTGAGCCTTATGTTCTTGGGATAATCTTTTGTTTTAATAACTGTAATTCTCAAATCAAAAAAAAAAAGTGGTATGCATCTGTAAATCACTCAGATGCTTATGCTGCTGGAAACAAATACAACATCAGACCTAATGTGAAATAGTCAACCTGAGCATTTTGAAAGAACTTCAAGGCTGCATACTCAGCCGAACAGTAAAATACAGCATGAACCCTTAACTCATTTCATCAAATGAAGGGGCTCCTGAATTTACTACCAATTTACCAGTGGTGACAAAACTTGGTCCTTCTTAGATGCCTATGTGGCTAAGCCTTTCTTCAAAGTAACTGTAATTATGGAGAAAACAAAGATGTTTTAGCAGTTCCCATAGTCTAATAGGTGCCTAATATGTATTAGGTGCTCAATAAATGTTTTTTTTTGAAAAATGGTTAATGATTGAATATTTGCCTAAATATTTGTTGTAGCACTTTTAATTTGAAGCAAAATTCCTCCAGAAAGAGAAAAACAGTTCACTTTACTTTGTTGGATATATGTATCCTAACTGTATCACATCAGAAATCACAGGGTTATCAACTGTTAAACTTGGCCTAGACCTCTCCTCTGAGCTCCAGGTCCCACTGCCTATTCAATATCTCTGTACACTGATGGTCCAAGGTACCTCAAAGTAAATATTCCAACATTTAACAATGGCCTTTCCCCCAAAACACAGCTTCACTCCCTGCTCTCTATTTACCCAACAGTACAGCCCAGCACGTGGAAGTAACCCTTGACAACCCTCTCTCACACACCCATCTCTAATATCTAGGTACTCAGAAGTATCTCTCAAACATGTCTACTTCTCTCCATCAACATTTGACCTCCCCTAGACTAAGCCACCAACTTCTCCCACGTGGTCTACCTCAGTAATCTCCTAATGGGTCTCCCCCTCCCACTCGTGTCCTCATCCACCATGTAGTCTCCATGCTGCTGCCAGAGTAATCGGTTGAAAACAACAAATCTGATCATGTCACTCCCGTGTCAAACTCTTTAAAGGTTTCTCATTGGTTTTTGGATAAAGACCAAAGCCTAACCATGGCCTCCAAGGACTTGCTTGATCTGGCTCCTGCCTACTCTCCAGCCTCATCCTCACCTCACCCTCCTCCCCTTCGCTCCTTCGGCTTCAGCCACATTGGTCTTTCAGTTCCTTGAGCCGTCATGCCCTTTCTTACTTCAAGGCATTTGCACATGCTATTTCCTTGGCCTGGAAAAATGTTTTCCTCCTATTTCCCTGGTTAAATATTACTATCTTTTCGAGCTTAGCTTAAGTATACCTTTTCCAGGAAAGCAGTCTCTGTCCCCAAGCTTAGGCTTAGTCTCCCATGTATATGCCCTTATAACATCCTCACGGACCGTGAGCTCCTTTAGAACGGGGACTGGGATGGTCCTTTTCATGATGCACTAGTGTGCACAGAAAGCTCCTAACATAGATTTGTTGAATAATGGACAAATGCATTATTATATATTAAAATACAAGCTATTTATATTAAAATGCTTTCTCTTCCTCCCTCCCTCCCTTCCTTTCTCTTTTTAAAACTATGTTGTTAGGGCTTAAAATCCACTCAGAATAACTATATACTCATAGGAACAGTGCTTCTTCTAACAAACAAGGGGGAATAATAAAAGATGAGTAGAACTTAAGAACAGACCCTCATGTCTGGAGAAAAAAAAATATTTGTGAAACTCTCTATAATTTCTAAGTGCTACATGAAATGCAAATGTTTTCTAGATTCCAACTGCACACACAGAAATATCTCAACTCATTTTGACAAAGTTATCCACCAGGGAGATGAATAAATAGCTTCACTAAATATATATGGTGCAATTATACCCAGCAATAAGTGACAATAGGTCTTGCTTTATAGTAATCTAAAAATTCAAAGCCCAATTATTTCAGCTGCTCAGTAAATAATACTGAAAAGATGTGGTGGAAAGCAATTTAAGAACAGACTGTATTAGTAAATGCTAATGATTGCTTTATGATCCACAGAGCCACTTCTTTTTCTTCTGAAAGAAAGCTTTTTGTAAATTAAGAAAAAAAAAATAGACATCTATGAGCTACAGCCAAGAACAAAATGAAAGCAGGGAGTACTCCTTTTGATCTTTCAAGAGTAGTATTTAGTTAAAGAATGTATGCTGGACTACAGAAAAACACCACCAGAAACATGAGCGATTGGGACCTGAAAAATACAGTCGTTGGCAGCTGGCCTTTTAAAAATATATTTTTAAGGAAAAAAAAAAGGACTTGTCTCCATAGCTCCAAATTTCAGGGCAAACTGACACTGACTTTAATGAAAGTGGTCAGTTTCAGACTTCTTTTTTGGAATTCAGAAGCACTGCAAGTAATTGGTACAATTAGCAGTTTAGATATGCAAATCAAATTCAAACTTGAAATGACTGAGATGGAAAAGCAACCTCAACAAGAAAAAAAGGAGGAAAGAGAGGAGAGAGAAGCACGACAAAAACAACACTGGCCCTTCTGGATAAGAGGTCAGCTGAAGCCACAGTAAAGATAGATGGGGACACTGCTGATCTCTTTAAGACAAACCCAGTGAAGGTGAGAGGCAAAGGAGGAAGCTGCCTAGCCACAGGTCTAACCAGACCAAGAGAATCTGGAGAACAATCAACAAGCCGGAGCTGGAACTACTGCCCTATTTAGAGCTCTTGTTTGCATGCTCTCTGGACTTGTGGTGTTTATTATATTTCTAATTTGAGCAAACCATGTAAGCTTTCGGCACCTCAAAAAAATAAAATCATATGGCCAATAAAAATGTTTATTCAAGGGGAAAAAAAGTTAGCTCAAAGGCAACAGCTTCCTACTTTCTTAGCCACCTTACTGCTGGGGAATGGTAATCTACCTCGCTGCTCTTCTGCCTATCTGGGATCCACCCACTAGAGGCCCACTTGAACCGGAAGCCTCCAAAGGGTAGCACCACTCCGGAATCCCATAGCACTCTCTGATCTTCTGGACGCAACCAGGCTCACCCAATTTGTATTTTCTTTGCACACTGTATTTCTCCTTCATAATTCTTTATTCATCTGCCATTAAATAAAAATTTCAGTAATCGTCTGCATAATGGTTATCTCCTGAGCTCTTTCTTGTCCATACCCCTGTTTACAGAGCCTAGCACAGTGCCTGGAACTTGCCAGGTGCTCACTGAATGAAATGGAAAAATCTGGGATTGATGGGTAATATTAGGTCAGATCATCCAAATGTCAAAGCTACTCTCGATCGTCATTTATTCAATGACCAAAAATCAATTACCAAAAGTTTATTAATTATTGTATGGAGACAATGCATAAGACCCGAAGCAATCAGCTACCAAGTGGTATCCTAGGACAGCGCTTCTCAGACTTTAATGTGCTCACAAATCTCCTGAAGAATTCATTATAAGGCTGACTCTGATTCAGCAGGTCTGGAATGGGATCTGAGAGTCTACATTTCTAAAAAAAACTCCCAAGAGATGCTGATGGTCCTCAGGCCACATTTTGTGTAGTAAGTTCCTACGGGTCAAACTGACAACTCAAACACAGCTTTTCCCCCACATGAATCTTATTTATTTTGCATTAAAAAAAATCACATTGTGATTATTACCTAGGTGGTTCCTGGTTTAGGTATTCACAGATGTCATCTTGGGAGATGAAGGATCACCATTTCTTGATTTCCTCTGGGACCTGGGGTCTGTACTACACATATTCTCTGGTGAACTCTATCTCACCAGAAAATTTAGCCATGTCCTCATTATCCCAACAAAAGGTTTACTTGTGTCAAGGGAATTTGGCCAGGAAAAAAAGTGAACTTGGATTTTCTATAGGACATACTTTTATGATAAACTCTCTTGAGAATATTTGTCTTTTTTTAGTTCTTTTGACAAATTAGTGCATATGCAGCACTTCAGTGTTTATAAAACAGAGGGTCCTCTTTATCTACTAGCATTTCTCTCCATTTCTGTGATCAATGTTGCATAAAACTTTTTTCCAGCAGTTTCCAAGCCATTGTGGAAAGCCTGGAACAGGCTGACAGATATTGATATTTTGATCTTTTATACCAACTTCCACATCTATTAATTTTCAATGATTCTTTTGTAAAGTGACAGAGTTTGGGTTGTTTCCTCAAACAATGACACAATCATGTAGATGTTTTCTGTAGGCAATACCTGAACATCTCTTTGTTCACATGGTCTTGCCTCATACCACAATACAAAGAGCTGATCTATGTTTAATGATTTTTCTATGGATTAAAGGTAAAGAGTTTTAAATACCTCTTTGATAACAATTCTTTTGCTAGTACTCGATGCAGCTCTCCTAGAGGAGTACTGCCAATGGTAATTAGATTTACTTATGTATATCCCTCCTCCACCTCTAAGACACACACACACACACACACACACACATGCACATAGCATGCATTTGCTGAAAAAGTCAACATGTGGCTTTATGTCTGTAGTACACCAATCAACATATCAAAAACCAAATTTAGAATCCTAATTCACAATACCACTTTTTTCCTTTTTTTCTCCTCTTAGAGTAAATTAAATTCACTCTTTGTTGGAAGGAAATGTAAAATGTGCTTCACACATACATTTAACACTAATCTGTTCTCCCTACTTTAATTATGCTTTGAATTTCTGTGGGATCTTATATCCCAGGGACTCAATTTACTTTTATAAATATTCATTGATTCTTTTCCTCCTGTTTCCATTAGTGCTGCTAAATATTACCTTCCATTTTGCATTTGGAGAAACTGAGGCACCAAGGAGGAACCTAAGGTTTGGAACCGAGGATAGTCACTTACAACTATAGAGATGAAAATACGACTTAGAAGCCCCCTCTGATAAAGAGGCAACCCTCCCACCAAAGCGTAGAAATAACTGTATAAAGTTCGGGGATTAAATCAGAGATCGCCTGCTCATTTTCTAGGCACAGCTATGTTCCTTATTTTGTCCTTTCCCTAGTACAAAGTGCAGTAACAGAATAGCTGCCCTGTGGTTAAAGAGAAATGATTACAGAAAAGAACAGTTGGAGAAAACAAGGCAAAAGTACTTGGATTTTAGTCAGTGGGAGTCCATCACAGTAACTAATGGGCTGAGAATGTTTCTATTTTTTCACCAAGTAATCCATATGCAAATTTCCTGCAGTATTCAATATGCACTTCCAAACTCAGTAAATGTTTTCTATTCTTTTCTGCTTAACTCTCTCAGCTTTTTCCAATTAGGCCCTGTTTATTTAGAAAAAAAGAAAATGTCTAAAGAAAGGATTAAGCTCTGTATCTTATAGAGAAAGAATGAATATTAGAAATTCTTTCAGGATCTAGAGGATGCATTCTTTACTCATCCTCCCCGCTGGGATGGGTAATGAGAATAAAGTAAAAGGGGAACGAGGCTTTTTACTTCGTTTGGTTTGTTCAGCTGAAAACATGCTTTTGACTATCTGGAATTAAATCCAAAATTCATGACAATTCAGACAATGGTGTACGTGGAATAAGACTGTGGGTAAAAATAAATAAAAGAGAGATGTGAAAGCTCAAAAGGTGAGCAGAAGCTCACCTGGTGAGCAGAAGTTCTGCAAAAGCAAGAGAATTCACGACGTGGAGGGGACAAGGGGACAGGCTGGAGAGAGAGCACGAATGGCTGAAGCTAGCAGTTGTATCAAATGAAGATGACCGAGGAAAAAGAGCTGTAAATCGGAGACATGTCTCCAAAACATGGCCTCTCAGAATAGCAGCGAGGGAAGATAGTGCGTGAAAGTCAGCTCTTTCATCTCCAATCACTACACCCACGAAGACATGTGGTGTTCTGCCTGTCTCTTTCAGGAGTTAAATTAAAAGTTGACGGTCATTTTGTGTGGGAGGGAGGGAGGGAGGGAAAGAAAGACAGTTCAACCAAGGGTTTTCAACAAAAACCCCCTGCACTTGAATTCCACGGAAGACATAAGGACAGAGATATCATGGTGCCCGAGAAGGAATTTCTGCCACAGAGAATGGCCTGCTTCAAGAGGCTGTTGTGAAGCTCAAAGAGATAATATATACACAATATTTTGAAAACTTGAATGCATCATACAAATGAAAGAGGGGTCATGAGCAGTGGTTATGGCTGGCACTGTATTAAATAATACAAGATGCTTCCAGGGTCTCAGAACAGATCATTAGCAAATAAAGTTGTAAAGAGTTAAGCATAAAAAGTACCTAAATGTCAGGTTTTCTCTCCCAGCATTTAGGGACTTAAAAGCCATAGGGAAAAATAACTGATAAATTGTATTTAAGGATAGACTATTTACCTGGTGATTGAATAATATACTGAGTTCTTAAAAAAATCCCCACATTGAGTTTGGCTGCCTAAGAGATAGAGCATAAAAAGCAAAATCTAGGAAAAGAAAGGTGTCAATATAATCAGTAAAGAGAGCTTTCCCTTTAATGGCAGCTATGGGAAAGAGGAGGAACCTGAATGAGGTAGTATAAATGCACCAGCAATTGGCTACAACCATACCATAGCCTGTTCCCCCCATAAATACTCCCTACTACAATCTACATCTTCTGGATTTGGCAAAAAAAGAAGAAAAATGAAATGACTTCTTCAACTCTGGTCAAACCACCTGCTTACACTGTCCATGAAAACAAACAAAAACCGTTGTGGTTACGTTACCCAATGGTCATTTATAAAAGTTAAATTCTATTCTTCAATGCAGTAGTTGAAAGAAAGAAAATCACTTCCCAAAGCTTTTTAAATTTTAAGTTCCAAGGCACAGCAGTACTCTCAAATTTCAATTCCTTATGTCTTAAGCTTAGAGAAAAATAAACTAAAGCCTGCCAAAAATCCAGGCTGACTAGTAAAATGTTACAACGAAGTGCCCTGGGTTTGAGACTACAGTTGGTATCCAAATCAACAGAAACATCCCGGACAGAAGCCTTCAGATCACCATGGAACAGGCTTTGATGTCCTTTGTTTAATTCTGTGGAGACCCAATCCTCAAGCGGAATATTTCTGGCCAGTCAAATAAAGACCTTTCCCAGAAAGCCAAAGGGCTTGGAGACATCATTCTGATTCTCAGTCCATGCTTAAGTAACCCGACACACTGGATCTCACCTCTAGCTTCAGGGTGCACCAAAAGACATTACATGCAGGTTTTTTTTCTTTTGATCCCATGGACCGGTTAAATTTTTTTCTCCTTTCATTACCAAAGTGGCTTCTTCCTTGAGCCAACTTTGAATATCCCCAAACAGTAATTATATTACAGAAACAGCCTCATACATGAGAGGGCTGACCATGCTTTAACAACTTTGGATGTTTAGCCTTTATCAGGCTTTTTCTTCTGCAGCTTCGCCGAAACGATGAGAGCTCCCCCAAAAGGAGAGATTTCTGCCTCAACACACAGGCACATCAAACGAGAAGAATAATCTACACCTGTAGTCACAAACTGATTAAGCCCCCGTATCTTCCCTGGCACTGCGTCTGAGAACTCCGTCCTTGAGAACTTGCCCGGGGACTCGCGACGCGGTGTAAGCAGTTAGAGCTAAAACCTGAAAAATCTTTACCAGACCTCCCAGCCACCTGCCTCCCGCAGTGCCGTGGAATGGGAAGAAAAATCTCAAAGTGGCTCCGTATCTACATATCTGTTCTTTCTTTGAAGGTGTGGCCTAGGGGTCCCAAATGGAAAAGCCGGATAAAATCATCATCAAGCAGTAGGTTTGGAGTCCTTGCCTGAGAGTCTTTTACACTGCCTACACATCAAACCTGTTCTTGTTTATGCAGTAATCAATATATTTGGATTGAATAACACTTCTCCAGTGTAGCTGCCTAGCCAGTTAATGTCTTTGCTTTCACCTTTACAATCAGCACATTTAAAAGAAGACTGTAAGAGTTGCTATTGAGGTGGCAGTGAGGAGAAGGCACTGAGGCTGTGAGTGCACGAGGAACAAAGACCAAAACTACAGGGAGTTCGAGAGGAACCTCCAGATGGAATTTGCATACTGCAGACATGTCAACCAAGAGACTTATCGAGCCGCCCTAAGGCTATACCCCCAGGTCAGTACTGACACGGAAAATGAGATCCTCACCCCAGAGGCAGCACAAGAGAACAGTGATTTTAAATAGAAGCCATATTTAAAACCTTGCTATTAGGCACATACATATACCACGACTCTGGAAAACAGACAAAGAAATCTTAGCACCAACAGACTTCATGGTGAGGTTTCTTGAATTCTCATTCCCAGTCTGGCTCGGGTGC
Source organism: Balaenoptera acutorostrata (assembly GCF_949987535.1). Classification (NCBI taxonomy): domain Eukaryota; kingdom Metazoa; phylum Chordata; class Mammalia; order Artiodactyla; family Balaenopteridae; genus Balaenoptera; species Balaenoptera acutorostrata. The sequence continues at coordinate 70,517,583 of NC_080069.1, read as the reverse complement.
ACAAAGGAAAGAGCTGCTTAATGTTTTTCCTTTTGTCTCAAAAATTAAGCATTTGCATCATCTGCTCAGGTCCACACAAAGACTCACACCATCGATGTTGCAAGACTGTGCAAAATGTTCTGCCTGAAATGTCCACGTTGCAAATCAGGCAGCCTCTTGGGAATAGGAAATAAAGCCCCAAACAAAGGGATTATCACGGTTAATGAATCAGACCTTCAGTGCTGGTATTCTGTGGTAGCAAATGTTACACTCTTAAAGTTCTTCATAAAAAGCTGATTGGTAATGAAAAGCTGTGACTCCTCCACCCCTCCAAATCCCCGATTTTCCGCCAGAGTGTTGCAACACTGCCTTCCACTCTCTCAGTTTGCTGAAAAACATATTTTTGAGGTAAATATCCACCATATATATAACTACCAAGCCCGTTAAGTGAACAATTGCCCAATTCATAGTTTTAATGAATCTTTATGTGCTTTTCCTCATGTGTAATAACAATAAGGCTTTCTGAAGATGAGGCGAAGAGAAAGAAAGCACCATTTTATTGAGCATCTAGTTTGTGCCAGGCCATGGACCAGGTGCAGTCACAAAAGTTTCCTAAGTTAAACCCTATTTTATTTTAAAAAGGTCATGAATCATTAGGCTCATTTTACTAGTAAGGGAATGGAGGCTCTAAGAAGTTAAGAACCAATGCCCAGAAGTAACCCAAGTTGCGGTTGAATTCAGACTGATGCTGGTGTGCCTATAAAGCCCCTCATTCTCCCCACTCTACTCCACTAGTCCAAGAGTTCTTAATGGTTTCTCTTCTTAAGCACACAGCCCTGACTTATAAGTCATTTAGACATTCATTTAATAAGTGGGTGTTGGGCTCCGACTCTGGGCTGGGTGCTGAGGTAGGCTCTCAGCACATGAAGATGAATGGGGTTGGGGTCCTTGCCCTCACAGAGCTCACCCAGTAATTGGTTAAGTGGGCATGTAAACAAACAGATGCAATACAATGTGATACAATAAAAGACATGAGCAAAGACAGAGATGGACTGTGTGAATCTGAGCTGATACCATACAGGAAGTAACTTTTGAGATGGGTGTCAAAGTAGGAATAGGAGTTCAATGTGCAGACTGAGCACTTAGGTAAATCCAGGTAGAAGAAATATCACTGAAAAAGGCCTAGAGGAGGGAAAACAGACAACATAATGTAGGAGCAGGCCGAGAGAGAGCAGCAAGAAGTCCTGGTGATTAGATACAGGGTAAGAGTGCAAGGTAGGCTGTGGTAAAGGCTGTGGAAAAGCCTTGAGCCCACTCTGCACTAGATGCATTGCTCTGTTTTCAGTAGGCACTCTATAATCTAGGCTTTAAAATGAAAAGCAGAACATCTAGCTCCTCTGACTAAAATGCTCTACTGGCTTCCCACAATACTCTCAGTAAGATCCAAATTCTTCTTTGCAGTTGGCCAACAAGGCCCATGAGATCTTGTCCCTGCCACACCTCTGACCCAAAGCCCTCCCTCATCTTTACAAGCACTCTAGCTACTCTTCCTAAGACACATACCACCTCTGGGTCGTTTATATATGCAGTTTCTTCTGCCCCAACACTCTGCCTCCACCTGTTCCAAAGACTGGTTTCTTCTTCTCAGGCCTCAACTCCATTATCACTCCCTCCAGGATGTACTCTGTGATCACCTTCTTGTAGGTGGCTTAACTGCTGTTATGGGTTGAATCGTGTCCCCCTCAAAATTTGTATGTTGGAGTCCTGACCCCGAATACCTCAAAATGTGACCTTACTTGGAGACAGGGTCTGGTGGTTTTTTTTTTTTTGAATTTTTGAATTTTATTTAGATTTTTATATAGCAGGTTCTTATTAGTTATCCATTTTATACATATTAGTGTATATATGTCAATCCCAATCTCCCAATTCATCCCACCATCACCCCCCCACCGCCACTTTCCCCCCTTGATGTCCATACGTTTGTTCTCTACATCTATGTCTCTATTTCTGCCCTGCAAACCGGTTCATCTGTACCATTTTTCTAGGTTCCACATATATGCGTTAGTATACGATATTTGTTTTTCTCTTTCTGACTTACTTCACTCTGTATGACAGTCTCTAGATCCATCCACGTCTCTACAAATGACCCAGTTTCGTTCCTTTTTATGGCTGAGTAATATTCCATTGTATATATGTACCACATCTTCTTTATCCATTCCTCAGTCAATGGGCATTTAGGTTGCTTCCATGACCTGGCTATTGTAAATGGTGCTGCAATGAACATTGTGGTCCATGACTCTTTTTAAATTATGGTTTTCTCAGGGTACATGCCCAGTAGTGGGACTGCTGGGTCGTATGGTAGTTCTATTTTTAGTTTTTTAAGGAACCTCCATACTGTTCTCCATAGTGGCTGTATCAATTTACAGTGCAAGAGGGTTCCCTTTTCTCCACACCCTCTCCAGCATTTGCTGTTTGTAGATTTTCTGATGATGCCCATTCTAACTGGTGTGAGGTGATACCTCATTGTAGTTTTGATTTGCATTTCTCTAATAATTAGTGATGTTGAGCAGCTTTTCATGTGCTTCTTGGCCATCTGTATGTCTTCTTTAGAGAAATGTCTATTTAGGTCTTCTGCCCATTTTTTTTTTTTTTAAATTTTATTTATTTATTTTTATTTTTTTGGCTGTGCTGGGTCTTCGTTTCTGTGCGTGGGCTTTCTCCAGTTGCGGCAAGTGGGGGCCACTCTTCATCGCGGTGCACGGGCCTCTCACTGTCGCGGCCTCTCTTGTTGTGGAGCACAGGCTCCAGACGCGCAGGCTCAGTAGTTGTGGCTCACGGGCCCAGTTGCTCCGCGGCATGTGGGATCCTCCCAGACCAGGGCTCGAACCCGTGTCCCCTGCACTGGCAGGCAGATTCTCAACCACTGCGCCGCCAGGGAAGCCCTCTGCCCATTTTTTGATTGGGTTGTTTGTTTTTTTAATATTGAGCTGCATGAGCTGTTTATATATTTTGGAGATTAATCCTTTGTCCATTGATTCATTTGCAAATATTTTCTCCCATTCTGAGGGCTGTCTTTTCTAGAGACAGGGTCTTTACAGAGGGAATGAAATTAACATGAGGTCATGGGGGGGGTGGCCCTAATCCAATATGACTGGTGTCCTTATAGAAAGGGGAAATTTGGACACAAGAGACTTGCACAGAGGAAGATGATACAAAAATAGAGGGAGAAGACAACAATCTACAAGTCAAGGTGAGGGCCTGGAACACATCTTTCCCTCATGGCTCTCAGAACGAATCAACACTGCTGTGCCTCAATTTCAGACCTACAGCCTTCAAAACTGTGAGATGACAAATTTCTGTTATTTAAACCACGCAGTTTGTGGCACCTTGTTAGGACGCCCCTAGCGAACTAATACACCATAGCACTTGCCACCATGGAAGCAATCATCGGATTTACTTCTTACTTGTTTATAACTGTATCTATCCATTAGAATATAGTCTCCAGGCAGGCAGGGGTCTTTTCTTGGAATGAGATGAACAAAATCTCATTCCCTGACCCCAGAAGCGCCCTGACACACAGTAGGTTCACAATAAATTTTTTGTTGAATAGGTTAATGAAAAGATTGCATTTGGCTGGACTGACAATTGACAATCATTTACTTATCATGCACTCTAAGGAACCTATGTTTCCAGGGCCTCCCCACCCTGGGCAGATAAGAGACAGCTTGCAGTGCACCAGCAGAATCTGCCAACAGTGAGATTAGCATTATCCACTGGTGCCTTACAAAAATTCTCGTTTTGCTCTTTGCCCAAGTTTTTTGTATGAACATAGTTTGAAAGATCCAGTTGTTTCTTTCAGTGTCCTGATGTCCTGCCAAACCAAATTCAATTGATTGAAATATAGCCTGCTGATGCTTTTGTAAGGCTAAAGAAGTGGATGGCAACCTTCCACCCCTGTGCTGAATGGTGTAATTGGCCTGCCATAGAGAATTGGGGAATTTTAACACATTCCCTATTTGGCTGAGCTCACCAATTATTCCCCAGTTGCTATCAGAGCCACAGACTTTTCTTCTTTGGGGTCATTAAGCTTGTCAAAACTAATCTGTCACCACAACTGCTGACCCTCATTGCTCTGACAGCAGCACAGGATCACCCTAAATAGGCTCTTGCATTACAAGAAAGTAAATGGTTCATCAGAACCCACTGTGCTCTTGCTGTATGGTTCGTACTGGCCTTCTGACCCCAGAAGATGTGGAAACAGTATCCTATAAGTGACATAAGTCTCAAAACCCACATACTAATTGCTTTGGTGTTTTTATATATATATATATATATATATATACACACACACACATATATATATACACGCACACACACAAGTAAAATGAATATAAATGCTTGGAATACAGGCTTGAATCTGATATATGACAAAAATATGCTATTCTTGGGCTTTGACAAAATCTGAACACATTCCATGTTCTCTCCATGCAACCACCCAATCGAAGTCAGGTGGAATTAAACATGCCATAAATCATGGGTTCCTAATAAGACAGAAAAACATTCTTTGAAAGTTTCTTGATTGTAAATGCAAAAATATTCCAAAATCAAGGTTGCCAACATTCAATAGGAAGAAGGAAACTTGCTGTGAGGAAATAGCATTCAGTTCTGAAAGAGTACCTTGTGTGCTCACCCATATTGAGAATAGTTACTAACCATTTGCTACAGTTGGCAAGTTTAGCAGGTCTACATGCAAATCTCTGCACAATCAGACAAAGGTAAGAACAAGTCTATTAATTTTAAAAGAATGAGGGGATCTGTAGTGACTGCAAAGCAGGCAGCATGAAAAGTTGCATTAACACTTTCAGGCTCAAGGGTACCATTTAATACATGGACTAACGTAACCCTCTCCAATAAATTATGATCTCAATGTACCTTGATATAAATGTGTAATATGAAAATAGCATTATCAAAGAACTTTGGTTCTTTTCGTCTAGGGAGATTCTACCCTAAATATAACTGAGTTTAGAACAACTGGCTGCTACTGTATTTTCTTGGCTGCACTATAGATTAGACACAATGGTAACTTGGGTAAATACTAAAGGGAAGCTGGAAATACCTGATGCTCCTGCTCATGCCTCATTAGTTTCTTCCCCAGAAATATTAATTTTCTCCTTTCAAAAGGGGCACCAGTTCCCTAATGAAAACTAACACTGTAAGTATACAACTGGCAAAAGGATTAAATCTCTTGAAAAAAGGCCAAGTCTTTGGTTGTTTATTTATATTTATTCAAACAAATCTGATAGGCTCATAGTTGGTCTCTGATGTCATGCCTTTGAGCTGTTTTTTGTTTGCTTTTAGTTTGAGAACTGAGTGTATAATGGGTTGAGGGGCAGTGGAGAGGGAAGAAACAAAAAAGGGGTTGGGGGGAGACGTGGAGGCCAGAATTTCACCGGAGCCGCAGATTTAGCTGAGTTCTAATGATGTCACTCCATTTTTACTCTGGCGACAGGGATCCCCCACCCCCAAACTCTGCACTTTCTGCGAGGAGTAAGCTAAACGCTTGGCAAATCTCATTGTAACAAAGTCTTGAATTGGCAGCCAAGATCTGGATGTGAATTTTAAGTTGTTTTCTCCCCAAATGTCCAACAAGATCTGCTGTGATTTAAGAAGGGGGAAAAGAGAGACTTATTGACGTATAAAAAGCCACATTTGAGTTGCCAGTGCTAATCAATAATTGGAATTTCACAAAAGACCATGTTAGGCTCAATAATGAAAAGGACAGACATATAAAGGCAAGTATAATTACATGGTATAAATAAGGAGAGGTTGCCAGAGTCTGTATGTTGCCAAATGCTTCAAATATTCATGTTCTTTGAAAGACTTATTTTTATGTCTATGGAGGATGAATAAACCTCGCCAAAAAAATAAGGCTCTTCCCAAACCTTTGCTCATTTCTGGAATTGAACCGTTTTGCAGGTTCTGAAATGTTTAACTTTGTTTTTCATTAATTTGACATGTTCACACATCCCCTGCACTTCTGGAGCTCTGAACAAAACTGGCAGCGAGAGTGCTGGAATAGCGAGGCGAGGACTGCTCCCGCAGTATTTCTGGCCCTGCTGGAGATGTGCTGCTTGTTCTCATAAGATGTGAGGTCAGACTCCACACCCCTGTGAAATCCGAGTTGCCACAGGAAACCAGAGATTTTTTTGGTGCTTGGCCAAGTGGGATCCCATCTCCAGGTCCTTGGTGACTCAGCCAGAGTTCAAGTCAGCTCTGAGCTCATTGGGACTATCCTTTGAAACAGACATCACACATGAGGAACACTGATTGATGGATAAGGGGGCTTCCTCCTCCATCCTAGGTTTCATGCACACAATGCAGAAGGGCCATTTAGAAGTCAACTTCTGCTTTGTGGCTCAGCTTTAGAAATCCAGGTAAAGCAAAGGGTGGTATCTTTGCCAAACCAGATTGATAATATTGCTGGGGGGCTTTCGATGGTGGGGACTATCCCTTGGGGAGACAATCAAGGACGATGTTCGAGGCGCAGAAAGTATAAAAGGACAAGCCCTTTGGAGATAGTATATGAACTGGCCTTCTGTATCCCTTAGGTCAGTTTTCAGTTTCACTTTTGAATCTGATTGCCGTAAGGCTGCAATGAACCAAACACTGGTAAATTGGGTGCTTTTCCCAATCTGAGAGGGTGCATGAACTGCTTCTGGCTGTCATGCACGTTTTAAGTAAACAACGGCATCAGCACACTAACTGGTAGAAGTTCCTGGTAGCTGGAGGTATTTTCCAAGCAGAAGGCACAGATAGAGTGCTGAGCTGCAAAGTATCACTGCTGGCCCCAGCCATTAGCTTCAAGAAGAGGATGTATTATGTTTATCACAGATTGATGGGACTAATTTACCAAATCATCAGTAAAAGCTATATAACTCCTCAAACTCTCACACAGACTTCTGTAGACAGAAAGATAAATCTGAAGCTCAGAGCAAGCTCATTTAATTTTCACCTGACAGCCAGTAATAACAGAAGCATCATATAAAGGTTATGTTTCAGTGAAAAAAATCTATTACTGGGCATACAAAACACACTTGCATTAATTACATTCTCTTTGCACTGCATTTGACAAAAGGTCAAGAAATTACCAAAAAAGTGGAGGGGAGGAAACATATGAAGAGAATTCTACTTATTTTCTGAAATTTTCTTTTTCTAATTTCCCAGGAATTCAATCACACATTCTGTACTTTAATTAGTGACTACGTTTAATTAAATCTGATATTCTGAAGATGACTAGCCAAAAATATTGTCAGGCATATAACAAGGAACAATTATTCTCCAACAGATGATGTTTCTATATCTCTAAAGTTGCCTGTGTCTAGAACATATCTTGCCTGTCATGCTGGAATACTCAAAAAGAACAAGAGACAGAAACAGAACCTTTTCTTATTCTGTCTTCACAAAAGGTTATCAGGTGCAATGATATATAATAGACAATGTCAAGGCCCTTGTATTTTCAGAGTTTCTGAGTAGTAGTCAGGCATGAGGGTGAAGTGTTTTTTGTTTTTTGTTTTTAACATCTTTATTGGAGTATAATTGCTTTACAATGGTGTGTTAGTTTCTGCTGTATAACAAAGTGAATCAGCTATACGTATACATATATCCCCGTACCCCCTCCATCTTGTGTCTCCCTCCCACTCTCCCTATCCCATCCCTTCTAGGTGGTCACAAAGCACCGAGCTGATCTCCCTGTGCTATGCAGCTGCTTCCCACTAGCTATTTTACATTTGGTAGTGTATATATGTCCATGCCACTCTCTCAGTTCGTCCCAGCTTACCCTTCCCCCTCCCCGTGTCCTCAAGTCCATTCTCTACATCTGCGTCTTTATTCCTGTCCTGCCCCTAGGTTCTTCAGCACCATTTTTTTTTTTTTTAGATTCCATATATATGTGTTAGCATACGGTATTTGTTTTTCTCTTTCTGACTTATGAAGTGGTATCTTTCAAGGAAATTGTGGTGCTTTGACTTCAAAAGTTTTAAAATTGAGGGAGATCTTAAGAGACAAGAAATTTTCCTTAACTAAGAACTTTCCAGCAGGGTACGAGGTTAAGGGTATTTTTGCTTCTTCAAAGTCAGATACAAATAATTCTATTCTAATCTTAGTTCTGCTAACTACCCATTGTGTGATCTTGAACAAACTAAAAAAAAAAAAAAAAAATTCAGCAAAATACTCTGAGGGCCACAGTTTTCATGTTTGAAAATGAAAATAATAATAAAGACTTCCTAAGGTTTATGCATCACAGAATGCTTAAATGTACAGGGTAGTCACTCAAAAATATTGATATTAGTTTCCCTTCACCATACCTCTTTCCTAATTCAATCACTAGAATTCACTGGTTTGTAACTTTCAGTAGCTTGCTATGTTTTAATCATCAAGGGTCTATAGAAGAGTTATAAAAGATCTGCAGAAAAATTCAAGCTTCCTAACCTCCAGACCAAGTATGTGGAGAGGAAGGCCAGTGCAGCGAAAGTAGCCAGAAGATGTTACTTCCAAGACCAGCTATGTTCCTACTCTTTGGGGCAGGCAGCACATCTCTCATCCAGCCAAGAATGCTGAAGAGGTACCAGGTGATTATCAAGGCCACCAACACTCCCATTCCCACCTGTGTTGTTTATTTGGGTCCCAGCAAATGGAGGGAATCGAGGAGAACACAGGGTGTGAAGTACAGTACAACCTCATAAAAGCATGACTGTTGTGTACATACATGTCATTGTATGTTAAAACCTTGCTCCTCAAAGTGTGGTCTTCAGACCAGCAGCATTACCGTCACTTGACTGCTTGGTAGAAATCCAGAAGTCCAGACAGCATCCCTATTGAACCAAAAGCTGCATTTTAACAAGAAACCCTGGTAATTCATTTGGGAAGCCCTGCTTTACAATATGAAATAATGGTCTTCTCTCCTTTCTCTGACTTTAAGTTAGAGTATAGGCTCCAAGAGGGCAGGTGCTTTCTTAGACATAGATACATTCCAAATTACTAGAACAGTGCCTGGCATACACTGGTACTCAGTATGTAACTGCTGAGTGAATGACTGAATGAGACTGTAACTGCTGAGTGAATGACTGATGATAAAACTCATCAGTGTCTAAATAATAAGATCATGGCTTTCTTAAATGTCACCCTGGAAGATGACTACTGCGGTCAGCAGGAGCAAAAAAGTTTATTTAGTTAAATGCAGAAAATATTTATTGAGCAAAGTCCAAGAATTCTGAGACTGTAATAAATCAAACAGGTGTTAGTGGGCTGAAATTGCCTTTACTGAAGGAAACCTTTTTTTCTCAGATAATGCTAATTGATGATATAAAAAAAAGATGTCCCATGAACTGCTTTAAAAATTTACCTCTTTAAACAGCTTTACTGAGGTATAATTTACATACCAAAAATTCACTCAATTTCAAAGTACAATTAAATTACTCTTTAGTAAATTTACTGAGGTGTGCAACTCTCACCATAGTCCAGTTTTAGAGCATTCTCAGCATCCCAATGATGAGAATATCAATCAGCTCAGCCCATTTACAGTGAATCTTTGCTCCCATCCCAACCCCAGGCAATCTATTTTCTGCCAAAAATTGACATTTTGAGGACTCCTCGATCATGTACACGATTGATACAGTACATGTGATTCTTCTTGGGCATTTAGTAAAAACGACCACTAAGAATCTCTGTCTGCCTGTGCCTGGCTAACTCATTTTCAGTTACTACATGCACCTGAAATTTTTTTTTTTTTTTTTTTTAAGAGTGGCCGCTTTTTTTTTTTTTTTTAATTTATTTATTATTTATGGGTGTGTTGGGTCTTCGTTTCTGTGCGAGGGCTTTCTCCAGTTGCGGCAAGTGGGGGCCATTCTTCATCGCGGTGCACGGGCCTCTCATCATCGCGGCCTCTCTCGTTGCGGAGCACAGGCTCCAGACGCGCAGGCTCAGTAATTGTGGCTCACGGGCCTAGTTGCTCCGCGGCATATGGGATCTTCCCAGACCGGGGCTCGAACCCGTGTCCCCTGCATTGGCAGGCAGATTCTCAACCACTGCGCCACCAGGGAAGCCCCCTGAAAATAGTTTTTTAAACCCACTTTTCTTTAAAAGTTCTCTATCCAATATATATATATATATAAGAATAAATATACCAGTGTATTTACTGCTTCATTTGTTATAGGGGCAGAAAAACAGGACATTGCCTGAATCCTCAGTTAACAATACATCAGTGCTGTAGGCTGTGATGTGGCTATTAAGAAGAATGTATTAGGGCTACATGAACTGACTTGGAGAAATGTCCATGATATACGATGTGCTGAGAAATATATATAGTATGATCCCATTCTGTAATACAAAATAAAAAATCATATGTGTGCATATGTTTGTATGTTTCTATAATCATCAAGAATGTACAGACAGAAATCAAATTGTTAACACATTATTTTAAGGGGGAGGGTGATTGGGGGCAGGAGGTGAGGAAAATACTTCGTACATCGTTGTGAGCAAATTTCACTCTGCTCTTTGAAAAGAAAAATCCCATAAATAATATCTTTAAAAACGATAATTACATTTTCCACTAACTCAGGTTAGCTTCTCCTTCTCCTTCCTCCCTCCTCACCATAAATCTAAATTCATATGGTTTTACCAAATGTGTGGGCTAAAATACTATATGGATTGTGGAGACCGCTGGGTTATAACTGAAGAGGTTTCAAAACTGGATTTCAAATTCACAGTGTTGGTTTAAGGGGATGAAGACCTCGACAACACGATTTTATCATGCAGCAGAAGTGGCATGATACTCAGGATGAAACCTCACCTTTACTGGCTCTCAAAATTATTCCAACTGAATGGAGCAGTGGAGATACAGTAAATGCTTAGACTAATTAGGGCACTGATGAAATGATATACAGTCCAATGGTACTGGTCTCAATACCCATTGTAGTCTAATTAAATAATACAGAAATCTTATCAGTAAAGCAACAAAGATTTTTTTTTAAAGGAGATAGCATTTTCAGCATTACAAAATGAAATCATGACTGTATGCACATATGAAAAATACATATTTGTGTGATAAGCCTCCTATAAAAATGCTTAATAGAGGTACATTTGCAAAGATGTTTGATTAAACTATACAAATGATAGCTGGAAGCTCACTAAGGTGCTGTGATTTTATTTTTTCCATGGGTAAGTTTTTTCCCCTTTTATAAACTTCTGTTACTCTTGTCAATTTCAGCATGACTCTTTTTAAAATAAACCTTTTCATTTAAGTACTATATCTAGGAAGCCATACAAATGATATGCATACAGCTCAATTAATTATTGCACATTGAACATACCCATGTAACTGCCACATAGATCAAAAAATAGAACATTTCATCATTATTCTTAAAAGAAATTCAACCTTTAATTCCAGAGGAGAAAGTCTGAATTACTAACTACATTTGGTATATTTAGGCAGTTATCCCATCCATTGGGGTTTAGACTGGGCTGTCTGGGTAAAATTTAAATATGAGTGAATGAGCAAATTTAAATATGACTCCACAGTCTAGAGACAAAACATCCCTTGGAAAATGTGTGAGGCTCCATTAACACGACTTGCCACAGGTCTTTTCCATGTGTCAGAGGACGCACCGTCAGGACCAATGACTTGTCCATTTTTGAGCCACAGAGCTCAAGCCAAATGCTTGACTCATCTCTGGGTTCATTTTTACCTCTAAGCTTCCTTTGTCACCAAGGTGTAGTGTAATGAAATGCATGTGACCTGACAAACCGAATAGAACCTCGCTGTTCAAAGAAGGTAAAACAGACAATTAATTTGTCAGCACAAAGTGAAGACTCAGAAGGCTGGAATATCAATCTCTTTTTTAATCTATCATTCTTTCTTTGAATAAAACATTGCCTAGAATCCACATTCAGATAAGAAATGCAGAAGTTCAAAAGTAAGCAGAGGGACTTCCCTGGTGGTCCAGTGGTTAAGACTTTGCCTTCCAATGTAGGGGGTGATCCCTGGTCGGGGAGATAAGATCCCACATGGCTTGCAGCCAAAAAACCAAAGCATAAAACAGAAGCAATACTGTAACAAGTTCAATAAAGACTTTAAAAAAAAAAAAAAAGAAAAAAGAAAAGAAGAAAGTAAGCAGACCCTACAGATTCCCTATACATGACAAGAAGTATCTCCAAAGAAGAGTAGTTCCTGGGAAACGATTTATTAATGTCCAATGTTTCCACTCAAAGTTGATCTTTTGTTCTTGCACATACCAGATGCATAGCTATTTGCTGTCTTGATCAGAATTGATATAAGGTGATCAGGATCAATTCCATGAAAGCAGATATCTCTGTGTTAAAGCTTCTGAAAGCTCAGGAGAGCTTTTTGATTCTTCTGGAGATTTCTTTTTCACAACCAAACAGAACGACTGTGAAGGACTCAGCTTGCTGTGTATGAATTAACCAAAATAACCTGGATCCTTAATTTTTAAGTTCCATGCTCCCCTTGTTAGAAGCCCAAATGGTTGCTTTCAGAGCAACCATTCCTGATGACTGGAAAGTTAGGCAATCCAGCATCCCTGTCCAGAAATTAAGTAAAATTCAAAAAGAAGCATTTTCAGACTTTTAGGGAAGAAAGCTAGATGAGGGACTTTAAGTGGATTCTGTTATTTCCTGTTTCAGGATATGTCTTGCAACTTGGGGGATAAATGCTACCTACGATAAAATATTTCATTTAGAATTGTACAGTCACTATGTATTCCAAATGAATAACATGCACGGCATTCATACACCCTCACTCTCAACCAGGAAGCCAGTAATTTAGTTTTAGCTTTCGTATCTGCTTAAGTACAAAAAGCTGGCACATAAGGTAACTTGAAAACAATTATTAAGGGTGGTTTTCAGAGCTGGTACACACATATAATCACCAAATATCTGGCACAGATCCTTCTGCTTAAGCTCAGAGGTTTCCTAAAGTAGAGAGTAAACAAGACCCTTGTTGTTTCACTAATGCTGATAAAGATCTGGGACTAAAACTGTCATGAAGAAGATACCTTAATGGTGAAAAAATGCAAAAGTAATTTGATCTTACAGTTCTTATATTAGGAGAAGATAAATAGTCTTGATTCTCCTCTAACAGAAAATTCTGGTAATTTATGGGACATGGAGTTCAAAATGCAAATTTTTCTCTTCCCTAGTCAACTTGGGAAAACAAATGCATTATTTGAAGGAGGAGAAGTTATCATTTTATCAACCTGAAAGTGTGCCACAGCCATCTTCTCAAAAAATTTGGAACAGACCACCAGTGCTACATCCTAGGGCAGCAATTCTCAACCAGGGGCGATTTTGCCTCCCAGGGAACATTTGTCAGTATCTGGAGATACTTTTAAGTTGTCACAACTGAGTGTGTGTAGGGGGAGGGCAGGGGGAGACATTACTAGTGTCTAATGGGTAGAGGCCAGGGATGCTGTTAAACACTCTTCAATGCACAGGACAGTCCCCCAACAAAGAATTATCCAGCCCAAAATGTCAGTAGTACTGAGGTTGAGAAGCCTTCTCCTAGAGTATGGTGATACAAGATTACTTGTGGCGGCAGAAGCTGAGATTGCCTTGATCACTGAAATACAGACAAAACCCTCACTCTAGTCAACACAGCTCAACCTCTTCTAAACTTCTGAGAATGTTTGTCAAGTAACCACCCTAAGGTGAAGCTGGCAATTAAAGAGAGAAAGATGAGAAGATGAGTATTCCCTAAATTCAAAGCAGACTCAGAGATTCAAAGTTGGCTATATTTGTCCTGCTGTATGACCTTGCTCTCCTGGGGTAAAATAAAAAAGGAAGGAAGGAAGAAAGGGAGGGAGGGAGGGAGGTGGGAAGGGGGAGGGGGAGAAGGAGCCTTATGGTTTCCACCATCAATGATGACTAGAGCCATGGCAAGGTAGCCATGTTACTCCTCTTAAGGTGAGGACATTTGGGGGACTCATTTCAGATCCTTTCTGTCCACACGAAGACAACAAACACTTTCTGTCTGATGTCACTTACATCAGAAGGGGCTTGAGGATGAATTCTATTTTGTATTTTAATGGTGTCACTGACACAAAGTAAGACTGGGTCATGACAAAATTGACCCAGCATAACAAAAGGAGTCATTACTCGATTTCTATGCAGTCATCATTTGCACCTAAAAATGGCATTCTTCAGAAATGAGAAAATTCTGAATATGCTATTTGGGGAAACTAAATAACAGGTTTGTGAGAAGAGAGAAAGGGAAATGAAAAGAGATCTATCGCACAGTTAAGAGGCAGACACAACTGACATGCTCGGGCTCTGTTGGCACCATGACTGCCAGGATGCAAAGCTGGGTCTAAACACAATAAATTAATCTGCGGAACACACAGTAGCTGATGGGCATACGGTTATCTGATGGGCGCACTGCAACTCCTCTATTTGGTGTATTTACACTTAAGCCTGTGGTAACAGTTCCTTGAAAAGGACTGCTGTATATTTAACTGATGATTTGGCTCCAACAATTAGATCCTACTACATTTGAGAATGCCAGTCTATTTCCAGAGTTGGAAAGAGACCAGGTGACACATCTCACCTTCTCCTTCAGGTTAGGAGTCGCCCCTGGAGGCAGTACTGCAGTACTGAGGGTGCCGCTGTTTTGAGTGGCACCTGTTTCCCAACAAGAAACTACTTGAGAAGCAGGCATTGTCCTGCCATCTGTGATACAAATAGATAGAGGCTTTTGTTCCAAAAGGTGTGTTAGGACACTTAACTTTCATGGAACACACTGTAGCAGGTTAGCATTTCATATCTGCACTAGTTTTCATATCTAGCTTAGGATGCCATAGAGAGGTATGTTGTTCTATGGAACGCTGAACTTGTACATTATTTACAAAAAAAAAATTCTGTTTTGAAGAGTAGTGCCTGATTTGGGAAGGATGAAACTGGATATAATTCCTTTCTCCTCATCCCCAGTATGACTTTGAGGGCTTTGAGATCATTCTTCTCTGTTTTAGGATAAAGTCTGTGCATCTGACAAACCAACCCAATTCTTTTATTTCTCTATTTAGTTTAACTTTAAACTCTCCTCATTCTACACTCTGGTTACTGGTTACACCTCTGGATCCTGTGAATGGGACAGAGGGTGGGGAGTACAGTTGTTCAGTTGTGGAGGGCATGTTAGCTTCTTCAGGCTGCAAGAACCCTGCGTTACAGATAATGATGTCCTAGACAGGGGGCTCCCCAAGTAAGCATGAGCTTCTTCAGTACTTAGGGTCAGCAAACATCCACCTGATTCCTGGTTTCTTTCATTTTTTAAAAAAATACTTGAAAACAATTTATTATAAAATACTTTAAACATATACAACAGTAGAAAGAATAGGGTGATGACCCTCCAATTCCCTTCATTACCATGCAACCATTATTAAGATTTTTGATGCATCCTTTACCTAATCCTTTTCCTTTTATTTCTGATATATTTTAAAGTAAATCTCATATATCATGCTATTTAAATCCTACATAATTCAATGTACATTTAAAAAATATATAAATATTTTGTTACATATCCACAATACTATTATCAGATTTGTCCTGGGATTTTCTAAAGCACTGTCCAAATTTTTAAAACTAAATTACAAAAATTAAATTTTCTCAATTGTGTCAAAATTATATTTTTAACAGGAGTTGTTTGAATTAGTATTTAAATAAGGTCTGAACCTTGCATTTTGTTGTTATATCTTTTAAGTCTCTTTATTTCTGTTTTTTTAACTGATGTTTTTTGTCTGCTTTCTGATGGATTATCACAGGGTCACTTCTCAGGTGAGCTATCTTTAAGTGCTCTTCCTTGTTCATTAATATGAAATGTGGTCGGGAAGGAATCTTTAGGAGTTGAGGTTGTACTACTATTATAAAATTCTTCCTACCTGTGGGTGTAGCTTATACTGTTACTATATGAGTAAGAGTATAAGCTATTAGTAAATATATATGTATTTATTTATTCCTCAACTTGTTTCAAAAATTATTTAAGAGAGACTTCACTTACAGAAGATTTTGATTTTTGTATTGTAATAATTCTTCCCAAACCAAATGTTTCAGTGAGTCAAGGTCATTCTAGAGAATTCTGCTTCTGACACTAACTGCAGGGGTTAACCAAACTTTAATGTTTGAGGGCACAGTCCTCTACAAGACTGCCTTCACTTCTGACACCACCTGCAAGTTTGAGAAGTTCCCAAAACCACCCTCACGCTTGATAACTTGCTAAATGGAAACATTCAACTCATTGAAAGCTATTATACTCATGGTTATGGATCAGTCAGAGAAAGGACACAGATGAAAATCATCCAAGGGAAGAGACATAAATGAAAGAGTCTGAGAGGGCTCCAAATGTGAAAACTTGTCCTAAGAATGCATTACCCTCCCTGCATTGATGTGGACAATCCAGGAAAGTCACCTGAGTTTTAGTTTCCAGAGTTTTTATTAGGGCTCCATTACATAGGCATACTTGATTGACTGAGTGCTCTCATGGCTGATCTCAGCCTCGAGGTTGACTGATATCAGGAGACCCCGAAGCCCTCACCCTGACTTACATGATTAGTCTTCCTGGTGTGGCCAGCTCACCCTAAATCTGTTGTGGGCAACTCCCACTCTAAAAAAGACACTCCTATCAGGTATGACATAGGTTACCTCCCAGAAGCTGAAGGCAGAGGAAACTTCTCATTGGGCAAGGCCAAGTTCTTTATTACACAAATAATTTACCTGTTCTTACTGACCATGCTAATCTTAGCCTATTCCTTTTACTATTATACCTCACTATGGGAATAATTTTCACACAAGACTGTTGTGAAAATTTTTAATAAGAAGCAAATTAGATCTGGGAATAAATATCTCTGATAACATAAAACTAAGACTATCAAAACAAGACGGCAACCTCCAAATAATAGTTAAAAATAAAATGAGAGTCATGGAAGAACAGCTTGAAAAATACACATCGTTTCAAACTACGTAATTAAAAAGGGGAAAATATAAATGTTTCCAATATTTTATTTCTGTAAACTTTTAACATGTTTACTGAACTTTGCTGTTGAAAGCTAACCAAATTTTTTATTATAATCCATCTGAAGCCTTGCAGACCTAGGTGAGATATCCTAACAGAAAGGAAAATTCTTAGAAAAAACCAGCATTTTATGAACTCAGATCACTTGTGATTCCTGTACATTCAAAAAATAGGTGGACATATGGTACAAATTCTCACTCATTTCTACTTTATTTTGCAATTGAGATGTGTAAAGCTCTTCAAGACCTTTTCTACCATACATGAAAACAGAGTAAAAAGTTCTGGATTCACACTTTTTCTTCTTTTCCTACATGAAATTTTATGAATTACATACAGTGGCAGGTCAAGAACTGGGTTTGAATAAATTAATGGATGGTTTCTACTGCACTCAAAAAAATCGATGATATGAAGGAACCATGATTTAATTTTATCCTTTCTCTTCTTTACTAATTAATTTCTAGATCCAGAACCTCTCTCTGATACAGAGCTGACAGTGGGGTTATATTTCTATTCAACAGAGCTTCTGGATTACCTTGTCCACACATATAAAGAAGTAGTTACTTCCATAAAGGATCCTCTGCTCCATTTGAAATTTTTGTTTCTTAGTGATTTTAACGCTGTTAAGGCACCTAGTGAGGGCGGAAAACTTCCGTAAAGACACATGTGGCCTCTGCTATTCTCTAAAAGTCAATCAGTTCCATTTGTGCCTTCAGAAAAAGCAACTGCTCACTATTACAGAGGACAAAGAGTATATGGGGAATTTACAGTGAAACTATTACAAGTTTAAAAGAACAGCATTCGTATGTTTTTCCCACCTCAAAAGTGTTAAAGACTATAGATTGCAACTGAGGGAAAATTAAGGTCCCTATTTACACGTTTCACTGTGCCTGTGAAGCTGAAAAAGAAATGAACTTAGCTGCAAAAGTACTCAGTTCACTCAGGCAATTTCATTGTTTTAATGTAGGGAAAATGTCCTTTAATGTCATCAGCTAGAGAAAGGTGATTATTCAGGAATTAAAAGGCAGCCAGAAATGTGAACGTGAAAAAGAAAAAAGGAAAAGGAAAGAAAAGGCATTGGCTTAGAAAGCATGCTAATGCATGTGGAGGATGAGGAAGAAGCAGCAGCTGGGAGAAGCCTCCTAAATCAGTGATTCCCAGCTCAGGTGGAAAAAGATTAGAATCTCCTGGGGTTGTGGTATAGTTTTTAAAAGGGCATTAAGTATTATAATCTTATATTTTAAATACAGAAAACTTTCTTTCATTTTTGTAACACAAACCTTGCAAGTCCAGCTCTCTTTTATGCCCTTGGTTGTTGTGCATCTTGACAAGTGTCACGGATTCATGAGGAAAAAAGCTATCATGTAAAGATCCCACAAAACACATCAAAACATTCAAAACCTCTCCGCTTTCACAGACTGCATTAACAAATTACACCTGTCAATGAACGCAGATAAATTAGGTGACTGCAAGTGAAAACCTCTAAGGTAAATCAGTAACTTAAAAAAAAAAAAACTAAAAGCAAACTAAACTCCATGCAGGTGATACACCATAATTCTGTTGCTGGCTCATCAGATCAGTAGCCAATCAGGTCCTAGTGGGCCATATGTGTATTTATAAATATATCTGCTAATGTAAAGGTCGAGCTGCTCACTGCTCAGGGAAATCAGGCGCATTTGGAACCATCCCTATAAGATTTTGGTTTCTTAAAAAAAAATATTTTGACAATTTGTGACAAATGCAATCCTTCCCCCATATGTTTTGTACTATTTAAAGGGAAATGACACTCAGTTGCCTTCACATCACCACGTGAATTTTTTTCTTTTAATAATGAAGTCAGAAGATGGGAAAGGAGGGAGGTTACCTTCCATACATATTTAAAAGATGTAAATATCTTTTCAAACTTCCTATTTCCACACTTGCCCAAGAAAACAGAGCTTCTAATATCTGTGTTACTGTTCATGAATTACGCAATAACAGGAACTTTTCTTCCAAGTTGGAGGAAGAAGTGGAAAAATAACGGATGACAAGAGAGTGTTGGTAGATTCTTGCTATGAAATGCACTCTCCGGCCCCCTTGCTCATTTTTTTTCTGCTCAGTAATTCCTTCCTCTTTTCTGGGCATGGGGAGGAAAAGGGCTCTGCTAAAATGTTACCCTCTGCCAACCTCTGCAGAAATCTCTTATGGATTAATTTAGAATATCCAGACATCTCAATCAGGACTGAGAATGACATTATAAGGCTGTGAGATCCAGAAGTCCAGAATAAACCTTATACACTACACACTCATCTACTTGCATCCCACTCCATTGTTTAGTACCAACAGGATAACAAGGTTTTCCCATGGCATGGAAGACAGAAACTTTAAAAAAAACAAAAACAAAAAAAACCCAAACACTCGAATGACATCTCTGGTGGAAAAAAAAAAGCTTCTGACAAGAGGGAAGGGTATGAAAATATTTTCAGAGAACTTGTTTAATCCCCCAGCAATGCCTTCCGTTCCATTTAGCCCTCGAATCTGAATAACCATGACAGATGGTTTTAAAAAAAAAATTAGCTAAATTTTCCGATAACGCAGGCTTCTGTCATGTTCTCCTACTCCAAGGTTTATGCAGTTTGTTTAGCAGGCTCTGAACTGCAGGCTGCTCGTTGGTGACCAGCTTTCACTTAGTATCTGCAAAATTCACACCACTTGATACCGTATGCTCAGAATTCCAAGGAGGGAGAAATATTGTCAGTTCAGATGACGAAAGACCTTCAGAGGCCACCTCTCCCCAACTCAGATATTAGATCCACATTTTATGCACAAAACAATGTTTGAAATGCAAAGGGCCGAGAGGAGAGCTCTTGGCTCTATCAGCCCGGCCACCTCTTTGTAGCAGAATAAACTCATATCCGATGCTATAATTACAACCCTAATGGACACACTTAATTTATTTTGGAGAACTGAAGTTGATATCCACTAGTGCTATTATTAAAAAGACTAATGAGAGCTACTCAGTAAGAAAAGAGAAGATTTATTGAATTCCTTTTGGCACCCGGCACAGCTTAGCAATTTTGAGAGCCCATCAAAACAGCAGATATATACCCTGCTCAGATGTGCTGTACGGGATGTGAGCTGGGTTTCAGATTTTCAATAACAAATCTGTCACTCCGATTTTAATTAGACGGCTTAAAGCAGCTACATCAATAATGGCAGAATGATGGCTTAGTTCAAAGATCATAGAGATGTTACTCTACTTTAATAGTTCTTTTATACAAGTACATATTTCAGAAGTTTGTGAGGCATTCATCTTGACTACCCCTTTCACCAAAGGGGAGAAAAAAATACTCCTAATTGAATTGAACCACGAACACTAGCAGTCATCACCATTTCTACGCCAGGCTGTTGCATCCAGCTGGTTAGGAGGTCTAATTTCACACTATGAAGCAATGAAATGCTGCTAACTTTTATTTGTGAGTGTAAAACAGTAATATTTAATGACAGCAAAAGGCCAGTTGATGCCACTGGGTGTTCTCTCTGCTGGTCTAAACCTGAGAGACAAATGGCAGTCTTGGTTGTGTACTGAAAAATGGACCTTTCTTGTGAAAAGCTCACAGGAGGGGAGGATCTGGGAGAAAGGCAGAAGCCCTCCAGAGAAGTTCACATGCAGTTGGGAATACTTCTCAGCCCAAGAGAAGGTGGAGGTGATGACCGCTGGGAGAAAAACTGTCGCCAAATGTCTAGCCATTTCTTAAAGGGGTGGTGCGTATATAATTACCACTGTACTTCTTTCCAGTGATTCTCATTACATGAATAAAAGTGTATTGATTGCATAAATAAACACTGTTAATATACATAAACATGGTTAATATAGTGATGTATGTCCTTCTGTAGTTTATCCCATGGAAATATATAAATGCTTTATATATATATATATATATATATATATATATATACACACACACATAAACACACACTTTTCTTTAGAATATGAAATCATGCTATATATATATATATATATATATATATATATATATACACACACACACACACACATACTATAAGGTGTTTTGCTTAATAACTTAGTTATCTTTCCATGTAAATAAATATATCTCAAAATTGTCACTTTTAACAACTGCATAATATTCCATTATGAATTACCCATATTATTTAATCAGCTCCCTCTTGTTGGACATTTAGATAGTCCCCAATTATTTTGCAATGATATGTATATATGCATATATACTATTAACAATAATATAGAGTACATAAACATGTACTCTCCATATATGAACATGTACTATACATACACACATATAATTGGATTATGATGTTAGAATAAATTACCTTAGGATAAATTCTTAGAATTGGAACTCCTAGGTCAAAGTATCTTCATTAAAAAATTTTGTTTTGCATATAGGATGGCCACCGTTTTAATGCCTAGACATGGAATGTTTGTTTTAAAGGCAACTTCTCCTGGATCAGATCCTGACAAAACCCCAAACTTGCTACTATCACTTTCATAGAGTCATACAGATCCACAATTTCACCTCTACCTCCTCAGCAATGCTGTTTCTCACTCTCCAGAATAATATGAACTTTCCCTGGACCCAATCCCTGCAAGGCATCCTGTTCTGCTCAATCTTCAATGATGTAGGCGTGGTTTTATTGACTCCCCATTGGCACAACTAAAGTCCTAAAACTTCTGCAGATTCTAAATATCACATGTTCAGAATGGAGACCAACACCTTTGTACCAGTGCTATTTCACTACTTCGCACCAGCTCTGCCACTTTTCAGTCTACCTGACCTTAGGACTTACCATCTATGAGCCTCAGTTTCTTATGTGATCAGGTTTCCTCCTCCAGGAAGCCTTCCTAGACCTCCCATGTCTGGGTCAGAGGCCTTTCCTTGTGCCCCCACAGCACTTCACACTTCACCCAGCACAACACTTAACCACACAGTTCAATGATTGCCTGACTACCTGTTTTTCCCCAACACAAGACTATCAGAGCAGGAACCGTTATGTGTTAATATTGGTCACTACTTATGCACCATTCACTGAAAAAATAATGATTGAGTGCCTACTTTGTTCCAGGTACTAGGGATACCTCTTTGCTAGAGATATAGCACAGAACACAACATGTGACACATATTCCAGTGGGGGAGGAGCAAACCAACAGCTAAATAGATCAATGTACTGTATGGCAGATACGGTAACTCCTACGAAGAAAAATAGGACTTGAGTAAGGGGAAAGTAATGCCAGCAGTTGGGGGTGGGCTGGTGAGGGCTTGGTGCTTAGGCAGAAGGAGGGTATGAGCAGGTCTCCTGAAAAGGTGACATGTGAATGAAGACCTGAAGATATCTAGAGTTGGGAGAGGTCACTCTTCCTCCTTTGAGCGCTAGCTCCTTCTGTTGGTTTCAGACACAAATGCCCTATATAATATTTTGCTTAATAAAAGGGACCTGCTGCTTTAAAAAAAAAAAAAAAAGATTTTTCAAACACATCCCCAAGTATAATCAGCTCAGTGCTAGGCACTACAGAAAGTGACTTTTAGGCCAGCACCCAAACAACGAAAGCTTCCGATAGGAAGCTTTAAGTGTTTTAAGCTTTAAGTGTTGAGAGAACTGACAACACACACACAGGCCCAAATTCACACTGTAAGTGGCAAAGCCGGGATTAAAACCCTTCTCTGCTGCCTCTAGAGCCCACAGCTCTCTACTCACCAGAGAAGTAAGGAAGACGAGCAGGCTGCCAAGTGGTGTTCGTTCACATTGGACAGAACGCCCACAGCACTGGCACTGCTTTGCCTGAATGTCTCTCCCACACGACCTTGCTGTGTGTTTAGACACCTCTGACAGCCCACGCTGAACATAACCTAAAATGATCTTCACTTTAAGAGTCCCTTGACTGTGCCTCTGTATGTTCCAAGCAGTTATTTCTTAAAAATCATAAGGCATTTTAACTGAAATTTCTTCTCAAAAATGTAGGTAATTCTAACAGTCGATACGAAGTGAGTGTTTCGTAAGGATGTGCTTAGAAAGTAGTGCTCCTGGCTGAGTGTCCGCATCAGGTCTGTCCAGTTCTGCCTTCTGCTCCTCGCTGCCTTTCTTCTCTTTTTCCTGCCTGCTTCCCTACTTCCAGTTGCCAGCAAGTCAGATAATTAAATGCCAAAGTAGTGACACTTGGCATTTCAATGAGCACTCTTTATTTACTACACAGTCTCTCTCGACAGCCCTCCTGCTCAGCATGCGAGCAAGCTCTATGCTGCTCTGCTGAACTGAAGCACTCCTTTGTTGCAGAGCTGGACCAACTGAAGAAAGATGAACTCGGGCAGCAGCCCAGAACTGAGAGGAGGGGGGCAGCAGATTCCCCAACTTCTCTCCTGGCCACCTCTCAGAGTTTATGTCCTCAATTCAATTAAACAAGCATTTGTTAAGACCTTAGCCCACTGTGCTCAGCCCTCTGCTGGGATACTTTTTAATGGATTCTGTATTAAATGCGACAGAACTTTAGGTCTTTTCATTTCAAGCAGGTACTGGCAGGATATTGCACTGTACATGCTTGGAAGGTGATTTTACCTTGATGGCTCACCCAATTTTATATGAAACCTATTAGTGAGGACAGAAGTAGACAGTGGATATGAAAGTCTGAGTCTAGCTTCCAAAGCTGTAGTTTAGGCCTTGGAAGAACTGGATTCATTCAAAAGTTTTCTCTTCACCAAAGGTATCATTTGTTCAGGCTGCAGCTTAGCCATCACCTCCTCCTGGAAGCCTTCCCTGACTCAATGAGTCTGGGATAAGTATGCTCCTAGGTATTCTGACACAACCAGTACTTCACACAATTCTAGACCATAAGCTCAGAGCACAGGAACCATGTCTCACTCATGGCCCCAGTGCCAACCACAATGACCAAAGAAAATCAATGGTGCAATACATAATTTCAATTAAACTGCTTTGCAAGTAAGATGGAAAAGTATCTTCAAATCCCTTCAAGCCATACTGAGCTAAATATGGCCCTAAAATCATCAATATGATTATTAAATTCACAGATAATTTTTATTCATTCAAATAATACGTATTTATTGAGTATCTACTATTTTCCATACATTGTTCATAAGACTTGCTAGTCAAATTCTCTTTCTTCCTTTTTAAAAGCCTTTGTTTTTCTCATTCAAAAAGGCAACTCATAAGCTATATGCAAGAAATTGACTCACGAGTGCTTTTGGGGAAATTTTCAATCAATGACCACATTATAGCTACTCTGAAGCAAGAACCATCACATCACTCTTTATATTGCTGGTGCCTTGCAGCACATATGGTATCTAGTAGATGCTCAATGAGTATTTGTGAAAAGTGAGTAACTGAGCAACCCTAAACATGCTAGCCACTGTTGCATTAAAAAAGATAGAAAGGAAGGAAGGAAGGGAGGGAGGATGGAAGGGGCACTAATCTACATGAAAATAATTTACTATGGGAATTTTATTTTTGAGTGAAATCAGTAACCAGTATGCAAGAAGAAAAATCCTTGAGTGGTACCCTCTTTATATATGCCACACTTCTCATTAATTTATAGTCAAGATGGAGTAAAAGGGACAGGTTTACTCTCTGATCTGAAATACACACACACACACACACACACACATCCCAGATAAAATATATAAAACAACACTTTTCAAGACACTGGACACCAGGCAATAAAGACAGGGATTCCCAAGATAAAGAACAAATGAGGTGAGGTCTACTACTGCCCCAGCTTACTGCCTTAAGAAAATTTCTGGGTGGCAGCACAGGGAAGAAGGGCCCAGGCAGAAGGCAGTAGACTCCCTAAATTGAGGAAATAGAGCAAGTAGATACAAGGCAGCTAGAGTTTACAGGACAGAATAGAGAAATGTACAGAGAAGAGAACAGCCCAGAAAGAGATTTGAACAGGGTCCCCTCAAGTATTCAGCCAAGAACAGATACGTAAGCACATTCATGTGAATACATTACCTGAGTGCGAAGATAACACCAAAGGATTAGAGAAAACAGTGCTGGGAACTCATATAGGGTCCCTGTTATGCCTACCAGTCAGACTGGAAAACTCAGAGTCCACAGGACGTTAAGTAGAGGACTCAGGATAGTCATCTTCAGTAGTGGAGAATAACTAGCCTTAGATCGAGCACTGCTCCCAGGCTGCCTAACAAAACAAGACTGGAAAGGATCAAACTATTTTCAAGCGACTTAACCATACCCCAGAGCAGAGTTCGAGAATATTTACAGGAATGTGAAAATATCAGGCACCCAACAAAATAAATTCACATTGTCTGGCATCTGATCAAAAACTACCAGGAATGCAAAGAATCAGGAAAATGTGACCCACAATGAGGAAAAAAATCAATCTGGTTTTGATGTATTAATAAATGACACAGATGTTAGAGTTATCAGGCAAAACCATTAAAATAGTTGTTATAGGGCTTTCCTGGTGGCACAGTGGTTAAGAATCTGCCTGCCAATGCAGGGGACATGGGTTCGAGCCCTGGTCTGGGAAGATCCCACATGCCTCAGAGCAACTAAGGCTGTGCGCCACAACTACTGAGCCTGCGCTCTAGAGCCCGCGAGCCACAACTACTGAGCCCATGCGCCACAATTACTGAAGCCCATGCTCCTAGAGCCCGTGCTCCGCAACAAGAGAAGCCACTGCAGTGAGAAGCCGGTGCACCACAACGAAGAGTAGCCCCCTGCTCACCGCAACCAGAGAAAGCCCGCGCACAGCAACGAAGACCCAACGCAGCCAAAAATAAATAAAAATAAATTAAAAAAAACAGTTGTTATAACTATATTCTTTATATTAAAAGAGTTAAGAAGAGACGTGGAAGATACCTAAAAAAGCAAACTTCTAGAGATGAAAACTGCAATGTCTCATAAGAAAATTACACTGGAAGGGATTAAGAGCGGACTTGACATTGTAGATGCAAAGGCTAGAGAGGCTGAAGACAGAGCAATAGAAAATATCCAAAATGAAACAGAGAGAAAAAAGAGAATTTAAAAAAACTGAACAGAGTTTTTGATTGGATGCCAGATACATCTGGCTTTGGAGCCTGTATTCTTCCTACCCTGTCATGTTATTTCTAGCTCCACAAGATCAATGACACCCCAACTATAGCAATCTGACTGCCTCGCTGAGGTGCCTACTCAGGGTGTGAAGCCCTAAAAGGGGGAAAAAGTGTGTGGGAGTGTACATGTGTGGGGAGCAGTCTATACTCATGACCTTCCCTGTAAAAATATCAGATCTGGACTGAAATACATGAAAAGATGTTGCGAGGTGTGATGAGTAAAAAACTCAGCCCCACGTGTGTTGGTTATGGCTAAAGGGATGGGGCACTCAGAAAAACTACAGTGGAGCAAAGAGCTGCTTTTACACAATAAATCCTTGTAAAAACCCAACAAGTTACGAATTTACTCTTCATATATTAGTATGGCCCAAGGGCACCTGAAAAACCAGCATTTAATTAAAAATAAAATAAAGTTTTTACTATGGTCCATTGCCCCACACATAAAATTCTTTTCCCATGAAAATAGCTTATATTAATATGGTGGTTAGCTCAACTACCTTTTTTTTTTTTTAAAGGAAAACAGGGTTGGCTTCCTGTGTCCTTTCATGTGGTGGGCTCTCCAGGCCCAGGGTGTGGACTCAGCCTCAGTTCCAGCTGCTGGCACTGGACATTTGGCACGGACTCGATCACCATTAATTCATTCAATCGCTCAACCGAGGGATGGCACAGAATCACCAAGTGACAGAATCCCATGGTTGGAAGGGATAATAACAGATCATCAATCCATTTATCATTTTTAGCTGCCCAATATTCATTCTCCCTTCTTAACTCACCCCAACTTCTTTTGGGAGAATTAGTTCTTCATCATGAAGTATAGTATGAGTACAAGGATAAATCCAGGAGCTGGCCACTCTCTAGAGAAACCACAGGGACCAGTTCAGCCAGGGGTCGGGCATGCTATCTATTAAAAGTTGGGTCAATATTGTATAGTCTCCCCTGGGCACTGCATTTGAGTAAGCGATTCAATTGGTTGGAGATTGTTCATCATAGGGAAAGTGTACTGACCAAAATTAAGACTGATTCACAAACTCTGAAAGATGTTTTACTTTTTTATTTTTTATTTTTATTTCTTCAGCAGCACCGCACGGTTTGCGGGATCTTAGTTCCCCAACCAGGGATCAAACCCGTGCCCCCTGCAGTGGAAGCGCGCAGTCCTAACCACTGGACCACCAGCAAATTCCTTGAAACATGTTTTAGATTCCACTCAACCCCATGCATGGTCCGGAAGCCCTATCTATCCTGTAAGCACCCTACTATTCTGCTTTAGTTTGATGACCTTTGAACTAGGGCTAATAATAGTTCCTACTTACAAAGGACATTATAAAGGGGAGTCAATACACGTAAAATGCTTAGAATAGTAGCTGGCACACAGCAAACAATAAATGTTAGCAATAATAAATAATAATAATAATAATGTCATTATTGCTATTATTTTCTATTATTTTACATCTATTAAATGGGAGAAATATACCTACCACATGAGGGTATTTGGGATAAAATGCCATAATGTATTTCAAAGGTGTCATTAACCATACAGTGCTATACAAATTTACATAATACTCATCACAAATTTGAACTCTCTAGGTTAGGGAGACTGATTTTTACACTCTGTAGATGGAATTCAGAGAACCCATAGATCCCTTGAAATAGCATGCAAAGCTGTGTGACTGTGTGTCTATGCACATGCATCTCTATATTTGGGGATGGGGTGGGAGGCGTATCCATAGTCTTCATTAGTCCCAAAGCCATCCATATCCCCAAAGGATGCACACCATTGTTTTAGAGCTTCTGGAGAAAGATGTGAGATGCCTTTTGACCTTAACTAGTGCTCTTCCAAAATTCTGGGACAAGGCTTACAATGGAAGTAGCCTCCAGGGTGGCAGCTGTTCACAGCCAATTCCTTGAGCTTGCCCATGAACTTCAAGAACTTGTAAGATCCAAAGTCAACTTGGGGGCCAGCCTTAAGGGGTTGGTGGCTCAACTAAGGGCTTGCTGGCAGAAGGAGGAAGCCAGCTCTGGCTCCAGGCTGCACCATCAGCTGTGAAGGAAAGGGGACCACACGGCTTTCTCTTCTTTTTCTTTCTACCAGAAGTGGCCACTTTAGGGTTGTCTTTGAAGGAAAGCAGTGTGGAGGAGATGCATTTCTAGTACAGTGATGGCTCCAAAATTATTTCTAGATTAATTAAAATCCTACTGGCATATAGGATATAAAGATACCTTCACTGTTAGAATAATATGAGAAGAGGTGGGGTCAGAAGATAGTGGATAAAAAAGCCTTGCTTGCATCAGTACAGGGTTCAAAGTGAGAGCTACATTGGAATTTTTAAAAAGGTATCTCTTTTTTACATGGTATCTTGGGGATCTGAAGATAGAGGATCAGGGCTTTTCTACCTTCAAATATTCTTCCACCCTCTGTAACTTGGTTTCCTCATCTGTCAAGTAAGGCATCTGTGACAAGCTTTTATGGTTCCTTGAGCTCTATAATTTTGAAAATTAGTGGAAAAAGGACAATTTTATACATAAAAGGCCAAACATTTTACTCAATGTCAGTAATACTTGCCAGGCCTAAATTACCACAAATCTAAAGCAACAGAATCCTAATTAATGAGTTTTTACAGAATGCAAAATCTTCACTGTAGGCCCATACCCTGACCACAATCCTAATGACTGAGTGGAAGGCTGGACCCCGCCAGTGAACACTAACATAGATGTTTTCAAATGACAGGGAAGGCAAAAATGGAGATCATGTGATGACAGATTTAAAATGATCATTAGATACAGGAGAGAAAAGTTGAGAAAATTAAAACTTCACTTGTAAATAAAATTGGGTTATTTCATCATGAAAATAACATCTGCAAATTTTAAAGTAATTTAATATGAAATTCACTTCCCTTCTTAATTAAAAACCCAAACTATACCACATTGTAATTTTAAAATGTAAAGTGAATGAAGAATATAAGAGGGAAAAAAGAACAGATCCTCTTCTGAGGAATGTCTGGTAATCTAGCGTATGTCCCCTGAAGTTGGTTCTCTTTACTCTGATCTATGGGGGAGGGAGTTGCTGGCTTTGGAGCTTTGTAGCACTTCATACTCTGGACCTTGAAACTGCCTAAGCCTTGAGTCACGGAGAAAGTCCAAATGTTTTTTCCAAGGCCTTCCTACAGAAATCTGCCCTTTTGAGAAGGTCTGGAAACCAATCCTCAACTCTGTCCAACCCATTGATCCCATCTGCTGTTCTCTAGTAAGAGGGGCAGCACACCCCCCCCCCCACCTACACTCCCCATTTGGGTTAACACAAAAATAAACGAATAGTAAAGCACAATTAAAGTTTCATCATATAGTTAAAGGCTCTCTTGACTAAATCAATTAGTAAATAATTTTACACTTCTACTGTTGCTAAGACACAGAGAATGTTAGAGCCCATAAAGGCATGCAAAAATGCATATGACATAGTCCCTACTTGTAAGAAGTTTATAACCCAATGGAGAATGTAAGAGAGACAGGAATTCACAGACTGCAAAGCACTTATAAGGAATAGAGGGTTTGAGAGGCAGGGCTGGTTCACAGTGGAGTAACACCTCAACTGTAGGGTATTTAGGAGGAGACACAGTTTGGGGGTGGGGACTAATTGGTGATGGACAAGAGGGAGACAGAGAAGGTGGAGTCAGGGGCTTTCACATTTTCTAGTTTCAGTAAAACTAGAAAAACCAGTAAAAGAAGTGTTCTCATTAATAACGTAAAAAAAAATAAAGGAGAATGGAGAGATGCAACCAGGAGTCAGGAGGTTCTGTTTGGAACTTTCTTTTTTTTAATATACCTATGAGGAAACCGAGAAATCTTTCTATTGTGCAGTGGGTATGGGGTAAAGAGGATGCGCTCTAGGGTCTGAACCCAAGATTGAAGCCCCAGTAAAACCACTTAGCTTCTTAGGCCTCAATTTCCTCATCCACATAATGGAGATAATAGTAATACTTACATTATATGGTTGGTCTGCAATAAGGATATAATTATACAGCACCAGCAGGATGCTTATTAGCAGAGTGCCAACTGCATATTAAACCTCAAATAAATTCTCTCACTGTTAGTCCTGCAGCTGAAGGGGAAAATCTCCAGATTCCAAGTCCCAAGGACTAAAAGGGTTTGGAAGTCACAGCTGATTACAGCTCCTCCAACCATTCTCAGTATTTGGCCTCCTGCAATGGACATGCTGTATCTCCCCAGAGTGTTTGTTTTCTCTGCTGGTAAAGGCTCTGACCCAGACTTCTCCTACGCTCCTCTTCACTTTGTCCCCACCTGCATTCCCCACTGCCACATAAGGCCTTGGGTCTTCAGCATCTCCCATTTCGGCTTCATCATATCTCTTACTGTCTTTGGTTTCTTGCTTGTCATCAGAATTCTCTGAAAAATAAATGTGATTCCATCCTTTGACTACTTTAAAAGGCTGCATTTATCTTCATTTCTTTCAAGAGAAAGTCTGGAGGCAAGCAGATGAAGCTGGCACAACCCCTCACCCACCCCTCCCTGCCATGATCTTATCTTTAGGCACCCCTATTAGCTGCTTCCTACAGATACTGTACCTCTGTGCTTTACCACATACTGCTCCCTCTGGAGAGAAAACTCTTCTTGCCATCCTCTGTGCTCTGGGCATAACCTGCATGTCCTCAAAGATGCAGCTCAAATGTCACCTCCTCAGCAGAGCCCTTCCTAACTCATTGAGCCAGCCACTCCTTCCTAATTCCAGATCTCATATGGGTTATGATTTGGAGTGCTAGTTCATTTAAAAACAATTATGCTTGATCCAGGTTTCAGAAACTCATCAAGGAAAGCCCAAAGAAGGACCTGTTCCTCTGAACAAAAGATCTGAGATGGCTAAAGCACTGCTACATGAATACAGTTCCCTCTCTGCACAGAGAAAACTGGCATCAAGCTTATGGATGTGCTACAGATTATTATGATTTTTCATAATGAGCATGATATAATTTCTTACCCTGAGCTTTCCTATGTGGAATTGTGCACAAAATCAAATCACCTTGATTGCTATTGGGGGCTAATTCAAGTTAGGCAATGATGGAAACTTGATGGGTGAACTCCTAAGGTCCAGTTAGCTACATAACGAAGATTCACCTTTTGTTTATCTTTTCTTCATAGTCTTCATTTTAATATTCTGTTTGAGCTTTCATTTGTGAATAACATCATTCTTCTGCAGCATAATATATTCTCTTTTTTATGCACGCATTTCTGTAACATGCAGTGTCCCAATAACAAGCATCATTGCACTCCTGCTAGTTAGACCTGATATGTATTATTCAGCAAAAATTCTAACAATCTACGCTTGGAGGTGTATTAAGAGTCTAAAAAAAAATTGCATGTTATCATCACCATTTAAAAAACAGATAGAATTAAGCCTCTCAATCAGTTACCGACAACCAGTTGCAAGGTTAGAGGTTTACATATGAGACCAGTTGGCCAGAGAAGTACCTCCAGACTCCAGGGAATCGGAGCTGCTATTGTCTTTTGGCTCACTCGAGATGCTTGTGCTAACAGTGTGCTGTGGGTAGACTAACTCCCGGCATCCTCTGCTATACTGAAACGGAGAGCACAGAATGTTTGGCTTCGGTGCTGCCACAGCCTGCAACGAGTGTGAGATGTTTCTAGGGAGCAGGCTGTGTTAAAGATGCTGCTTGACAAGTTGACATAAAAGAGGCTATAAATATGCCATTGGTTCCTGGGGCTGGAAAATTCTTCCTGACGTGACAATGGTGTTTCTCACTGACACCGAGAAAAAGCATTTCAGATTAGTTTCAGGCCAGCTGAATCTTGATGAATCTCTCAGCGAAGCTCCTGAGTAGAAGCCCCCCACCCTTTAAGTACTCTGAAAGCACACTTTTACTTTTCTTTTGTGACTCTTACCCCGTTCTAAGTAAATAAATCTGTATTATTAGTCTCTCTCAGGGGGCTGCAAGCTCCATAAAAGCAGAGACCTTGTGTATGTTGGCTACAGTTGTACTACTCCTAGTTACTAGTAGAGGTCCTGACACATAGGAGGCATTCACTAACTACCTATGGGATGAAAAATTCTGCAAAATACCCTCGGCTTTCCTTACCCCAAACTCCTTCCACTTCTCTGTCCTCATCTCCTCTCTATCCTGTCCCATGGATAGAATATAATTAGCTCCAGGCACCTATTTCTGGTTCCAAAATTGAAAAATGCAGTTTGAACATTACCTTGCTGGCATTTTGAACATAAAATCAGCAGAGTTAGTGACTCTAAGAGACACTATACTCTAAATATTTCTGCCTTCACAGGAAGACCAGTGAGTAGTGTTAGGGACAATGTACAATAAAGAGGCAGGCTCATTATTCCTACAGAATTTACAATTTAGTAGGAAAAGTGAACCTGAAAAAGTATAGTCAGTAGATATGGCCACACATAAAAAGTGCTTAAATAATGCAGAAAGAAGGAATATCTCAAGGAAGCAAGGATATAAGCGATGTGAAAATTACTGGTCCAGGAATATCTTGTTAAAAGTTGCCTGGCTTAAGGCTATTTCACATGAGAAATTTTCATGCTGCAAAGGGATCAAAATTGATTCTGATGAGTGAGGTACAATTCAATTCTAATCCTAAATCTCTTGAATTTCAAGTGGGGTCCAAGAATTTCTCTCTTCATTACTACTTAAAAACAATTATCCTTACTTCTCTCCAGGGCCTCCAGAGAGATTACGGAGATGGGGTCAAATTAACATGTTGGTTCCTCTTTCTCATCAATACAGAGGCTCTTTGGAGGCATGAAATGGGAGTTGACTGGGAGTTGGGAGGAGATCAGGAGGATCATGAAGGAGTTAGGACTAAGGAGGTCTTGAACAATTTGTTAGGCCAGGGAATAAAGGAGAAAGTTCACCACCATTGGGGAAGGAGACCCCTGGGCAAAGGCAGGGCTGGGCAGGCACTTACAGTGTGCATGGGGTGAGGGGAGGGTGAGAAGTGGGGTGAGGGGAGGGTGAGAAGTGGGGTGAAGGGAGGGTGAGAAGTGGCCTAGTTGCAGTGGAGGAATAGGGGATACAAGTTGAACATATAGAGTAGGAAGTCACAGGAAACTTTCAGTATCCTCAACAGGGAAAGTAGGCCCACTGTGGAATTATTTCTGGAAAGAAGCCCCTCCCAGTGTCCCGGGGGCCTTGACTTTCATCCACACTTGAAAGAAAAGATTAAAATGCAAGTAGTAGGAGGCAACATATGGAAACTATGCATAGTAAATGTTTGTCAGTCAAGAAGGCCGGCTGGCAGCAGAGTCATTTGGAAAGGGGCTAATAAAACAAATGGCACTGGTTAACTGGAGAGGGGAAAGAGCAGCAGGCAAAGGATCTGATCCCAGAGAGAAAATGCAAAGAAGAGAAGAGACAAGGAATTAACAAGTCAAACTCCGAAAACCTGCTATTTTGCTCAGGTTCACCTACAAGTGGCTGACACAAAGCAGTGAAACCAGGGAGATTTTTGTCCTGTTTGCCTGGGTGCAGTTCTGCTTCCCAAGATGCATGAAAAGCTGTTTGTCCATTTTAGGGCTGGTTTGGAGTCATACCACTTATCACTTTGTCAGTTTATCTCCTGATTTATTTATCATTCTAGAAATCAAAAAATATGTAGAAACTAACCTTACATGCTCTTTTGAAAATGTGTCTCATTGATAGTTAATTTGGTGGGGTACTTTCCGTGGGGGAGGGCTAGAACTCCTTCTTTGGTCATTAACAGAGCAATGCAACAGAGTTGACCTAACAGTAAAATCCAAGGCTGTCTGCGGCTCCTTGATTACTTTAATAAAGTTGGTATGAAGATCTTCCCAACAGTCTGAACAAATAAGGAATTCCAAACTCATTAGATGGATGGTTGGATAGATGGGCAGATGGATGGCAGCTAGCATATTCATGCCTTTTGCTAGCATATGCACACTTCTTGAAGGTTTTCTAACAAGAGACTCTGTAAGAGAACCTTGCTATTCATGGTTTACAACAAACCTAGGTCAACCCCAAGAACACTGATTAGGGGTTGTGATGTGGACTGTCATCTGGTTTTCTGGGCCTGTGGGAGGCATCACATAACCCTAATCCTTGTCATGAGATGTCTTCTATTGTATTACCTAACCAGCCAGGTCCAAAAGATGGTATCCTTCCCAGGTAGAGGCCCAGCCACTTGCTGGCAAATTCTTTCACAGAAGGACATTCAAAACCCTGAGAGATACCTCAAAAGCTTCTAGAGAGTTCTGGTAGGCTCTGAGCTCTGCATTTCTGCCACAGAGGGAGGGAGGAAATTATGGAACAGCTTTAATCTTATTCTACCTGCAAAGTAATTGCTTACACTTAAAAAAAAAGTCCTGGATTGGCCTGTCTGATTTTATTATGCCTTTCAGAATGGCATATTTTAATTCCTTTGTTGTTTCCATGTAGTGTTATTGTATTTACTTGCTAAAGCAGAGAACAGAAAAGAACATAACATTCCAAAATGTACTCTTTCCCATGATTTGCCCTTCCTCTACCAGCATGGGGTACCTTTACTTCATTTTTTTTTCCTACACAGCTGTGTAAATTAAGAAAGGAATCAACTGACTACACTGCCTCTTTTTGTCTCTCTTCTCCCTCCTTCATATTAAATATGACTCCTATCCAGGGTGATCTTGGCATGGAGACTCCATCTCTCCCCCAGGTCCCCTACCCTAGTAAAGTCATGGTTACTCTGCCAGGCTCTGCACAGCTTGTTACCGCTCTAGTCATTCTGACTTGTAAAGATCAAATGTTCTGCTACATACTACAATGTTTATATGTCTGACTGCATTCCTCTTTAACAAGTGGCCCATGACGGAAAACAAAGGAGAAGTTTCTTGGGTTTTTTTCTTGTTGATATAGTGGGGCCCTTTATGAATTCAGGAAAAGATGCTCCATAAATTTAATGTCTAAATAAGCACAAACTAATAAATATATAAGGTTCTTTCAGTTTTTGCTCAGTCAGAAGGGCTAATAAGCCTGGCAAAAATAATCTATATCCACTGACATATTTAACCAAAGGATAGTTTCAAACTCTTTTCTTTACCAAGACTTTTCTCAGAAACAGAAAGGAAATTGGCTTACATCCTAACTTCCTTTATTTTTCCTGTCATTTATAGAAGCCTTCAGGTAGCTAGCCAGAAAGAAGGTAGGACAATCAAGGTCTGGGTCACTTTAGGGTCACTGGCTCTTAAATATCATCAGGAATGATACAGGATCCAAACTTTCCTAAATCAAAAGAAATTTGAGTCAAAAT
This sequence comes from Balaenoptera acutorostrata, assembly GCF_949987535.1. Taxonomy (NCBI): domain Eukaryota; kingdom Metazoa; phylum Chordata; class Mammalia; order Artiodactyla; family Balaenopteridae; genus Balaenoptera; species Balaenoptera acutorostrata. The sequence continues at coordinate 70,482,168 of NC_080069.1, read as the reverse complement.
AAAGGTGAAAGGCCACAACTAAGGCTCTCTTAGCCAGTAAACAACAGTCTCTTGTACTTGGTACACTCCCTACACACAGAGCTTAATTCACTCAGAAAATTATTCTTCACCATTTTAGTCAAAATTAAATATAATTCTTGTGTCAGAAATAAAATTCCACAATTTTAGGGATCATTAATTGCAAGGCACTGATTTCTGGTACAGGATGTTTGAGGCCAGAAGGCAGATGTATGTTCTTCTCTAGAATATCATCTTCTACCACAGATTGTGTGGATATACATCAGCTACTACCAGGTTCACTATTTTTTAAATAAAATATGTCAATTAGTAATAGCAAGAGATTTTTCAAGTAATAAACATTTTAGCAAAGAAAGCAAGATTTGCTTTTCCTGTAAGAAATCCCAAATTACTCTGGAAAAGAAAGGGTTTATTGATATGTAACACTCAACAGAAGCAGAGGTCCTATGTGTTAGTTAGGGGTATTATGTACAAACCCAAAATAATTGCGTGACGCAACAATCTAGTTCCATAAAAATTATTTTTTAATGTTTCCTTCTAGTTTTTGCCATTTCCAATTTAAACTAAAACTTTATAATGTTATTAAACTATAAGCTGCACACTTTGTTCTACCCACATCAATTATAAACTCATTTGTAGAGAAAAAGAAGAGAAATAAATCAGTCATGTTAATTAAAAAAAATTGTGAGGAACTGTCAAGAATAGCTTCCCTGAAGGAAAAGGAAGTCTTTTTTAGTTAAATTATAGAATAATTTATAGAAATGAAAACTACCAAACAAATTCTCAATACTTTGGAGCCACTGGGTCCTGTGACAAGGGACCCTCTGCCCTTTGCTAATTCCATACAGAGCAGAGCAGAGCAGAGCTAAATGCAGTTGCTCAGCAGTTGAGGAGTCAATGAAGAGTGGAAATGGATGGAGGCTGTGGATGCTGCTGCAGATAATTTGCTCTGGGGCTTTGATAATTACATGAATCAAACTTTAAATATGGACTGAAGCTTCCTTGTGTGATAATAAACTATTCACAGAATTCCACCCCCATTGCCTGCCCCCATTCTGATCTCTCAAGCAGATTTACTGGGAACTGTGAAATTAGGCCTACCTCACCATTAATCCACAGTCTGATCTTTCGTCCCCAGTACCATATGTATCACTGAGTTCCGGAGTAACATAAGCTATTCCTCACAGCTAGCTGTATTTTGAGGCACAAGATTGGTCTTCCAATGAAATATTAAGTAAGTCTTGAGATCAGGCCCAATATTCAACAAAATGTGATAACTGGTCAACAAGGTAATGCCTCTTGCATAGACCAGGAAGGAGCTTCAAACTGGTGGGTTACTTGCTCACATGAGGTCATTCAAGTGGACAAGCCATGTACCTCACTCAGGCTGCACTAAGGCCTGGGGGAGGGTAGGGACAGAGAATATGGACAGTTGGGGGTGAACAAACAGGACCAGATCCAATAATACACACACAACCAAAGCACAGGAGGCTGAGTTAGCAGGTTATTACACATCAACCTGGGCGAGGTCCTGTAGGCCTAATGCCACTTACTTAACCCAACACACCACTAATTTCAAAGGAACTTTTGCCCCAATAAGGGAGGATGGAATGAGGCCCAGAAATGCATAAAGAACGGTGATACCAGCATTTATAATACAGGGACAAAAAAAAAAAAAAGAAAGAAAAATCTTTAATAAAGAGACTATTTATACACTTTATATTGGATACTCTGGTAGACAACTGGAACCAGTAAAAGGGATCCAGATACAGCAAGTGACCCTATCTGGGAATCCTCTTTGTCCCCATGAGCCTGATACTCTCCTCCCCTACCTGGAAACACTGATAGGAAAAACCCACCACACCCTTCCCTCAATGAAAGGCATCTGGTGGTGAAACCTTCTCTGCCCCCTCAGGCAGCACCAACAGGGACCAGTGGGAGCCCCAGTGGCACCAGGCAATCTGAGCCAACCAAAATAGCACCACAAAGGCTCTAAAGATTAAACTGCTATTGGAACCACAGCCCACTAAAAAGTGGGCAAAGACCCACATGCTAAACCTAAACAGGGTGACTGTCTGTTAAAATAAAAGATGGAAATAGAATCCAGTGTTTCCAAATATAATAGACAAAATGTCCCTGATATAATAAAAAAATCACCTATCAACCAAGAACCAAGAAAATCACAACTTGAATAAAAAAAGATAAACAACTAATGCCAGTACCAAAATAAATCAGGTGGATCAGACATTGGAATCATCTGAAAAGGATTTTAAAGCAGTTGTTATTAATATGCTTTAATCAACTATATATTTTCTTACAACTGAAAAAATAGAAAATATCAGGAAATAAATAGAAGCTATAAAAAAGAATCAAGTGGAAATTATAGAAAATACTGTATGAAAAACAAAGTAACTGAAATGTAAAAACTAACTGGATAGACTCAGTAGTAAAGACTACAGAGGACAGAATCAGTGAACTTGAGGACAGAACAAGAGAAATCACCCAATCTCAACAAAAAGAGAAAACATACTGAAAAAATAACTAACAGAGCCTCAGGGAAGTGTGGGACCGTAACAAAAGATCCAGCACTTGTATCATCAAAGTTTCAGAGGGAGAGAAGGAGAGTGGGGCTGAAAGAGTGTATGAAGAAATTATGGCTGAAAACTTCCCAAATGTAGAAAAAGACACAAACCCACAGATCCAAGAAACATAGTGATGGCAAAGGGAATGGACTCCGAAAGATCCACACTAAGACACAATCATAATTAAAATTTTGGAAACTAAAGATAAAGAAAAAAATATTGAAAGCAGGAAGAGAGAAAGGATACACTGCTTACACATGAACATCAATTTAAATGACAGTGGATTTTTCATCTGCAACCATGGAGGACAGAACAAAGTGGTTTCAAGTGTGAAATGAAAGAATTGTCAGCTGAGAATTCTATATCCAAAGAAACTATCCATCAGGAATAAAGGGAAAATAAAAATATTCTTAGATGAAGAATTTGATGCTAGCAGACCTACCCTTAATGACTGGCTGAAGAAAGTTCTTCAAACAGAAAGGAAATGATAAAAGAAAGAATTCTGGGGCATTGAGAAGGAAGAAGATACAATGAAAAAGTGGAAATATTGCTACATACAGTAGATTATCATTTATTCATGAGTTTTACAAATCACATTTGATGATTGAAATAAAAATTATAAGACTCTATGATACTCAAGACAATGATATTTAAAAGTGGGGAAGGTAAAAGGACTTAAATGGAAGTGAGGTTTCCATATCTCACTCAAAATTTATAGAAAAGGCACAGGCCCTAGAAAAGCTGAAACTGTCTTAACAAAGAATAATAAAGGGGGAAGAATCACTCTATTTTACATTAAGCCTTACTGTATAGCTGCAATAATCAAGACAGTGTGATACTGATGAAAGGATAGACACATAGATAATGGTATACAATGGAGAACCCAGAAATTGGACCACACGAATATGTTCAACTGTTATTTGACAAAGGTGAAAAAGCAATTCAATGGAGGAAGGATAGCCTTTTCAACAAATGGTGCTGGAACGCCATAGACAAATGGATATACACAGACAAAAAAATGAATTTTGACCTAAACCGAGTATCTTTTACAAAAATTAACTCAAAATGGATCATAAGCCTAAGTGTAAAACATAAAACCATACCACTTTTAGAAAAAGCCCATGGAAAAAGAATGAAAAGACAAGCTATGCTGAAAGAAAATGTTTGCAAATGCATATTCAACAAAAGACTAATATATAGATTATATATTTAAAAAACTTCTCAAAATTCGACATAACAAAACAAACAATCCAATTAGAAAATGGGAAAAGACATGTACAGAGATTTCACAGAAGATGGCAAAGAAGCACATGAAAAGACTTCAATATCATTAGCCATCAGGAAAATGCAAATCAAAACCACGAGATAGCACTACTTGCCTATAAGAAAGGCTTAAAATAAAAAACAGTGGTAACAACAAATGCCGGCACAGATATGGAGAAACTGGATCACTCATATTTTACTGGTAGGAATGTAAAATGGTGCAGCCACAGTGGAAAACAGTTTAGAGGTTTCTTATAAAACTGAACATAAAATTATCATATGACCCAGAAATTGTACAATTGGGTATTTATCCAGAGAAATGAAAACTTACATCCATACATAAACCTGTATACACATGTTCATAGCAGTTTTGTTTGTAATAGCCCCAAACTGGAATCAGCCTAATTGTCCTTCACCAGGTAAACGGTTAAACAAAGTGTAGAATACACATACCATACAATATCACTCAGAAATAAAAAGGAATAAAATATTGATATACACAACAAATTAAATGAATTTCCAGTGAATTATGCTGAGTAAAAAAAGCCAACCCAAAGAGGTGACATGCTGTATAGTTCCATTTATGTAACTTTTTGAGCTGAAAAAAATTCTAGCAATAGAAGACAGATTAATGCTAGAAAGGTTAGGGATAGGGAGATGGGCAGCAAGAGTGTATGGTTATGAAGAGGAAACAGGAGAGATCCCTGGGGTGCTGGAAATGTTCAGTATCTTGACCGTGGTGGTGAATACAAAAACAGGCAATACAATTATATACAAACACACACGCGCACACACACACACGTACATTTCTGTATTATTTCTTACAAGTGCATGTGAATCTATAATTACCTCAATAAACATTTCAATTTAAAAAACCTGAATACCGTCACAATTTGAATGATGAAACCAGGTAATATTTCTACCGTGAAGTTAATTTTCAAACACGGCATGTGGCAACCAAGGCCACGTGTATAGCATGGAAAGGGCCTTGGGCAACCTGCCTTTGTGCATAGTTTTTCATCATTCAGTTAATCATCACTGAAAAGCCACTGGTTTATAAGAGAAAGGAGGAAGGAATATTACATTCACACAGTATAAGAATCAGTCAGGAGGAAGACAGATGCTAGTAAACACCCTATCAGTCAATTAGCAATTACTGATAACAATGTCTTAAATTCCAGAGGGCAATGACACATCTGTTTTATTCACCAAAGACTGATCAGCACCTGGCACAGCCTCTGACTCATGGTAGGCACTCAGTAGGGTTGATTGCTGAATGAAAAACAAATACACACCCAACACAGTGAGACTAAAAAAGAAATTCCTGCCAACTAGGAGTTCACAATATTCTGGCTCTGTAGGTCAAATAGGAATTTCCTGGCACTCTAACCATTGCCTAAGCCCATGCCTTCTGCTATACAGAAGACTGAAGGATATAACCTGAAGCTGTCCAGGCTTAAAGTCAAAATTAGTTGTCAAATATCCAACCATATCCATGTTTATTTTATTTTTTAATTGAAGTATAGCTGATTTACAATGTTGTGTTCCATGTTTAATATTTTTAAAAATATGTTAAATTTTATACAAGTTAAATGACAGAACTGAGCTTACCCCCATCCCTTCCAAATAAGAAAAGGTTCATACCTGTCAGTACACACAACCCCCAAATTTTAAAAACAGGTCCAAACAACAATGGAGTCCTTTGAAGTATGAAATGTCAAAATGAAACAGTTTTGTTTAACAGGGAACCGAAATGATGTTTCTGATGTAGAAAATGAGGGCTATGGAACTTGACAAGATCCTTATATCTTTATTCCAACTAGTTCTTAAGCCGAAATAGCTCCTAGTATAACAGCAGAAGCACTCAGCTCCTGCAATGACTTGGATAAAAAGGGTATTGAAAAGAAATTGCACGTCACACATTTTGCAATAGCAAGTTGTGTCAGTTTTTAAAACTGTTAAGTATTTTATTGAGATGCCTTGAAAATTAGTGTACAAATTGGTACATCAGTAGCTATCATGACATCAAATGTCCATTTTGATTTTTACTTTTACCTTCCCCCCAAAAGCCTCTTTAATGAAAATGTCAAAGAGTTTCAGCAGATGTCACTGGGCTCAAATCTGCAGGAAGATTAGTTATGTGCAAGGGATAGCAGAAGTAAAACAAAGTGAATCACTTGGTTAAAAAACTCTGGATATAATCATTGAAGTTATGACTTTGCTTGAAGGTTTAATATGCTGAGAACACTTAGGAAAATTATACACATCCTGGAGTCTGTTCACTCCATTAACGATACCTTCATTTGCCGTACTTCACATGGTGATAAATGAAATTATTGATTCTTTCATTTTTGTTTTAATTTCATTGTATTTTTGTATTTTAACTGTAGCTTACCTTGGGAGTTAGCAATATTTTATTACTACATAGTTCGTCATGATTTCATGTGGGTTGAATTTTTAATTGAAGTTTTATTGTAACTTAAGGCCAATTACTTTTAGAGGAACTGAAGTCAGATTTTTTAGTACAAAGTCAATGAGAAAACAGAGGTCCCCCTTGAAAATGTTGCTTTAGGACAGCTTTGTCTGTTCATGTCACAACCACAACTAATGATGTTAGAATGTGGACATTCAGAGGACAAAAATAGTGGCATTCACTTTAATCTTACATGGTGCCTAGACTAATGCTTAGCATAAAAAAACCCCACATTTTCCAGCAGTAATTTTGGGGAGAAAAAGTGATTTTTGTTTTCAGCTATTCAAAGTGTAAAACATAAAAACCAAAGAAAAGGAATTAGTGAAAATTAGTTTGTGTATTTTATTGTTACTTGCTTCTTCGAGAAAGGGGGCAACAAAGAAATGCTTTTCCTTGTTAAAGTTTCTGCTGAAAAGTGTTCAAAGAAACTGCATGCCCCCTTTCCCCATAGGTAAATGATGAATGTATAGAGGTTCTAAACTAAACCTCTCTCAAAGTAAAAGAAGAGATGCTCATTTATGGGATAAGGTTGATAAGATTATTAACCCAGAAGCTCAATATATTTTTTCCATTATTAAGGAGTAAATGGTTTTAAAGCAAGGTGATAGGCATATTCATTACAACCATCCTTTAAACTTTTGATAATTTTTGTGAATTTCCATAATAAAAGTAAAAAAAGAGGCTAACAATGGATTTGCTGTGTTTGTAAAGGTATTCCTACTCTCTGAACATTATTCCAGATTTAATTTGGTCAGTGTAAAACAAAGACCAGACAGTGTGATATCCAATAATCTCTACTTTGACCAATTCCCATAAGGTCACTTTTGTCCCCTAGAAGGTGCTAGACAAAACTGTCTTAGTTTAGTTTGATGTGTATGAAGATTTTCCACTTGGGAATAAAATCCTCAGCAAATCCAGTGTTTTCCCTGTGTGACACGAAGCCAACTAGCTAAGGCTCAAAGTAAGGCTGGCTGCCAGTGTAAATCGTATCTTTCCTGGCTTCACACGTGAGCCAGATGTTGGGGATTTTCTGAGCTACAGGATCGTGGGGGAAAAGGTTTTTGCGTTTCCTGTGTTCTCACTCCAGCTCTCAAACTTTCAGCTTTCAAACTTTTATGGCCAGTCAACAATGTCATGAACTGGCCTGACAATATCCCCAGAGTAAAACCCATTGACAATGCACCTTACTCTGCCATGGCCTCATACTATCTGTCAAATCAGGATCTCTTTGTACTGGTTCTTCCCCTAACTGTTCCACAGAAGAGCAGTGAGGCAGGTGTAATCTTTAATCTTTTGAAGTCTGCAATTCAATGCAATTTGACTATAACTTAAAAAATACTTTATTTCCTTGTTGCTAATATTTATAAAAATAATATTTGTCGGTCATAGACAATTTAAAAATACATAAAGTAGTAATGTATATGTATATTACAGGTATATGTAAAAATATCACATAATCTTACTATCTATGGAGTACCAACATCATTTTCATGTATTTCCAAAGACAAGTAAGGAATTCTCTGGGATCCTGATGAATGTCTACATATGCCATTATAAGCATGTACGTTTGTGTATGCATGCAAACATGTTTAAACATTCTATTATAAGCATCTTCCTCATTATTAAATACTCTTAAGTAACTTTGATGACTGCATAATTTCATCAAATGTTTATACCATAATTCATTCTACTAATACTGCACTGCTAGACAATTAGTTTGCTTCCAATTTTTTTGTCTGTTATAAATAATTTGCTTTGCCACATTTTAAAAGTATTTTGACAGTGGAAAAATCCAATGGAAAATGGATTGTCTTCTGAATCACTTCCTTTCTGTTTCAACCCAGCCTTCCTAGGAATAGTAGTTTTCAAACTCTAGTATGCAACAGAATCATCTGGAAGGCTTGTTAAAACACAAATTTCTGGGCCCCATTTCTAGAGTTTCTGATTGAGAAGGTCTTGGGTGGGACCTGAGAATTTGCTTTCTGACAAGTTCCATGTTCTGGACCACACTTTGAGTAATACTGTTCTAGAGATGCACCAGCTGGATTTATGAAACTGATGCATCAAGAGGCTTATCATTATGGTATCATCTCTTTTTACCCTCCCATTGAGAAATAAAAAGCTGTTTCAGTTGCCATTTCACAGCACAGTCCATGGCCTGGCATGTGCTCAGGTGCTCTCTTTATGTTAAAAAATGTTTGTCAAATAAGTAATGCTGGCAGGAGAGACTGCAATTTAGACACCTGTACCTCGATTTGGGATTCATTTTTCTCACTCAAGATTTGGCAAGTATATGTCTTCCTTAAGGTTAGGCTGTGAAAATACACTCTGACTCACAAACCTAATTTAAAACACCACAAGGGGTAAATAACTATTTCCATAACTAATGAGTATTAAATATCTTCATTTTGAGTTGTTTTACATGCTTTGCCTGTATAATGAGATCTAAGTATTTACACAGGATTTGTGCATTATTGTAAGAATAAATCATCAGAACCAAAAACTTTCTCCCTGCATCTAGACTCTCCTTGCTGTCAGCCTATGTTCAACCCTATGTATGTGGTCATACATATCTTTCTAAAAATCAAAACTGATTGCCTGTTTACTTCTGTCCCTAGCAATATAGCAAATGAGATGCTCAAAGAAATCATTTCTGAGGCAGCACATCTAAAAACATTGGTGAAAAATTTTTCAAGAATATCTTTAAAAAAATTTTTATTTTATATTGGAGTATAGTTGATTTACAATGTTGTGTTAGCTTCAGGTGTACAGTCAAGTGATTTAGTTATACACATACACATATCTACTCTTTTTCAGATTCTTTTCCCATATAGGTTATTAAAGAGTATTGAGTAGAGTTCCCTGGGCTATACAGTAGGTCCTTGTTGATTATATATTTTATATATAGCAGTGTGTACATGTTAATCCCAACCTCCTAATTTATCCCTCCCCCCCACCTTTTCCCTTTGGTAACCATAAGTTTGTTTTCTAAGTCTGTGAGTCTGTTTCTGTTTTGTAAATAAGTTCATTTGTATCATGCAACCTAAATGTCCATTGAAAGATGAATGGATAAAGAAGATGTGGTACATATATACAATGGAATATTACTTAGCCATAAAAAGAATGAAATAACGCTATTTACAGCAACATGGGTAGAGCTAGAGATTATCATACTAAGTGAAGTAAATCAGACAGAGAAAGACAAATATCATATGATATCACTTCTATGTGGAATCCAAAGAATATCTTTTTTAATGCATGGCTGACCTGGCAATAGAGTAAGGGAATACTTTAGAGGCTGGACACACATACACACACACAAAACCCCCAGCAATCAAGGGTAAGTAAGAGCTGGGGATAGTCTACCAATTCCAGGCACCCTAAAGCATGGCTTCTAAAGGGCTAGGTGGGGGGAAAAACAAAGCATGGATCCACATTTGGATCCAGAGTTTTGAAAGATATCCGTTCATAAAGTAGGAGCTTCTGAATGGCAACATAATCAGCAAATGAACTAGGAAAAACAAATAAATAAACCTGACATATAGAGTGAGCCAGTAGGCAAAAATGCCTTTCTTGGCAATTGGTAAAGGAGGGAAAGCTCCCTTAAGAATTCCTAACCACAAAACCTGAATTCAGATCATGAATTCATGTACCTGTATGGACTAAAACACCTCAAAGCTGATATTTTAGTTGAAAGTGATACAGAGTTGATAGAGTCTTTAAGTTTTTGTACTTTCAACCTAGGCCACAAAGAATTCCCAAAGATAAAATTCTAAAGGATGTGAGCTCACAGTACAAATTTACCACTGAGTGACTGTCAGCAGAAACTACACACTGCAGAAGAAGACCTGAAAAGATTATCAACTATACAAGCATGGAAATATCAGGTCCATAAGTATGATGTAAATGTTTTAAGAAGTAAAAAAGAAAAATTAATGTATGCCAAAGAAACAAGAAATTTAAAAAACTGACCAGGCAGTTTTGAAAAATAAAAACTACTTCTAAAAATGAAAGATGTAATAATTAAAAATAAATATTTAATTTATGAGTTAAGCAGCAAAGAAGATGTGGCTGAAGAAAGACTTAGCCACCTGGAAAATGGATCTAAATAAATTAGGTAGAAGAGAGACAGCAGAGAGACAAAGGGGTAAAAAATTATGAAAGACAATATAAAAGACATAGAAGGTAAACAGAAAACATACAGTAGTCTTCTAATCAGAGTTCCAGGAAGTGACAGCACAGTGAGGGAGGGAAGGCAATATTTTGAAAACAAAATGAATAAGAACTTTCCTGAATTGAAAAAAAACATAATGTTTTAGGAATCCCAGTGAATTCTAAGTAGAACAAATAAAACCAAATTTATCCCTAGGCACATTGTAGCAAAACACCAAGGTAAGGAGGAGACTTTAAAAGCAGTCCAACAGAAAAGATAGATTACAGTAGGAGTGGCAGTTAGACTCAAAAGCAACAATGGAAGCGAAAGGACAGAGAATGATATATATCTTCAAATTGCTATGAGAAATAACTGACTATCTAAAATTGCACACAAGGTATAAATATCTTTCAAAAACAAGGATGAAATAAAAATGTTTTCAGAAATACAAAAACTGAGATTCTCACTAAAACAACTTCCAAAGGATGTCCTTTAAGAAAGAGTAAAGTTATCTCAGAAGACAGTTCTAATAACAAGAAAAAGAACCAAAGAAAGTAGAAAAGATGTGGGTTAATACAAATATTGGTTATTAAAATAATAACACTAAGATTTAATTTTAGGGATTAAAAAATAATGATTGATAAATTCTGGAGCATCCTCCCCACACAATTATGGTGGGGAATGGATAGAGTGCCATTTGGGAAAAAGGTAAAAATACTGATTGACTTTACTTTTTGTTAAGTTAAATATGCATGTTATAATGTCAAAATTTGTAGGATATAGCTAAAGCAGTTCTTCCAGGGATATTTAACCTGACATGCTTGTGTTAACAAATAAATTATTAAGAGTTACTTAAAAATGCAAATTAACTCAAAGCAGTAGAAGGAAAAAATAATAAAGATAAGAAAATAAATTAATAAAACAGAAAAAAAATAGGGGATGAATGAAGTCCAAAATTGCTTCATTTAGAAGGATAATAAAATTGGTAATCTGGCAAGACTAATAAAAGGTGGGGAGAAGATGACACAAATTAATAATAGGAATGAAAAGAGGACAGAATTACAGATGCAGCACAGATTTAAAAAGTGATAATATTTTATGTCAATAAATTTGTAAATGAGATGAAAAGGACAAGTGTCTAGAATAATACAAACTACCAAGACAGACTTAAGAAGAAAGAGAAATCCTGAATGACAATGCACCCATTAAAATAATTAAGTCAGAAATTTAAAACCTTCCCACTTGGTCTAGATGGCTTAACAGTTGAGTTCTACTAACGTTCAAGAAACAGAAAAGTTCACACTCACATAAAATATACCAAGAGAACAGAAATGAGATAAGACTAGAACAAGAAATGAAAACTTTAGGTGATCCTCATCATTAACATAAATGTCAAAATCTTACAATATTGGCAAACTAACTCATTAAATACATAAAAAATATAACACATCATGACCAAGTTGAACATTTTTTCTAGGAATGTAAGGTTCATTGATCATGTCACTGAGAGATTAAGGAGAAAACAATATAACTACCACTATAGAAAAAAAAAAAAAAAGGCTTAATAAAGTGCAGCAACCATTCAGGATAAAAACTCTTAGCAAACTTAAGCATATAAGGGAACCAGCTAACCTGTTAAAAACATTACAGAAAATGTTATACTCAATTGTGAAATAGTTAAAAACATGGCCTTAAGGGAATAAGAATAAGAAAAGGTCATGCACTATCAGCATTTCTATTCAATATCAAACTGAAGGTTCTAGTTTATATACTGTAATAAGAAAAAGAAATAAAATGTGCCAGCATTAGAAGACACAAAAATCATTATATGTAGAATATATAGTCTTATACATAAAAATCCCTAAAGAATCTACAAATTATTCAAATTAAAAAGTTTAATGAAGTTTCATTTATTTCCTTTTCATCACTATGTAATAATTAATTATTGTCATTGTTCTTTTTGATGCTTTAATTGACCCAAATGCCTGTGGAAATTTGTTGAGGTCAGCTCTTGTGTTCTTTTGACATGATCCTGATTACTCTTTGAGGGCTTCCTTGTGTTCTGGCCCAAAAATATAATCCAGGCTCACCTTGGTCCTTCCCTGCCCCAGATCTGGAATTAGCTATTTCTATAAGAAGTCCTGTTTCCTTTTAGTCAGTAATGATACTTAGAAACCAAGATCTGTGTGCTGAGTGTGCTTATTGCTAATTGTGTGTCATTTCCCAGGTCCTTTTAATGTACAGAGCTAGGAAATATACGATTTAAATAATAAATTCATCTGATAGAACCAATTCAAATTTAATATCACAGAAGTTTTTGTATCTTATTTTATTATATATGTGTATATATATATATATATATATATATATTTTCTCTTACAGTAAAACATTGTGGTTTATAATTATATTAGTATATTTACTTACCTATTTTATCCTACAATATTTTTTCATAATTATAATACAAACACTATACTAACAATAAACCTACTAAGTAGAGTTTAAGATTTCTTTGCAGTTATTTTTTTCCTTAGAATACATCTCATGAAAATATATATTCTGAGTACTATGTTTAAAAATACTGTGAATTCATTATTTGTTCTGTGGTTATGTTATCTATTTGATATACAGTTAGGATTCTTTTCTTTTTGTTTCCATTCAATTTTAAGATTTGATATGTTTTCATCCTTTATGATTTTAATTTTACCTTTATTAGGTAAAATATTATATATTTCAAAAGTCACCTTCAACCCAATTACCACTCACCCCATCTTATCAATCATTTTAATTACCTTTTGGTTTATACTTCCTGTATTTCTTTTTGCAAAATTAATCAATTCACACCCACACCTACATACATACACACATATATAGACTTATTTCCCTTTCTTTCTTAAACAAAAGGTGGCATACAATACATACTCTTTTGTACCTTGCTTTTTCACTTAACAATTATTCTGGCTATCACGCCATAACAGTTTATAGAAATATTACTCATGATACCTTACAGCTTCATAGTACTTACTCAGTTGTATGGCTATGCCATGGTTATTCAACCAGTCTTTGTAATTGAACATTTGGGTTTCCAATATTTTGCCATTACAAAGAAAACTACAACAAATAACTATCTTTATGTTACTTCATATTTCTAGAGGTGTTTCATCAAGGTAAATTTTTAGAAGTGGGATTGTTAGGTCAAAGGGTAAACAGGTATGCAGATTTGTTAGATACCATGAAATTCCCCAAAATGGAAGTTGTAACCGTTCTGCATTCTCACTAGCAATGAATGAGAATGCTTTCTTTCCTAGACTCTCCAATAGAGTGTATTTTTAAAAGCAAGGCTGCATTTCTAAACACCAGCAATCAATAATTTAAACTGTAAATTTTTAAAGTTATCATTTACAAAATCAACAACAAAAATATATATATATGGTGGGGGAAAAAAAACAAGGATTGTGGGGCTTCCCTGGTGGCGCAGTGGTTGAGAATCTGCCTGCCAATGCAGGGGACACGGGTTCGAGCTCTGGTCTGGGAGGATCCCGCATGCCGCGGAGCAACTGGGCCCGTGAGCCACGGCTACTGAGCCTGCGCGTCTGGAGCCTGTGCTCCGCAACAAGAGAGGCCGCGATGGTGAGAGGCCCGCGCACCGCGATAAAGAGGGGCCCCCGCTTGCTGCGACTGGGGAAAGCCCTCGCACAGGGGCAAAGACCCAACACAGCCATAAATAAATAAAAATAAAATGAATAAATAATTTTAAAAAAAAGGAAACAGAAATTAAAAAAAAAAAAACAAGGATTGTGTGAGATTTTTAGGTAAACAAAGTATTAAACTTTACTGAAAGACTTTAAAGAAGATATAAATAAATTGAGAGACAAGACATATTCATGGATCGAAAGACTTACTATTATTTACAATAGCCAGGACATGGAAGCAACCTAAGTATCCATCATCGGATGAATGGATAAAGAAGATGTGGCACATATATACAATGGAATATTACTCAGCCATAAAAAGAAATGAAATGGAGGTATTTGTAATGAGGTGGATGGAGTTAGAGTCTGTCATACAGAGTGAAGTAAGTCAGAAAGAGAAAAACAAATACAGTATGCTAACACATATATATGGAATCTAAGGAAAAAAAAAAAAGGCCATGAAGAACCTAGTGGCAAGACGGGAATAAAGACACAGACCTATTAGAGAATGGACTTGAGGATATGGGGAGGGGGAGGGGTGAGATGTGACAGGGTGAGAGAGTGTCATGGACATATATACACTACCAAATGTAAAATAAATAGCTAGTGGGAAGCAGCCACATAGCACAGGGAGATCAGCTCGATGCTTTATGACCACCTAGAGGGGTGGGATGGGGAGGGTGGGAGGGAGGGAGATGCAAGAGGTAAGAGATATGGGAACATATGTATATGTATAACTGATTCACTTTGTTATAAAGCAGAAACTAACACACCATTGTAAAGCAATTATACTTCAATAAAGATGTTTTAAAAAAAAAAGACTGACTATTGTAAATATGTCAATGATCCTATAATTTACTTACATATTCAGTAAAGATTTTTTCAAAAATCTCAATAGGATTTTTCAAGGCCCTTGATGAATTTATTCTAAACTGTATACAGAAGAGCAAACAGCCAAGAAAGAGAGGCTAAGACAGGCTTAAAGAGAAACTAGGTTTGGGGACTTGCTCTATCAAGAAACAAGACTTAGTCATTATGTAATTTAATATTTAATCAAGGAGATAGAAAAATACACCAATGGAAAAGAATAGAGATCCCATACACAGACCCATACATATATAGAAACCTGATATATGACAGAGCTGGCATTGCAGATCTGTAAGTATGGATTATTTAAAAATGCTTCCAGAACAACTGATCATCCAGAGGAAAAAAATGAAAGTAGATTCCACCATTAAAAAAGCTCTCAAATAAATCAAGAACTTTAAAGTGAAAGACAAAAGGTTAACATATTTAGGCAAAAAATATAGGATAATACTTTGAAGATCATAAGGTAGGAAAGGTGTCTTAGATAAAACATAAAAAACACAAACCATAATGAAAAAATTAATGTTTGACTTAAAATCAAGAATGCTTATCAAAAGATCTTAAAGGGAATAGAAATCCAAGTCACAAACTAGATGATAACCACCAAAGGATAGTATCTAGAATAAATGGAAGACTCCTACAAATCAATAAGTAAAAACCAAATAACCTTATTTAAAATAGGCAGAAAAATTTCTATTTCACAGAAGAAATACAAACAACCAATGAACATATGAAAAGAGGCTCAACCTCAGTAGTATGTAGAAAAATGCAAATTAAAATTCTAGTGAGAGAATATTTTATATACAAAAAAAGGGGCAAAGATTAAAAAGTCTGACAATGCCAAGTAAGGATCTGAGGAAAGAGCTCATATACTGGTGGGAGTATAAATTGATAGATTCATTGTGGAAAAAGTGAATATGCACATACACGATGACCCCATGATTTCTCTCCGAGAGAAACTCTCATATACATGCCTCCAGTAAACAAGTACAAGAATAATTTAAACAGTACTATTCATAATAATAAAAACTTGAAATAACTTAAATATCCATGATGGTAAATGGATAATTAAATTTGGTATAATCATTTAATAACTATTAGATAGCTGTGAAAATCAATGATCCATAGGTCCACAAATCAGCATGATAAATCTCAAAAGCAATGCGGAGCAAGAAAGAAGACCTCAGAAGAAATGCATTCAGTATGATTCTATTATACACGTTATATAAAAGCAGGCAAAACCAAACAATATATTTTTAGGGATATTTACACATGTGGTAAAACTTTAAGTAAAAGCAAGAAAATTATTAATACAATATTAAAATGGTAATTTCCCCTGATGGGGAGAGAGGGGATATGATCGGTAAAGGAGACAGAGAGATTCTAAGAGGAAAATCATCCATCTCTTATTAGAATCATCAGTGTTATTTTATTACTGTTTTCATTTAAAATAGACATTTATGTTATATTCCCTCTTTGGTAGGTAAGATTCATTTCACAATTTCAAAAAGTCTAATAGAAGGAAAGAAAAAATGATTTTCTTAGTCCTTTACCTAAAAGCTTCTAGTGGCTTCCTGTTGCCTACGGGATAAAATCCAACTTCCTACCAAGAAAAACTATAGGCTCTTCCCCATCAGGCCTCCAACTAACTTTGCAGCTTTACCTCCCTCCATCTTCCCCCTAACCACCCCCCATGACTTACCTGTATTCTAGTGATACCTGAATTATCAGATCCCCAAGCACACACCTAAGCTATGCACCTGCAGCTCCCTCTCCTGACATTCACTCTTCCTGTCTCAATTTAGCCAATTCCTGTTTTCAAACTAGGCAAATGCCGGATCCTTATTAGAGTCTTCCCTGAAAAATTCTGATGGATATTTTCTTCTGTGCTTTCACAAGGTATATTTCAATTTATCTGTTTATATGTCCCTCCTTGCTTGCCTGTGAGATCTTTGTAGGCAGGGACTATGTTTTCAATTCAGTTCAACCAACATTTCCTGTGTGTTAATTTTATGTCATGACTGGGCTAGACATTGAATTTATCAGGAATAGGCCCTATTTTCTACCCTCAAAGAATCTGCAATTTAGTTATACTCATGTCAATATTCTTTATGCTGATTGCAGTACCTGGTATATTGCAGATTATTCAATTACGTCTGATGAATCAATGAATGAATCACTCAGTGAATGAACAAACTAAGGGACAAACAGAACTATTCTTTTCCTATTTAAATAAACAAACAAACCTTTTGGCAATGAATCATGCTTTCAGCGGGTTTACAAATCCATGACTTTTTAAGGCTGTAAATTGTATATATCTGTCAAAAACTAAAGTTTATCTAAGGAAAAAAATACCAAAAGTGTATCTTAATGGAGATTATTAATTATTAATTATTCTGATGGAATTTCCAGAACCAACCAATTAAAAGTTAGATTCACTATACAACACAATACCAAGCAATAATACAAGTTGTGTGTGGAACTGGAAAATATCAGTGAAAGTATTCCTTTTTGGTCTCTCCCAAGTAAACCTCTGTTTGTAAACATGTTAACTTGCTGTTCACTTCCTTTAAAAGGAAAAAAATTCCCAAGAGTCCAAATCAAGCATTTCTTTAATGTTTTAAAATTTCTAAGCAGCTTTAGGCACCCAGTCAGTCTTCAGATCTGTCACTTATGAATAGTATATGCCAAAGAATACTGAAAATGATGCATCTCTCAGATACTAGCTTTCAACAAACCAAACACAGAAAAGCAAGTAAGGATCATCTGTATGATGTGGCTATGCGATCTGAATGCTTCCTTCTCCCTTCCTTGGCCTCTATTCTTCGGTGGACAAATGTATTATCATTCTCAACAGACATCTTACTCTGACCCTCCTGGATGGTTCTCTCTAGTCTCACTGTGGTAGACAGAATAATGACACCTCCAGCAATGTCCATGTCCTATCCCCAGAATCTGCGCTATGTTACATTACATGGTAAAGGGATTTGGCAGATTGATTAAATTAAGGGTCTTGAGATGGAGAGATTATCTTGGATTCTCTGAGTGGCCTAATGTAATCACAGGGTCCTTATAAAAGAAAGGCAGGAGGATCTGAGTTAGTAGTAGTAGATGTGACAATGGAATCAAGATAAGAAGGTGTCATAAGCCAAGGAATGCAAGTGGCCTCTGCAAGTTGAAAAAGGTAAGGAAACAGATTCTCCCTTCAGAGCCTCCGGGAGGAACCAGCCCTGCCGACTTTCACCCAATAAGCCCACGAAGACTCATTCTGGGCTTCTGACCTCCAGAAATGTAAGATAATAAATTTGTATCATTTGATTTGCCACTAAATTTGTGGTAAATGTTACAACAGCAATAGAAAAGGAATCCACTCACTGATTAGACTGTATCCCTGCATACATTCTCTTGCCCTAACATTTTCCTCGGCCCCACATAATACCCAATTCTCTCATTTCTGAAACTATCGTCATGTCTTACTGGTTATCCCCTTGTGCTCTGGTATGATTTGTATTAACCTGATACTTGTTTGTTGCCTGTAGCAGACACTGTTGATTAATTACCCTGAAACCACTTCCAATTCACTCTCCCTTGCTGCCTCATACTGCAGTGGCTAGAAAGTCAAACACTCTTTCCCAGCCTTTCTTGCAAAGAGGGATGACAGTATAACCCAGTTCTGAAAAGTGATGCATATATGGATGTCTGCTGGGAGAAAGAGAAAATTTGAGGAAAACTTTTGCTTTTTTGATGAAAAGGAAAGGTGTGACCATTTCCCTTTCTTCCTACCTTGAACATGAGTGTGATGGCTAGAGCTGCGGTGGCTGTCTTGCTGTCGTGAGCAAAAGGCAAAGGGAACCATAAAGACATGGGCTCTGATATTGCTGAGTCATGGAGCCGAAGCCAATAGTTGCCTATGTCTGGAAACTTCTGGTTTTATGAGAATAATAGCTCCTTTTTTTTAAGCCACTGTACTATGGTTGGTGTTACTTGCAGCTTGAAAGCACTCCTAATATATTACTTTTCTCTGGTAGCCCCCATTGTACAATACCATAAGCAGCCAGATCACTGAGGCTTTGAAAAGTATAACAGAATCCTCTGTAGCACATAGTTTTATGCACTGGTATATACAGAAAGGAAAGAAAGAAGAGAAAGGAAGGGAGGAAGGGGGGTGGGGGAAGGAGGGAGAGGGGAAGGGAGAAAAGGAAAGGGAGAAAGGAAGGGAGGGAGGGAGAAAAGGAAAGAGAGGAAGGAAGGAAGGGAGGAAGGTGGAAGGGAGGAAGGTGGAAGGGAGGAAGGAAGAAAGGAAGGAAGGAAGAAAGAAAGGGAGAGAGAGAGAAAGGGAGGGAGGGAGGGAGAGGGGGAGGGAGAAAAGGAAAGGGAAGAAGGAAAGAAGAGGGAGATAGGGAAGGGAGACAGAAGAGGGAGGGAAGGAGGAAAGGAAGGAAGGAATGCAAAACCAAACTTCAGTCATTACTATGAAACTACAAATTGAAAAAGAAATGTTGAAGAATAGATGCATCCACCTTCATTGGCTCAACCTTGCAGAATTACATGTTATAAATACACATTGAAGAACTTGCAATGACAATCAAGTTGAGACTTCCAAGCTCCCAATCACTCCTTCTAACATCAATGTACTGAGTGTCCCTAAGTCTCTCCATCACCATTCTGCAAACCCAAAACCAAATTAACTCAAAATATTACTAAAGGAGGCTTAATTTGCCAGTTCCAAATATAGTACTCCAGTGTGCTGAAGACTACACATAACATAAAATTCCCGGAGCAATAATACAAATTATAGTGAGCTGTCTAGAGGAATCAGTGCCAAAGAAGATAAAAGATTATTCTGGGAATGAAACTATACCAACTTTCTAAAATTTTCACCTTGGTGCTCATATCATTAATTGTCTTACAAAATTTGAGATTTGTTGAAGTTCCTTGGTAAATCTTTTACGGTAAAGGCAGAGATCTAAAATGGGCTTTTTCATTAGAACATTCCATTTATAATGACTATTACTATGGTGTCCCAGTGCACCGAAACATTCAGAGGCTGAAGTCAACAACCTATGTGGATGACCTACTCAATGGCAGGCACAGAGCTAGAAATGGAGACAGAGAGAAATTGTAATTCTTATCCTTGTGAAGCTTAGTTTCTGGTTAAGTAATAGACAGACTTAACAAGTAAATATATGTTATGAGTTGTAAAAGGGAAAGTACAAGTTATTTGAGTGGAATGAGGGAATGGATAAAAAACCTCCTTTTAACTGACTGAATGATTGATTGATTGATTGAAGACCAGAGCAAGGGTGGTAAACAAGAAAAAGACTCCTTGACATTTGATAGGTCAACATATCAGGACAGTTTCAAGTAAAGAAAATAAAAGAATAGATGGAAATGATGAGGCAGTGGGAGGACTTTAATACACAAATTACTCAAATCCCTCCACAAATACCAAAAATGTCTTCGGAGACATGATTGGAGAACGAGTTCACAGCTAGTACCAAAGTCATTCAAAACATGAAGGATTAAATGAGGATCCAGCCAGATACTGTTGTATGAACACTACTTGGAATAGTTGGAAGACTGAGAAGGTTGGTCACAGGACAAGTACAGTTCAGGGAAGTTCAACATCACTGAGCACATCTTTGGCACATCCAGCGGCTGCTGTTCATTGTGCGGGTCTACTGGTTTGCGGGAATACTGGAAAGGGGAGCACTGGGATTAGTTATATGGTTTCAGAGAACACTGAAAGAGATGGAGACTAACATTTGTTGAACAGATACTGTGTGGTCCTTACACATTAACTCATTTAATCCTTCCAACAACCCTGTGAGATACCGATTAGTAATCCCATTCTACTAGACTTAGAATATGGATTTTAAACATATTTAGATTTGAGTCCTGGTTCTACCATGTATTATTTATCTATGATGACATAAATTTAAAATGTGACTGAATGAAGAAATGAAGTAACCCTCCCAAAGCAAAGTCAAAGTAGGATTAAAATTGGCAGTTCCTCAATTTACAGGCAGTGGTCTAACCCCTTGAATTACAATGCCCTCAGTGGTGAATTCTCTGGTCTATTCTAAACTGTCATCAGAAACATTCAAACTTCAGCGTCTACCTTCACATGTTTTGGTGTCATTTCTCCATTCAGTATTCTCTGTGGCACCTAGCAGTGGAAAATATATCTTGAAATAACTGTTGTAAGAGAGTAAATTAGTGCATTCTATTTTGGGGGGTGGGAGTGCAGCAGGCAATTCGGCAATTCTTATCAAAATTTCAAATGCACATACCCTTTATATAACAATCTCACTGCTAAGAATTTAATTTACTGCTCTACAATAAAAGTATGTCCTGCCATAAAAGTAAGGATGTATATAGCATACATCCACAAATACACACATACACACACAAAAGGCTAATAATAGGAGACAGAGTAATGTAGTGAATAAGAGTATGGCCTTAGGAGCTAAGCCTCATGAATTCAAATGCTGCTTCTTTCTGCTTCTACCATTTTCTAATGTGACATTAGGCCTCTTGGATCTCTATTCCTCAGTTTTTTTATCTATAAAGTTAGGATAAGAAGAGTGCCTACCGGGACTTCCCTGGTGGCTCAGTGGTTAAGAGTCCGCCTGTCAATGCAGGGGACCCGGGTTTGATCCCTGGTCCGGGAAGATCCCACATGCTGCAGAGCAACTAAGCCTGCGCACCATAACTACTGAGCCTGCGCTCTAGAGCCCGCGTGCCACAACTACTGAGCCCACGTGGTGCAACTACTGAAGTCCGTGCGCCTAGAGCCAGTGCTCCACAACAAGAGAAGCCACCGCAATGAGAAGCCCACACACCGCAACGAAGAGTAACCCCTGCTCACCGCAACTAGAGAAAGCCCATGCGCAGCAATGAAGACCCAATGCAGTCAAAAAAAAAAAAAAAAAGGATAGTACCTACCTCATAGACTTGTTGAAAGGATTAAATCAACTACACATGTAAAGGGCTTAGGCCAACAAGTATAAAGTACTGTACAAATGTTAGCTGCTATTATTATGATTTTCAGTCAAATACTGTATTAGCAAAATAATCTGAAAATAACCAAAACATCTGCCAAGAATAGGATGGTTGAATTCATGATGGAATCCATATAAGAGAAAATGATATTACCACTGAAGGTACTGAAATCTATCTGTATCAGCTGCTTGTCCAGAAGAGAAAGAATACACGTGTGTCAGGCAAAGAATTCTTTTTTTTTTTTTTTTTACTTGATTTATTTATTTATTTATTTTTTTTTTTTATTTTTGGCTGTGTTGGGTCTTCGGTTCGTGCGAGGGCTTTCTCCAGTTGCGGCAAGCGGGGGCCATTCTTCATCGCGGTGCGGGGACCGCTCTTCATCGCGGTGCGCGGGCCTTTCTCTATCGCGGCCCCTCCCGTCGCGGGGCACAGGCTCCAGACGCGCAGGCTCAGCAATTGTGGCTCACGGGCCCAGCTGCTCCGTGGCATGTGGGATCTTCCCAGACCAGGGCTCGAACCCGTGTCCCCTGCATTAGCAGGCAGATTCTCAACCACTGCGCCACCAGGGAAGCCCTAGGCAAAGAATTCTATCTGGGGCTCTGTGGAGTTTTTTCCCCCTCAGTTGTCTCTTAGCCATTTATTGAATTAGTATAGTACTGCTATGGTCAGAAGTGCTTCAGGATGAGCGGAAATGTGAGACAATACAAAGATTAAAGTCATGTGTATTTGCACACGGACAAAACATCTTTACAGACCCACATAGGTCCTTCCTACCTGCTGCTTCACTTCTTCAAGTCGCAGCTATCATGGGAAGAAAACACTTGAGCTACCTTCTTCTCATCCCTGCTTTCAACAGACTTTCCACAAAAGCTGCCAAAATAATTGGGGAGAACGCAGGTTTTCCTGCCTGGATCTACAGTGTTAGGCTCTTTGCTGTAAATTCTCTCTTTCACACTCCTTGCCTGACAGGTAAATAGCATGAAAGCTCCCTTAATGGATTATTCTGAGCACTGGTTTTAACTACAGTTACTCATATGATTCAAGAAAACGGGAGTGTTTCTAAATCACATGTAACCATCCGTATGGAAATTTTGAAAACAGAACAAAGGGGCAAACCAGCAGATGAGAATATAACTTAGTTGCAGGCCAGGTTATAAAAAAAATGTGTCATCACTGAATTCAAGTCATACCTTCAGTATATGTGAGACGAGGAAGGTTTGAAGACCTAGGATGGATTGTGGGTGAGGAGCAGAGAAAGGAAGGGGAACCAAGCCATGTTCCCTGACTAACAAATGCCTGGCACTATACATACCTTAAGTACTCAGACCAACCCTATGAACTAAGAGTCATCATCTCCACACTGTAGATGAAAATACTGAGGCTTAGAGAGCTTAAAAGACTTGCTCGAGGTTATTTAGCAGGAACGTGACAGGGCTTAGATTTAAAAACCAAGTTGGCTGGTTCTAAAACCCGTGCTCGCTCTTCTAAAGCCCAACATTTTGGGGTAGGACACTGTATTTCAGTAATAGTGAAGGCTAAGGGAAAACGTAGGAATAGATAGAAGGTCTATAAAAAACTCTTAATGGTGCTCTTTGACCCAGAGAAACACTGTGAGGTGACAGATCAGAAAGTCCTGGATCCAAGCTGCCTGGGAAAGAGGCAAATGCTAACAGCCAAGGCCCAATGTCATTAATGTACTTCTTTGTGGGTCAAAATGAAATGATAATACATTGGTAACCCGCAGCATTTTTGGAAGCCACTTGGAGGTTCTTGTTTATGGGACACAAGCCTTGAGACCAAGAATCTGACTCATCTTCCTAGAGGGACAGACTACTGGGAGAAAAGCACAGGAAACCAGCTGCAAATCCAAACACTCAACAGGGTCTCACAGTGCTTGGTTCAGCCCTGCTTGAGCCTGGTGGGTGTTGTCCTGCTTCAGGGGCCCCCAAAAGAGAGGGGACATCCAGGATTTAGGGTGAGCAGTAACAAAAAGCCCTGGCTGTCTTCCTTCTGATTGGACAGGAAAACAGCCAAGCTCTGAGCTTTAGGTGGTATGACCCCTACTTCCCACCACTTAGGCTAATGTGAAAAATAAAGTCCAACTCTCTCCATGTCCCTCTTCCTCTTCCTGGTTCAAGGACACCTCCCTCATCTCACTGCCGGCTACACCCCTCTCCCCGGATGCCATCTTCTCAGTCCCCTGCCAAAACTAAGAGATAGATCAATCCCTACTAAAATGCCAATTATAAAAGAAATATGATGCTAACAGTCCCAGGGATAGTTGGAATTTCAGTGGGGATTTATTGACAATTTAAGAAAAAAATCTAAAGAAACTAAAGGAAATGAATATCTAGTGGTAGAATTTCAGAAACTATGAAAAGCTGATGATATACACAAATTCTTACCTGCACACGTGGGCAGACATACACACATAAGAAAGATATAAAAGGAAGATCACACACATATATAATTTTTTTAGAAGTATATCCATAAGCTACAAATCAAGAAGTACCGATGTGTACTCTCACTTTGGAGAGATAAAGACTTCGGTGGCAATCACAGACATTCCTAAGGCTATTGCCTACCTCCAAATGTCTCGATGTACCCAATGTCCCTAGGGGTATCGCCCCAGGCCTCTGTGAGACAGCCAAGGCTCTGGGACCAAAGGCCAGTCTTTCGTCAGCCTGCTTCTGTGTGTACACCAGGGCTACACGTGCCTGATCCCTCTGCACCTAAGCTCTCACTTGCCCAAAGAAAGCCCTTAATTCCACAGTTTCTTAAATTCTCTCTGTCTAACAAACCCTCCCAGTCTCTGCAAAGTCTGTTGACTATAAAGAGCCTGGGAGTGGCTGAGAGAAGGCTTGGCCTTGTTTTTACATGGCTCAGAAGGGTATGCTCTGAGATTCCTCAGGATCACTTCCAAAGGCCTGACCCAGAGCATGGTGCTTGGCTCACAGTAGGTCCTAATATTACATTTGTTTAGTGGCTCTGAACTGCTCGGCCAGGACAAGTCCAGCCTTTCATGTGGGCTCAGAAGTTGTCATCAGCTTCCAACATGAGCACTGATCCCAGCTATAGCGGCCAGTGCCTTTCCCTGCTCTCATTCTATTCCCAGGTGAAGAGGCAGACAGAAGTTGTCCAAAATGCTCCCAGTGTATTTCAAACCTAGCCCCCCACAGTACCTCCCTGGATAAAACAGGCAGGGTCTGCAGAATTCTACCTGGGTTACACTATCTAATTTTATCCTTAACTTGACATCTTTCAACACAGGGGGTAAGGACTGATGTATGTGGCCAGGGGTGACTCTCAGAGCACTTCCATGTTCATCTCTTCATCTAGAGTGATTCACAGGCCTGGCTCCACATATTTGCTTATGTGAATTCTGTGACATAGTCAAAAAGGCTAAAGGCTGGAGATCTGGAAGCTTCTGACCCTAGTCTAAATGCTATGAAATGAACTCTAAGGCCACTGATGTTTAAAGTTGGAGGAAACTTTAAAGGTGATAATGTTCCAATATCTACGTTTTACAGATGAGGAAATCATGATGGGGAGAAGTGAGGTGAGAAAACCATGGTCATGAACTTGACCCCGGTGAGTCATAACTCACAGCCCAGTGCCCTTTCCACCACAGCATTAGAGTTCTTCATGGGTTGACACTGCGATACAGAAGAGGCGTTCCTGTTACTCACAAGAAAATGGATGCATCCATAGATGAATCTCACAGAATCTCAGTTAAAACACTGAGTCAGTCTCTCTCCCTCTCTCTCCCTCCAGAGCCGTTCCAGAACACCATGTGTGAGAGAAAACAACAGAATGGAAATTGCTCATATGGAGCATGAGGAGGCTGCCCACCTCCCTCGCACAGCCCGTGTGCAAAGGCAGCCCCTCAGCTGTGCTGCAGACACAAGGTAGCTCATGCTCACTGTTTATTTTGACAGCTGACAAGCCAGCTGGCATGGATCACTCCTCACTTCCAACAGAGACGCCACCAGGACACGTGTGACAGGCACCGGTTGCCGCTCAAGAAGATGGGTAGTGTTCTTGAGGGCCAGCAAGTGCAGCCCATGGCCCAAGCCCTGGATCCCACAGCCCTCCGCAAACTTCCCAGCAGAGAGCAGAAGTGGGACCGGCTTCATGCTGGCCATTTGTGGGAAGGGGTAGCAGCACACTCATGCTGGCTGGGTTGTTGGGGCCATGATTGGAGCCTAAGATTATTCTAAGGCTCCCCGTGGGTCTGTGCTGTATTCGGCAGAAGAATGACAATCCTGTAGCAAGAGGAGCAAGGAGAAGGAAGAGACAAAATGTTGTATCTGAAAAATGCTCTAGGCACCGCCAAAGGTGTGGGCCAAACACTAAGGGACCTGGCAGTCTCTGGAACAGGAGGGCCTCCCATCCTCTGACCTCAGCCAGGTTTCCACCTGGGTTCACTGCAAAGAGAGAAGCAGTCCTTTGCACAGCTGGGGAAAGGGAAAGGGCCTGGCCACCTCAACCCAGGGCATAGGACACAAAAGAGGCTCTCAAGTGGTACACACCAAAGAACAGGAGAAGCCCCTCTGCTCCCACTCAGCATGGTGTATAGAAGGGGTTCTCGACCTCACACCATTGACATTTTGGGATGGGTCACTCTTCACTGTAAGAAGCTGTCTTGTGCATTGCAGGATGTTCAGCAGAATCCCTGGTTTCTCCCGACTGAACTCCAGTAGCAACCCCCTCTCCCCAGTTGTGGCAATCAAAAGTATCTCCAGACATGTCCCCTGTCCCCTAGCACAGCTCCCAATTGAGAACCACTGGTGTCAAGGTCAAGAGCACAGACTCAGGCCCCAGACTGCCTGGGCTCTTAACCCCAACTCTGCCACTTACAAGATGGATAACTTTGGCCATGTCACTTGATCTTTGTGCTTCAGTGTCCTCAGCTGTAAAATGGGAGGATAATGACAGAACCCACCTTATCAGGTGGCTCCAATATTAACTTATTTCATATATGGAAAATACTCAGAATGGTGTCTGGCCCATAGTAAGCATTCCTCTCCTCCAGAGGAGCTCAGGAAATAGTCCATTCTTCCAGAATCCCTACCAGCAGGGCTCCACCTTTAGAGCCTCCCAGTGAGAGTCACCTTGTGCAATTTTGGAAATAGAAGAGAAGGAGAAGCCATTTTCCCCTCTAGGAGTGGCAAACAGAGCCATGTACAAGAACGGACTTGAAATTTGCCTCAGATTCTAGACTTTCTCCTGCAAAGTCCCTGCTTTGGTGCTCTAAATGACTGAGGTCATCTGTGACTCTTTCTTTTGATTTCTGGACCCTCTTAATTTTTGGAAAGCCAGATGCAGTTTTCCTTGAGCCTTTCTCCACTTGCCTGTCCAATGGTTCTATAAGACATAATTTTTTGTACAAAATCCCCTCCTTCTTAAAGTACCTAGAGTGGGTGGGTCCTGTTTTCCAGACCAGACTCTAACTATGAACCCATTAACTTGATCAAGTTACTAAAATCCTACTCTCAGAAGTGTTCCTGGGAATAGTGATGCATTGGTATGCATGTATGGATGGATGGATGGATTGATGGATGGATTGTGTATTTATGCGTGTATCTATATAGAACCTTTATTTGCAAAGAAAATCCCAAAGTATAAAACAGGTAAAAGTGGAGCTTCTCAAGACAGATAGGTGTTGGGTGAAGGGGGTGCCCATGTGGCTTACCACTTGCTCATACTTCTTCCCCACACCTGTAGAATCCTAAGCCTCTGAAACACCTTATTTGCAAATCCCTGTAGTAAGAGAAGAATCCTAAAATACACACCAGTTCCATGCATACAAAGTGCTAAACTGGAAGTCTAGAGGAAGTATTCCCAGAGCCAGAGAAGGTAGCAAACAACTGCTGATTGATCGCTCTAGAGAAGCAGGTTTGTAAGGTGCACTGTGCCCGGCCCTGGGGAGAGAAAGAGCTCAGTAAGAAGCAGGGTCTCTGTTTCAAGATTTTCATAGTCAAATGGCAGATGAAAACAGAAACAAGGCCCAGAAGACACAGAAAATAAGGTGACACATCTCGGTGAGAGGCACACGGCATTTGGTGGCCTATAAGTGTCTTTGGTCCTATGAGCAAGGCCTCAGCGAGCAGACGCTGGGCTATGCACCACAAAGTGCTCTCCCTGATTCACAGGTATGATAGGTAGCCCGCTCACAAAGGGTCTAGAATATAAAGCTTCCCAAGCAGGGGAGGGGGCCAAAGACCTGGCATCCCATCTATCTGGTGAATAATGCACTGAACCGCTCCCAGCCTGCTGTTTCTGGTCCAGCTGCCCTCACCAATTAGGAGGGAGTTGTTGTATGATCATTATTTTTCTAATTGATTTTTGGTAATGCTTTCATCTGGTGAGTTTGGTTTGGGTGGGACAGATACCTTGTCCCCATACTTCATTTTTCATTTGCTATGACTTTCATAAAACTCTAGCTATTCACAGGAAACTGGGCAAATCTTTTAACATTTCTTTAAAATTGTTTTGACGTACCCACCAAGAGATTGGTCTCTCTTTCCAGCACTGATTTCAAAAGTCAGATTTTTATGGTTGAGAATTCTCATTAAAAATGATTACTTTTGGCAGAAGTCGGAAAGGTAATAGTAGAGAGGGAAGTACTAGAGGCACTGAGATTTTTTTTGCTTCCACTTGCAGAAAGCCTGCCTGTAAAACAAACATCATGGGGAGAACAAAGAAAAAGTTTTAAAGTACAACAAAAACCCTTCTAACGCTGTTTGTGTCATTCAAAGCAATTTCATAAGTATAGGGGCTAAACCACTGTCCCATTACCTGTTCATATGTACTCTAATATTAGGCTGTAAATCCCTTAAGTATGAACAGTGTTTTCTACAACTCCAATCTTTCCGCAGCAGTCACTGCAATGTCTGGCACATAGGAGCATTGAAAAATGCCCATAAATAAATGAATCAGTGAGTTACTAATAATTATTAGAAGAGTGTAGATAAAAGCAGTCAATGCACATTATGGAGATCAAAAGCAGGGCCTACAAATCTAGGCAAACTAGATCCTTTTTGATAATTATTGTATTTATTCTTTCACCTGTGTCATGAGCAAAAAGAAAAAAAAGGTTGATGATCATTCCCAACTCTCCTCCAATAATTCTCCAAAGGAACTGAACATATAAACCCTTCTTGATGCTATTATTTATATATTTATACAATTTCTTGAGGACATCGAGAGTCCTGTTTCTTTAACTACTATGTAAAAACATTCGTCCTTACATTTTTCTGGAAACTACTATGTCCCTTTATGATCTGTCAGGAAATGGGGGCACCTGGTGGGCCCCAGCCACCATTTCTCTTGAACTTTGTTTTCTTCTAATCCTTTTCACATGTTGGAACTTCACCTCTCCCTGGTTTCTTGTACCGGAATAGAGCAAAACTGTGACTATCTTTGGGAATCTTTAGCTCTCTGTGGCAGCTGGGATCACAGTGTGGTGATGCCTGTGAACTGATTTATAACCTCTGGTGGCCCATGATGTCCCATGTCCCCAATTCTCCAAACACCAGAGCACACAATTCTCAGAGGATGAGCCAGTACAGACTTTAAGATAGCCTACAAGTTTAAAAATCACTTCCATAGCAAACTCCATTTCTTCCTTATATATTTTCTCTTTTGATGATGGTTCTGACATTTATTCCCAATATCAAAGGAAGCAGTAACAATTAGGTTAAGAGTCAAAGCACACTCTCTCATTATATAGTAAATTTTCTGTCCTTAGAGATTCATTGTTTCTATATGATTGCTGCATTTAAATACATTAAATAGGAATAAGATGCCTACTCTGTATACAAATTTAGACATTTATAACAGTATATAAGGTCTGACATATAGCAGGTCCTCAATAAATGTTCATTTGGCTTCTCTATCAAACGGAGAACACAGGCAGGCTCGAGACCTACTATTACTAGCTTATTATTTTGTGAGTATGAAGTATTAGGCCACCTTTACCTTCACTTTTCTAGTCAGTGCTTGATCTCTTGGTGGCAAATGTCTTGTGTGAGGACAAAAGAGACTCCAAGGATTAGTATAGTCACAGGCAGGCCAGATAGATAGATGCAAACCTGGATGACTCAAGTGTGAAGCGGCAAGGCAAGGCAAGGCAGAGGAACAGAAGTCCAGGCAGGCATTTGTCAAAAATTGGAGAGGCCAAGGCCTCAGCACACAGTTGGGCAGGTTGTACTCAGCACAAGTATGCCCAGCGAAGGGGTGATGGGAACTGAAATGCCAAACATAGGGGGCATCTTTTACTCTTTCATGCAAAAGTACCATAAGGGCATACTACAATTCTGAGAGAGCCAAGGGCAATGAAATGCAGACAAACTTGAAGAGAGAATTGACATGGGGCCCAAGAATCAAGAAGATCTCCATTTGGGGACTTCCCTGGTGGCACAGTGTTTAAGACTCTGCACTCCCAATGCAGGGGTCCCGGGTTCGATCCCTGGTCAGGGAACTAGATCCCACATGCATGTTGCAACTAAGAGTTCGCATGCCACAACCAAGGAGCTGGCGAGCCGCAACTAAGGAGCTGGCAAGCCGCAACTAAGGAGGCCACCTGCCGCAACTAAGGAGCAAACATGCTGCAACTAAGGAGCACACATGCCACAACTAAGGAGCAGGTGAGCCGCAATGAAGGAGCCCACCTGCCACAACTAACACCTGGTGCAACCAAATAAATAAATAAAATTTAAAAAAAAAAGAAGAAGAAGAAGATCTCCATTTGGACTCAACACATCCTACCACCCAGTAAGCTCTGATACATGCCCTGCTGGTGGCAACACCAACTCCTGGCTTTTGTCTCAACTGAACCTGAAACGTTTCTAAGACCAGCATGAGGAGAGTGGAGCTGTGAAGATGGGAGAATGGAATCACAGAAAGCTAAGTCACAGAATCAAAAAACTGGGAAGGGGCTTTAGAAGTTGTACTGGATTGAAGAGTGTCTCCTCAAAGTTCATGTCTACCCAGAGCCTCAGAATGTGACCTCATTTTGGAAATGGGGTCTCTGCAGATTTAATTAGTTAAGATGAGGTAACACTGGAAGTAGGGTAGGCCTTAAATCCAATATGACTGGTGTCTTAATAAGAAGAAGAGCAACACAGACACACAGAGGGAAGAGGGCCATGTGAAAATGAAGGCAGAAATCAGAGTGATGTAACTACAAGCCAAGGAACACCAAAGACTGCCAGCAATCCCTAGAAGTTAGGAAGAGGCAAGGAAGGACCTTCCCCTAGAACCATTAGAGGGAGCATGGTCCTCCTAATGACTTGATTTCAGACTTCTAGCCTCCAGAACGCTGAAAGAATAAATTTTTGTCCTTTTAAGCCACCCAGTTTATGTTCCTTCATTAGGGCAGCCACAGGAAACTAATACAGAAATCATGTAGTCCAGTGCCTTTGAAGGGAAGATGTACACACTGAGACCAAGAGAGATTTGGATAACTGACCCAGTATCTCAGGGCTGAATCATGGCAGAGCTGGGACAATTCACTCACTGCTCATTCACTCCTTCAATAAATATTCATGGACTGCTTTTATACTTAGGTCACTGTGCATTAGAAAACACAATGATAGACCTCTCCTTCATGGAACTTTCATTCTAATAGATTTGATTGATAATAAACAACTATTTAAACAATTATTAAATTATTACAAGTGGGACAAAAGCTACAGAAGAGAAACATAGTGTCTGATGATGAGAGCACATGATGGGGATTCTGATCTAACCTGGAAATCAGGCGAAGGCTCCCTGGAAGTGATATTTGAGAGGAAATCTAAAGGATAAATTAAAGTTAGTTCACCACATCATGGAAGGGTGACATGTGTGCAGACATGGGGTTTTTGAGGGAGTAAGGAGGTAGAACTAGAAGAGAAAATTCCAGATAAAGATTCTGACCTTTTCATCAATCTTCTTTCCACCACACTGCTTTTCCTGGAAGCTCATACAAGAGCAAGATAATGTCATTGTCCTATCCAGCTATGTTAATGAGATGTTAACCACAAAATACTTACAGCCTAAAAAAGACAAAGGGAACTCTCATTTGCTATATGCACTGAACTGCCACAACTAAAAGAGCCTGCATGCTGCAACTAAAGACCCCGCATGCCTCAACTAAGACCCGGTGCAGCCAAATAAATAAATAAATATTAAAACAAAACAAAAACAAAGTAAACTGAGTGCAGTGAATGACTGGCTGACCCCAACCACTAGTCACCAGTCATCCAGAAAGTCAGTGGCCACGCAGCACTGTCATCCAATGAAAAGCTTCACACATCTGAAGCTATTTTACATGGAGTCAACCATGAAGTCAGGATATATCAGAAACTACTGAAATTCCCATTGTTACTGAAAAAGAGCTCCTGGTCAAACTGTCTCATTTTCTTTCTGGGAACTTAAGTTTTGTGATTCCTTTATTTTCTCATTTCCACGTTACACTGAATTAATATGAAGAATTATATCTTCCGAAACAGAACAAAGGGTCTGAATGAACTCACCATAGTACATCAGGCCAGAAACACCAAAGGGGCATTTTAGATTTCACGTGAAATGACAGTGAGGTTCCCTAATGCTGAAAAACAATACAACCTCTCTGCCTTCAGATTTCTGAACTTGTTTGCAAAAAGTGCCTTTGCCCATCCATGCCTTCTCATTTGAGGAAGGCTCTGATGTTTTTCTGAAATTGCTCTGCTCTGATGTTGACTTGAAAAAACTCCTCCACGTGGATGCACTCAATCACCCAGCATTAAATGAGACATGTAAGGATTCTGCCACTCACCATTTCTGTCATGTTTTTTCAGCCTGTTGAGGACTCCTTTGTTGTGCAAAGCCACTACAATCTCATTACAAGCTGGCATATGATCAGATGATAACTAAAGGGAACACAAACACTTAAACCGCACAAGGAGCTGCTGAGGTCTCACTCTTGGGCAATGCAGCCCGAGAGATCTTCTGATACCCGATCCATAAGCTGAACAATCACATTGCAAAATGCTTCCAACATCGAGGAACAACCATTCAATCGGCCATCATGTGCCTGTCATCTGGTCCTGAGTGCTTCTGAAAAAGGCAGCTTGGCCCTTTTTCCCCTCTGAAAATCTTTTACCTTTCAGAAACCACTAAATTGTTCCAGTCTTCTTCCCAACACACCACCACTTAGATATTTGCCAAGACCAGCTGGCTAGACAAGCTAGCCTTATGCTTGTCTCTGAATAGTGGCAGCCGTTTGCTTGGAAAAATAAAAAGAGATACTGGTTTAGTTCTAGGTTAGTAACTATAACCAGCTCAAGAAGTTGTTTATTCCTTGACTAATCTTCACTCTGCAGCAGGGAGTAGCAGGTGGTATGTACTTCTTCACCCAACAGATGATGCAATTTGGGTGCTGGATGCCATGAAATAAACAGAAGATATGCTGTCTTTACCTTCAAGAAGTCATCAATCTATCTGTGGGCACATGCATGCACACACACAAACAAGTAACACGGGGAGTACACAAATATCACATGAGGGACAGAGAGTGAGGACAACTGTTTGGAGAAGGTAGAAACCTCCCCTGCTTTCAGGCAGTCCCAGAAATCTTCCCAGAGTAGAGACGATCAGACAGAGGCTGTGAAAGGTGGCTAGGGTTGAGATGCAAAGATCTGAAGTTTGTGGGGATTCCCAATAGGGGAAGTACCACAAGCAAAGACAGAACTCTATGAATGAATAGCCTGGTGACAGAATGAGTCAGTGGAAAAGGCTGAGAAGTTGCAGGAGGAAAATACATACCCTCCTCAAAATACATGCTAGCAACAATATTTAAGGATGGGTGCTAATACTGATGAAAAATATTCAGCAGAAATTGTGTGAATTCAAAGGTCAATCAGTTCAATATGCAGTTGGAACATTAGCAGTAGGACTGTGTGATGTACTGACCAAACTGACTGAAAGCACCATCTTTTTTTAACATGGCTGCTCCCCAACCAACCAATGGGGCAGGCCTTGTCCCCTGGGCCCAGCCTCACCCCCAGGGAACCTACTTCTAATATGAAAACATGGCTACATATCAGGGCTGTGGGTAACCTCATAAACACATGATTTTTGCATGCTTGGACTGATAGAGAAGCAAAACTCTTCCTATAATCAAAATTTTCAAGTGTATCCTGACAGGAAGGCAGAAAGGAAGGAAGGGAGGGAAGGAGGGAGGGATGAAGCTGAAATAAACTTGGCTGCTTGTTTGTAGCCTTTGTCCTGTCTTAATAGGAGGGATGTTGAATATAAAATAGGACAATTAGGTTGAGGTTTAGAGGTAAGTTCTTGGCTGTGCTTCTTCATCCCCCCTCCCCAGTTACAGAAGAGCTGGTTCAGGAAGCCCTGGGGAGGATCCACACACCTGTTCCCAGAACCCACAGTTGAAAGAGAAGTCACTGAGGAAGGAAACAAGATGAATCACCTCTTTTGCTCATTGTTTTTTCATGAATTAAAGGAACACTTGGGATGTTCTTTCCAAGTCACAGTTTATCATCTTTGAATTAAATTAAGCCTGTAAAACAGGCTAAAATATCAGGGCTTTCACAGATTCTTAGCTTTAATTGGGAACTTGACTGGGATTAGGGGGCTCAGAGAAGGGAGAAGCTAAGGAGGGTGACTTAGAGAGTAGCTTTCAAATCAAAAGTGCAATAGCTCTCAAACTATCTTCGGCCTAAACCCATAGTCCCCTCAGTAACAGCTGTGGCAATGAGACCCAATCCCCAGGGAGGCAGGTATACACACTTGGAAAAAGAGTGTCCCCAGTGATATTGATACATGCTCCTCAGGAATCACTATGATAGGGGGACAGAATATAAATGGCAGTAAGCTAATGAGACCAATTTTTCCTAACTAGAAAAGAAGAATCATGTATTCTCGCTTAGAGGAACAAACATGAAGAATCTGTGAATGACACAGGCTGATGCTCAAATTCCAGCCATCCTACTTACTGTGTGTACCCCTCTGGGTCTTTAATTCCTATTGCAGATGAGGTAACAGCAGGTACTTCACGCAGTGGTGGTGAGGAGCAATGAGGTGACTTGTGGAAGGTAGCCAGCACAGTGTCAACTAGCAGGCAGTCAATAAATGCTAGTTTGATTCATTCAATGCAACATAAAAGATGATAGCTAAGAATCTGGTGAAAATAGAAATAATCTTGATTCTTTGGAACATTAAAACTCCGTAACACAGGATCAAAGTTTATACAGGATGTTTAAACAGTGCTTTCATACTTGTGACTTCTTTGTCCCTCACAAGAATCCCCAGGGATTATTAGAAAGTAATGGTGGCCCAGGAGGTCAAGTCATTTGCCTGATATCATGCATCTAGCAAAGAAATTCAAAGATAGGAACAGACTCTGCCTGCACATCTCTGGGATTACATCAGACAGCTCAGGGTCTGGCAACCTTACCACCCAAGATATTTTTTTTTCCAGTGCTCATACCATAAATTTATTCACTTAGCAAATATTTATAGAGTGCCTATTATGTGCCACTTAGACCCATCCATGAACAACACAGCAAAGAACTCTGCCCTCAGGGAGAGGTATGGGGAGAAAAGGCCAACAATAAGCAGGAAACACAGTAAGTAAATTCTACAGCATGCTGGAAGTTGGTAAACTCTATAGTAAAAAAGAAAAGTTAGAGCAGGGAAAGTGTGGGCTTCCATTTTAAATCAGGTGCTAAGGTATACCTCATGGAGAAGGTGACATTTGAGCAAAGTCTTGAAGGAGGTGAGAGTTAGTAGATGAGGGCAGAGGGCATTTCCACATAGAGGGAACAGCCAGTGCAAGGATGCTAAGTCAGGAGAGAGTCTTGACTTAGCACTCTTAGCAAGAGTGCAGGAGGAACAGGGGCCCTTGTGGCCAGTGTGGGGTGAGAAGAGGTGGGTAATAGATGGGAAGGTCCATTTATTTGTTTTTAGAACTGGCATAAAAGAGGTTTGTATGTGAGTATACTGCAGTTCTTCCTTGCAAGGACTTGAGTTGTCAAGGCCCCTCTCAAACCAAGCATGCCATTGTCTGTTTACATTTATATCATACCGAAACATCTGGTCAATTTAAGGGAAATTTCACCAAATCTTTTTCTTAGTATTAGAGAAACCTAATTTTTTAAAAAAGTCTTTGGGACTGTATTTTTCACCCTTTAAACCAATCAGGTTGGCTCCATGTGCAGTCTAAGATCTTTAGGAAGACAGTCACACACCAAACATTTATTTAGTAACATGGATTCTGACACCAGGTTTTTCACCTTGGTTTTTTTTTTTTTTTTTAATTTATTTATTTATATGTATTTTTTGGCTGCGTTGGGTTTTCCTTGCTGCGCGCAGGCTTTCTCTAGTTGCCGCGAGCGGGGGCCCCTCCTCATTGCGGTGCGCGAGCTTCTCATTGCAGTGGCTTCTCTTGTTGAGGAACACTGGCTCTAGGTGCGCGGGCTTCAGTAGTTGTGGCACGCGGCCTCAGTAGTTGTGGCTCGCGGGCTCTAGAGCGCAGGCTCAGTAGTTGTGGCGCACAGGCTTAGTTGCTCCATGGCATGTGGGATCTTCCCAGACAAGGGATCGAACCCGTGTCCCCCGCATTGGCAGGCAGATTCTTAACCACTGCGCCATCAGGGAAGTCCCCACCTTGGTTTTAATCATGACATTTAATAACTTTTCCAATAAGCCTGAGCTTCCAGCTATGAGACACTTTTTAGACTTCTCCCCAGTCATTTACATAGCATCAGATTATAAATCTCTGATATTGTGAGAATTAGTGCCAAGCTGCATTGAACAAAGTAAATAATTAGCAGCAGCACACATAGTGGATTCATTTCAAATTCTCCCTTGCTGTCACCCTGATATAAGCAAATGATACTGGTCACACATCTCCTGATCACAGGCACAGTAACACTCACCACAAATCAACTTCCACCTGCTCACAGTGCCAAAAATAGAGCAGCTCAGAGATTTCTGTGCACTAGAGAAAGCAGTGGGTATTAGGGATTAAAAAAGACACAGGTCTGATGCAAAGTTTTTTCAAGAGTAACAGGAACTGAGCATCTGCAATTCTTGGATAAGTCTCTGAAAGGACTTGAAGGTCGCTGAGACTGCTACCTAACAATTTTACTATATTATATATAGTGTGTGTATATATGTGTGTGTATATATATATATGTGTGTGTGTGTGTGTGTATATATATATATATATATATAAATATATAACATAATTTGCTATACTAGAGTATATATCCTGTATTATACTATGGTAAGAATAAAAATCAAGTTGGGGGGTTGGTTCAAACTGGATAACGTAGACTATAAAAGAATAAACCTGAGAGGGAGCTTCAAGATGGAGGAAGAGTTAGACGTGGAGATCACCCCACAAATACATCAGAAATACATCTACATGTGGAACAACTCCTACAGAACACCTACTGAACGCTGGCAGAAGACCTCAGACCTTCCGAAAGGCAAGAAACTCCCCACGTACCTGGGTAGGGCAAAAGAAAAAAGGAAAAAGAGAGACAAAAGAATAGGGATGGGACCTGCACCAGTGGGAGGGAGTTGTGAAGGAGGAAAGGTTTCCACACACTAGGAAGCCCCTTCGCAGGCGGAGACTGCAGGAAGCGGAGGGGGGAAGCTTCGGAGCCACGGAGGAGAGCGCAGCAACAGGGGTGCGGAGGGCAAAGCGGAGAGATTCCCGCACAGAGGATCGGTGCCGACCAGCACTCACCAGCCCGAGAGGCTTGTCTGCTCACCCGCCGGGGTGGGCGGGGGCTGGGAGCTGAGGCTCAGGCTTCGGAGGTCGGACCCCAGGGAGAGGACTGGGGTTGGCGGCGTGAACACAGCCTGAAGGGGGCTAGTGCGCCACGTCTAGCCGGGAGGGAGTCCGGGAAAAAGTCTGGAGTTGCTGAACAGGCAGGAGACTTTTTCGGGCCTCTTTGTTTCGCAGTGAGCAAGGAGAGGGGATTAAGAGTGCTGCGTAAAGGAGCTCCAGAGACAGGCGTGAGCTGCGGCTATCAGCACGGACCCCAGAGACGGGCATGAGACGCTAAGGCTGCTGCTGCAGCCACCAAGAAGCCTGTGTGCGAGCACAGGTCACTCTCCACACTGCCCCTCCCGGGAGCTGGTGCAGCCCGCCACTGCCAGGGTCCCGTGACCCAGGGACAACTTCCCCAGGAGAACACACAGTGCGCCTCAGGCTGGTGCAACGTCATGCTGGCCTCTGCCGCCGCAGGCTCGCCCCGCATCTGTACCCCTCCCTCCCCCCGGCCTGAGTGAGCCAGAGCCCCCGAATCAGCTGCTTCTTTAACCCCGTCCTGTCTGAGCGAAGAACAGACGCCCTCAGGTGACCTACACGCAGAGGCGGGTCCAAATCCAAAGCTGAACCCCAGGAGCTGTGCAAACAAAAAAGAGAGAGGGAAATTTCTCCCAGCAGTCTCAGGAACAGCGGATTAAATCTCCACAGTCAACTTGATGTACCCTGCATCTGTGGAATACCTGAATAGACAACGAATCATCGCAAATTGAGGAGGTGTACTTTGGGAGCAACGATATGTATATTTTTTTCCCTTTTTCTCTTTTTGTGAGTGTGTAGGTATATGCTTCTGTGTGTGATTTTGTCTGTATAGCTTTGCTTTTACCATTTGTCCTAGGGTTCTGTCTGTCCATGTATTTTTTTTTTCTTTTTTTTAGTATAGTTTTTGGTGCTTGTTATCATTGGTGGATTTGTTTTTTGGTTTGGTTGCTCTCTTCTTTCTTTTTTTTATTACTTTAACAATTTTTTTAATAATTATTTTTCATTTTAATAACTTTATTTTATTTTATCTTTTTCTTTCTTTCTTTCCTTTTTTCTCCCTTTTATTCTGAGCCATGTGGATGACAGGCTCTTGGTGCTCCACCCAGGCGTCAGGGCTGTGCCTCTGAGGTGGGAGAGCCAAGTTCAGGACATTGGTCCACCAGAGACCTCCCAGCTCCACGTAATATCAAATGGAAAAAATCTCCCAGAGATCTCCATCTCAAAGCCAAGACCCAGCTCCACTCAACGACCAGCAAGCTACAGTGCAGGACACCCTCTGCCAAACAACTAGCAAGACAGGAACACAACCCCACCCATTAGCAGACAGGCTGCCTAAAATCATAATAAGGTCACAGACACCCCAAACGTGGACCTGCCCACCAGAATGACAAGATCCAGCCTTATCCACCAGAACACAGGCACTAGTCCCCTCCACCAGGAAGCCTACAGAACCCATTGAACCAACCTTAGCCACTGGGGGCAGACACCAAAAACAACGGGAACTACGAACCTGCAGCCTGCGAAAAGGAGACCCCAAATACAGTAAGTTAAGCAAAATGAGAAGACAGAGAAACACATGGCAGATAAAGGAGCAAGGTAAAAACACACCAGACCTAACAGATGAAGAGGAAATAGGCAGTCTACCTGAAAAAGAATTCAGAATAATGATAGTAAAGATGATCCAAAATCTTGGAAATAGAAGGGAAAAAATACAAGAAACGTTTAACAAGGACCTAGAAGAACTAAAGAGCAAACAAACAGGGGCTTCCCTGGTGGCGCAGTGCTTAAGAATCTGCCTGCCAATGCAGGGGAGATGAGTTCAAGCCCTGGTCCGGGAAGATCCCACATGCCACGGAGCAACTAAGCCCGTGCGCCACAACTACGGAGCCTGCAATCTAGAGCCTGCGAGCCACAACTACTGAGCCCGGGTGCCACAACTACTGAAGCCCGAGCGCCTAGAGCCTGTGCTCTGCAACAAGAGAAGCCACTGTAGTGAGAAGCCCGCACACCACAATAAAGAGTAGCCCCTCCCGCCACAACTAGAGAAAGCCTGCGCACAGCAACGAAGACCCAATGCAGCCAGAAATAAATAAATTAATTAAAAATTAAAAAAAAAGAGCAAACAAACAATGATGAACAACACAGTACATGAAGTTAAAAATTCTCTAGAAGGGATCAATAGCAGAATAATTGAGGCATAAGAACGGATAAGTGACCTGCAAGATAAAGTAGTGGAAATAACTACTGCAGAGCAGAATAAAGAAAAAAGAATGAAAAGAATTGAGAACACTCTCAGAGACCTCTGGGACAACATTAAACACACCAACATTCGAATTATAGGGGTCCCAGAAGAAGAAGAGAAAAAGAAAGGGACTAAGAAATTATTTGAAGAGATTATAGTTGAAAACTTCCCTAACGTGGGAAAGGAAATAGTTAATCAAGTCCAGGAATCACAGAGAGTCCCATACAGGATAAATCCAAGGAGAAGCACGCCAAGGCACATATTAACCAAACTATCAAAAATTAAATACAAAGAAAAAATATTAAAAGCAGCAAGGGAAAAACAACAAATAACATACAAGGGAATCCCCATAAGGTTAACAGCTGATCTTTCAGCAGAAACTCTGCAAGCCAGAAGGGAGTGGCAGGACATATTTAAAGTGATGAAAGGGAAAAACCTACAACCAAGATTACTCTACCCAGCAAGGATCTCATTCAGATTCAAAAGAGAAATTAAAACCTTTACAGACAAGCAAAAGCTAAGAGAATTCAGCACCACCAAACCAGCTTTACAACAAATGCTAAAGGAACTTCTCTAGGCAGGAAACACAAGAGAAAGAAAAGACCTACAATGACAAACCCAAAACAATTAAGAAAATGGTAATAGCAACATACATATCTGTAATTACCTTAAATGTAAATGGATTAAACGCTCCAACCAAAAGACACAGACTGGCTGAATGAATAAAAAACAAGACCCGTATATATGCTGTCTACAAGAGACCCACTTCAGACCTAGGGACACATACAGACTGAAAGTGAGGGGATGGAAAAAGTTACTCCATGCAAATGGAAATCAAAAGAAAGCTGGAGTAGCAATTCTCATATCAGACAAAATAGACTTAAAACAAAGACTATTACAAGAGACAAAGAAGGACACTACATAATGATCAAGGGATCAATCCAAGAAGAAGATATAGCAATTCTAAATATATATGCAACCAACATAGGAGCACCTCAATACATAAGGCAAATACTAACAGTCATAAAAGGGGAAATGGACAGTAACACAATCATAGTAGGGGACTTTAACACCCCACTTTCACCAATGGACAGATCATCCAAAACGAAAATAAATAAGGAAACACAAGCTATAAATGATACATTAAACAAGATAGACTTAATTGATATTTATAGGACATTCCATCCAAAAAAAACAGAATACACTTTCTTCTCAAGTGCTCATACAACATTCTACAGGATAGATCATATCCTGGGTCACAAATCAAGCCTTGGTAAATTTAAGAAAACTGAAATCGTATCAAGTATCTTTTCTGACCACAATGCTATGAGACTAGATATCAATTACAGGAAAAATATCTGTAAAAAATATAAACACATGGAGGCTAAACAATACACTAGTTAATAACCAAGAGATCACTGAAGAAATCAAAGAGGAAATCAGAAAATACCTACAAACAAATGACAATGAAAACATGACAACCCAAAACCTCTGGGATGCAGCAAAAGCCTTCTAAGAGGAAGTTTATAGCAATACAATCCTACCTTAAGAAACAGGAAACACCTCAAATAAACAATCTAACCTTACACCTAAAGCAATTAGAGAAAGAAGAACAAAAAAACCCCAAAGTTGGCAGAAGGAAAGAAATCATAAAGATCAGATCAGAAATAAGTGAAAAAGAAATGAAGGAAACGATAGCAAAGATCAATAAAAGTAAAAGCTAGTTCTCTGAGAAGATAAACAAAATTGATAGACCATTAGCCAGACTCATCAAGAAAAAAAGGGAGAAGACTCAAATCAACAGAATAAGAAATGAAAAAGGAGAAGTAACAACTGACGCTGCAGAAATACAAAGGATCATGAGAGATTACTACAAGCAACTCTATGCCAATAAAATGGACAACCAGGAAGAAATGGACAAATGCTTAGAAACGCACAACCTTCCGAGACTGAACCAGGAAGAACTAGAAACTATGAACAGACCAATCACAAGCACTGAAATTGAAACTGTGATTAAAAATCTTCCAACAAACAAAAGCCCAGGACCAGATGGCTTCACAGGTGAATTCTATCAAACATTTAGAGAAGAGCTAACACCTATCCTTCTCAAACTCTTCCAAAATATAGCAGAGGGAGGAACACTCCCAAACTCATTGTACGAGGCCACCATCACCCTGATACGAAAACCAGACAGAGATGTCACAAAGAAAGAAAACTATAGGCCAATATCACTGATGAACATAGATGCAAAAATCCTCAACAAAGTACTAGCAAACAGAATCCAACAGCACATGAAAAGGATCATACACCATGATCAAGTGGGGTTTATCCCAGGAATGCAAGGATTCTTCAATATACACAAATCAATCATTGCAATACACCATGTTAACAAACTGAAGGAGAAAAACCATATGATCATCTCAATAGATGCAGGGAA
Source organism: Balaenoptera acutorostrata (assembly GCF_949987535.1). Lineage (NCBI taxonomy): Eukaryota > Metazoa > Chordata > Mammalia > Artiodactyla > Balaenopteridae > Balaenoptera > Balaenoptera acutorostrata. Next base: position 70,439,628 of record NC_080069.1, on the reverse strand, counting down.
AGCTTTTGACAAAATTCAAAACCCATTTATGATAAAAACCCTCCAGAAAGTAGGCATAGAGGGAAGTTACCTCAACATAATAAAGGCCATATATGACAAACCCACAGCCAACATCGTCCTCAATGGTGAAAAACTGAAACCATTTCCACTAAGATCAGGAACAAGACAAGGTTGCCCACTCTCACCACTATTATTCAACATAGTTTTAGAAGTTTTAGCCACAGCAATCAGAGAAGAAAAAGAAATAAAAGGAATCCAAATTGGAAAAGAAGAAGTAAAGCTGTCACTATTTGCAGATGACATGATACTATACATAGATAATCCTAAAGATGCCATCAGAAAACTACTAGAGCTAATCGGTGAATTTGGTAAAGTAGCAGGATACAAAATTAATGCACAGAAATCTCTTGCATTCCTATACACTAATGATGAAAAATCTGAAAGTGAAATTAAGAAAACACTCCTATTTACCATTGCAACAAAAAGAATAAAATACCTAGGAATAAACCTACCTAAGGAGACAAAAGACCTGTATGCAGAAAATTATAAGACACTGATGAAAGAAATTAAAGATGATACAAATAGATGGAGAGATATACCATGTTCTTGGATTGGAAGAATCAATATTGTGAAAATGACTCTACTACCCAAAGCAATCTACAGATTCAATGCAATCCCTATCAAACTACCACCGGCATTTTTCACAGAACTAGAACAAAAAATTTCACAATTTGTGTGGAAACACAAAAGACCCCGAAGAGCCAAAGCAATCTTGAGAACGAAAAATGGAGCTGGAGGAATCAGGATCCCTGACTTCAGACTGTACTACAAAGCTACAGTAATGAAGACAGTATGGTACTGGCACAGAAACAGAAATATAGATCAATGGAACAGGATAGAAAGCCCAGAGATAAACCCACGCATATATGGTCACCTTATCTTTGATAAAGGAGGCAAGAATATACAATGGAGAAAAGACAGCCTCTTTGATAAGTGGTGCTGGGAAAACTGGATAGCTACATGTAATAGAATGAAATTACAACACTCCCTAACACCATACACAAAAAATAAACTCAAAATGGATTAAAGACCTAAATGTAAGGCCAGACAATAACAAACTCTTAGAGGAAAACATAGGCAGAACACTCTATGACATAAATCACAGCAAGATCCTTTTTGACCCACCTCCTAGAGAAATGGAAATAAAAACAAAAATGAACAAATGGGACCTAAGGAAACTTAAAAGCTTTTGCACAGCAAAGGAAACCATAAACAAGATGAAAAGACAACCCTCAGAATGGGAGAAAATATATGCAAATGAAGCAACTGACAAAGGATTAATCTCCAAAATTTAGAAGCAGCTCATGCAGCTCAATATCAAAAAAAGCAAACAACTCAATCCAAAAATGGGCAGAAGACCTAAATAGACATTTCTCCAAAGAAGATATACAGATTGCCAACAAACACATGAAAGAATGCTCAACATCACTAATCATTAGAGAAATGCAAATCAAAACTACAGTGAGGTATCACCTCACACCAGTCAGAATGGCCATCATCAAAAAATAAAGAAACAATAAATGCTGGAGAGGGTGTGGAGAAAAGGGAGCCCTCTTGCACTGTTGGTGGGAATATAAATTGATGCAGCCACTATGAAGAACTGTATGGAGGTTCCTTAAAAAACTAAAAATAGAACTACCATACAACCCAGCAATCCCACTACTGGGCATATACCCTGAGAAAACCATAATTCAAAAAGAGTCATGTACCACAATGTTCATTGCAGCTCTATTTACAATAGCCAGGACATGGAAGCAACCTAAGTGTCCACCAACAGGTGAATGGATAAAGAAGATGTGGCACATATATACAATGGAATATTACTCGGCCATAAAAAGAAACGAAATTGAGTTATTTGTAGTGAGGTGGAGGGACCTAGAGTCTGTCATACAGAGTGAAGTAAGTCAGAAAGAGAAAAACAAATACCATATACTAACACATATATATGGAATCCAAAAAAAAAAAAAATGGTTCTGAAGAACCTAGGGGCAGGACAGGAATAAAGATGCAGACCTACTAGAGAATGGACTTGAGGACACAGGGAGGGGGAAGGGTAAAAAAAAATGGTTCTGAAGAACCTAGGGGCAGGACAGTAATAAAGATGCAGACCTACTAGAGAATGGACTTGAGGACACAGGGAGGGGGAAGGGTAAGCTGGGACAAAGTGAGAGAGTGGCATGGACATATATACACTACTAAATGTAACATAGATAGCTAGTGGGAAGCAGCCACATAGCACAGGGAGATCAGCTCGGTGCTTTGTGACCACCTAGAGGGGTGGGATAGGGAGGGTGGGAGGGAGGGAGATGCAAGAGGGAAGAGATATGGGGATATATGTATATGTATAGCTGATTCACTTTGTTATAAAGCAAAAACTAACACACCATTGTAAAGCAATTATACTCCAATAAAGATGTTTAAAAAAAATTTTTATATACTCCAAAGGCTCAAATTACTTTTTGCTCTCTCATTTCTTATGAAGACAAATACTCTTCCTGATCTATAGGTATGTTAAGATATTAAAAAATATATATATCTTACTTTTACATATGAAAATATATTGAGTAACTGCATGGAAATCTTTAGACTTACTAATTCTAACTTCTGCCCAAGTTAGGCACTATAATTCAGATATCTAAATCTTCTAACTTTTTGCAATGAAATAAAAAATAATAATTCAAAGAATAAACCTGACTTACTAATTCATATTCATTTTTAAATAATTTATAACCATTTTTTTGTGGTTTTGATGCAACTGAATAAGAAATTTATCTCTGTTCTTTGCAAAACCCCTCCTGGCCAAATTTATCTGACTGATGCTTAGTTTAATGAGTTAATGTCACCAGCAGATAGAGACAAGATTTCATCCTCTACACAGCACAACTTCACAGAATACAAGAGCTATGGCAATATGTAGCTTCAGATCTGCCCTACACAAGGTAACTTCAGCCTTGGATGACTACCCATTATTTATTTGTGCTTTACAAATACAAGCTTCCGTTGTGTCCCAGTCAAATTTCCTGTTCAACAATTTAACACAGTTAGAATCTCATTTTTAATTAATATAATGTAACATCGCATTTAACATAAAGAGGCTCTTTCCAGGTTCTTAACAAAATACACCCAAGGGCCTAGAGATTTTCCCTGAGCAAGCTCTAGGGAGCTTCTGGTTTTCTGTCAGAAGCAAGCTGCTGAAGCACTTGCCAAGCTGTCTGTACTTTTTCCTGAACTCAGGATGTGACCAGCTGGGCATCACTTGGATAATTCACAAAGCAACTCAAGTCTTTTCTGTTTACCTGGAGAAACGTGTTTCTACAATTTGAAGCTCTTAAAGTAGTAATTTTGGTGCACTGCTTAATCAAAGAGCAGAAATCAGATACATACAATCACAAGCAAAACATGCTGAATTGCAGTTCAATATTTTTTTTGTCTCCAATGCAGCTTATGCACTTCTCAGATGGTTTTGTTCAGATACCTTCTTAAATACAACAGAGATGTCAACAACTTAGTATCTGAAGACTTGCTATGCCTAGACATTGTGCTAGTAAGACCATTGGACTTCTGCATTTAATTCTTACAGCAACGTTCTGAACTGTCACTCCACTACTATCATCCCCATTTCACAGATATGCAAATGGAGGCCTTATTGAGCAACTAGGAAATGGAGGAACTCAGGCCCCAGATCCTGTGCTTGGTTTGATAACTATATGATTAGAATTCACTCTATTCATATCTCAGTTTTCCCTGTTCTGAAAGTCTATTTTATAAGAGCATATTTCGGCATGCATTTTTACAGAAAAACCTTACCCCCCTCAAACTGATTCGATCCATTCATGTATAAAAATTAAAATTTCTAAAATGCAAATGTGTATGCATTGCTTAGTGGCTGAATTTACCAAAAAATGCTCTGTCCTGATTTCTTAAAAAGTTAAACGTATACCTACCATATGACCCAGACATTTAACTCCTAGGTACTTGCCCGAGAGAAATGCAAACATATGTCCACACTAAGACTTGTACACAAATATTCATGGCTATTTTATTCACAATAGTCAATAACTGGTAACAGTTCAACAGGGAAGTGGATAAACAAAATATGTTGTATCCATTAAATGAAATACTACTCAGCATTGTAAGGGAATGAATTGCTGAAACGCACAACATGGATGAATCTCAAGACAGGTATAGTAGTGAAAGAAGCCAGACACAAAAGAGTACATACTGTAAGACACCATTCATCTAAAATTCTAGAAAATGTAAACTAATCTATAGTGACAAAACCCAGATCAGCGGTTGCCTAGGATCGCAGACTGAGAGAAGAATAGATTGCAAAGCAGAATGAGGAAACTTTTGGGGGTGATGAAAATGCTCTCTGTATCTTGTTTGGAGCAATGATTTCTTTAAAAGGATATAATTTATTATATACATAAATTATACCTCAATAAATTTGAAAATAAACTATAAGGGTTTCTAAAGGAAACCATGTATATACTAAACTCCAGTTATCAATTCTTTTTTTAAAACATACTCAATATTTTGTGAAACTGCCAGCCCTTATCTGACACAATATATAGTTTGAGCTGTCCACACTGTTTACTTTAGATTCTAAACTCCTGATAGTCAACAGTAAGTTCTCATTTTTAGCTTAAATTCTGTGCAGTTCAGAACACAGCATTAGGCATTGCAACTCTTCAGAGAATTGTATCTAAATGTAACTCCAATCTGCTATTTTTCATTGCTTTTCAAAGACATCCTGGAAGCAGACTAGAGTGAGCCTGCTAGCTTGTCCAACCGACCCTAAAAAGTGTCACCAAGGAAATGTTTGCATTTGTTCCTAAACATATACAGGCATACCTCAGAGATATTGTGGGCTCAGTTCCACACCAACTGCAATAAAACAAAATATCACAATAAAGCAAGTCACAAGAATATTTTGGTTTCTCGTGCATGTAAAAGTTATGTTTACACTATACTGTAGTCTACTAACTGTGCAATATCATTATGTCTAAAAAAAAACGACATACCTTAGTCTAAAAAGTACTTTTTTGCTAAAAAATGTTAGCCATCATCTGACAAGCCACAAGCTTTCAATTTGTGAAAATTATAGTATCAATACAAAGTACAATCAAGCAAAGCACAATAAAATGAGGTATGCCTGTAAGGACTGACAAAAACTCAGGACTCTAAGTCTCAGAACTTCTCCAAAACCCTCTTTGTGCTGGGGAGCATGTTACGTCGTGTGGGCCATACAGGTAGTGTTGCTTCTGAAAGCCATGGCAAACCTGAGCTTGAACTTGAGGTTTTCTACAAGGCAAGGGATAAGGGGAAAGAAGATGAAATAGAGTTTAGCCCACAAGAGGTCAGCAACTAGAAAGTTTTCTCAGCTCCGGATGTGCTCCCACCTCATTGCTCTCTCACTGATACAGAAGCATTAGGATTACTATGCTTGTGACCCAGTGGTGGGTCACAAACTATTTGTTACTGACACTCAGTGAGATAAGCACAGAAATTAAGAGTGTTGAGAAGCTCATAGAGCAGGGTACAGACCAGGTCCAGTGTTGTCAAACACATCTGGTGAATCCAGCCATGAACAGGAGGGCCATGTTCCATTTACAGTGGCTTAAAATGCAAAAAGAAAAAACTGATCCTCCTCCACACATGGTTTAAGAAGCACAGTTTTATAGTACGTCTTACTCAGTGAAGGTTAATTTTTCCCAAAGTGATGATGGCGAGAGCCAAAAAGAGGTCACTCGCTTTCATCCAGTCAAATCCATGCAGCCCCCAGCCTGTCTGTAGCTGTTCAGACTGAGATTGTAAAGAGAAATTAAATAAACCTTCTCAAAGAGAAAGTTTATCAAAAGTGCTGTTTCCATTCTAATTAGTATCATGGTTGTATAAGCTGCAAATACGGTTGTCATCACATCAAGAATCAAAATGAAGGTCCTGATAGTGACTATGAGGAGTGGATTAATTAATTTTCTTTTCTTCTTTCCTTCTTTTCCTCTTTATTTATTTATTTTTTCCATCCCTGTAGGAACACACTTATTCCTGAATCAGCCCCATTAGTTTTGGAGCAGCAAAGGTAGCAGGCACAGATGGGGCTGATCCATGTGTCCACTGCTTAAATTTAATCAGGGTAGAACTAAACGTTGGCCCAGAAAACTCTGTCTCCTCATTTCTCATATTTCTCACAAAGATTAGCTGTGGGGGAACTCAGAGTGTATGGTATAGACAGGCTGCCTCATACTACACAGGAGTGCAGGGGAGGAGGTGTGCTCCTTATAATTGCTGCTGAGACTGTACAGATTCAAATGGGCAAAATGGAGGCCAGGACTTTGAATTCATAGGCAAGAAACTACTTAATGTTTATTCTTCCTTCGTATCTCAGGTCAACTGTCACTTTTTCAGACGGCCTTCCTCAACTTTCCTGATTAGATTGCTTCCTTCTGCTTATCACAGATAGGATAAATTTAGTCCGGTGATTTTCTGACTGGTGTTCATGTCCCCTACAGTTTGGTAAGCTCCACAGGGCAGCAGCCATGCCTGTCCTGTTCAGCACTGGATTCCTAGCACTTAAACACAGCAATGAGCAACAGAACATACTCAACAAATGTTTGCTGAAAGAAGAAATGAACGAATAAGTGAATAAATGGAAGAACAAATGAAGTCTCCAGATATTAGACCATCTATACAATGCTTTGGTCCACATTTTTAGATAAAAAGATAAAATTAATCATGAGTCTCATATAATTAAAAATTTAAAGAAGATTCAATAGCCCATGGAGGCCTTATTATCAGCTCAAAAGGAAATAAAAATTCCTAAGAATTCAGGGGTAGGAAATATACTGTGAATACATGATTCATGATTCTTGACCATGGGGAGCTTTGTAAATGAAACAGTTTTCTTTTTTGAAATAACCAATAGAGAAAAAGATTTGTGTTATTCTGTATTGCAATTAGGATAAAATGTTGCAAATAATTTTTAAAAACAAAAGTCATGGTAGAGAGGAATACATTTTAATATAATATACCCTTGTTCATGTTTTGGGTCAGATCACAATTCCCAAGAACATTATCAACTGCAGATAGTAAAAACCGAGGAGAATATGGTTAGCCTATGCTACAGACTGAATGTTTGTGTCCGTCTCAAAATTCTTATGTTGAAACCTAATCCCCAATTATCATAGTATTTGGAGGTGGGGCCCTTGGTATCTTATTAGGTCATGAGGGGGGAGCCTTCATGGATGGGATTAGTGCCCTTTTAAAAGAGACCCCAGAGAATTCCTGTGCCCTTTCCACAATGTGAGGACACAGCAAGAAGACGGCCGTCAATGAACAAGGAATCGGGCCCTCACCAGACACTGAATCTTGATCTTGGATTTCCCAGCCTCCAGAACTATGAGAAATAAATCTATATTGTTTATAAACTACCCAGTCTCTGGCATATAACCACAGTAGACCAACTGCCTAACATAGCCAAAAAGGCTTTCTTCCAACATGAAGGTTATAAATGCACAGGTACTTTACCAAGCAGGCCCACAACATCCCTGGATAGCTAGGACATTGCTATTTTAGTTGGAAAGAGAGGGTTTACCCATTTAGTATTTACCGAGAAACAATAAGCCAGTAGATTCGCTATCAAACAGTCTCAATTATTAAGCCCCATAAACAGAGGTCCATTAATTTTTTCCTAGCAAATGCACAGTTACTTTTATCATTGTGTATATGAATAAATGTTTTTCTGTAATCCTAAAGCAACAATGACTGCAGTTTTATTAATATGCATTTAAGTGTGAAAGCTCATCAAAAGTATAAAAATCTATGTATTTTAAATTTCTTTATTGTCTTCCATTTTCTAAAAAACATTTGAGGTGGCCCAAAAAAGGATACACACATATTATTTATATATACAAAATATATAATTATAATGTATATTATATATTTTGTATATATAAAATATATGTATACACACAGAGACAAACATGCAAATAAGAAAAAAATCATCAGTATATACAATGCAGTTTACATAAAATAATGCAGTTAAATATTAATCATTTTGTAATGAACTTCCAAACCTAAGAGCCTCCCAACAAGAAGATATTTTAACATCCATTTTCTTTAAGCATACTTATTAGACTATTTTTAAAATATGTGTTACACTTTTACCAGTATTATTTCATCCATTCAAATTACCAGGGGTGAAAGGAGATGAGTGAAAAAATTAACATTTATTGATCAGGCATTGTAAATATTATCTAATTTCATTCTCACACTATCTCTTCAACTTAGGTTTTATCACTCTTTTATAAATGAGAAGAGGGAATCAAAGAAAGAGAAAAATCACACAGCTGGTAAAAGGTGTGGCTGGATTCAAAGCTGGGTCTACCTGACCCCAAATGCCTTGGGTTCCCAGGCTTTGAGGACATATGTTGGTGGGTCACACCAGCCAGATGCCTGCAGGGTAGGTGAGGGGGTCAGCAGTGAGGCTACTTCAAATCTCAAACCTGCCCCATCTTTCTCTCAACAATAAATACAAGTCAACCAATCTTCAGGACACAAACACACACTCATCTGCTACACTATAATCAGTTTCACTGATAAGGTAGTTAACAGTCCACCAGGATACAATTTTAGTAACCTGGCTAACAGGACACATCTATTTAATTGAACAAACCTTAGTCCTTTCAAAGTCACTAAAACAACTACAGAAGATACTGCAAGATCTATCTAAACAGGTCTGTAAGCCACAAGAAAACAATATAACTCAGCAGTAGCTCACAGCAGGAGTTTTACTAAAATAGTTCACAATTGGATATACTAGAATGCCTTTCCCATTCCCACAGTTGGTAAAGGACAACCAGTTCATTTGAGGACTGAAACATTTTCAAATTGCACTGTAAAATTAGACACATTTCCTCAATCTCTCTTTCTCACTCTGGCTCTTGCTTGTTCTCTCCCTCTCTCCTCCTCTAAATTTGAGGCTCTTTCTTATCCTTCAAATCTATTGTTCAGTTAATCTGTGCATGCCGGAATATTCTAATTTAAATCTGAGCCTGGGACATGCTATATTTTGTTTCTAGCTGCAAGAGTGTGAATGCCATAAATAACATGTACTGTGCTTGTTCTCTGTTCCTAAACAGTCTGATAAGCTCATACTGAAACCATTTCAGCAATCACATTTGACAGCTCACTAGGATCCTGTTCAATTCAGCGTCCCAACCAGTCCATTATTCCTGCCAGTTTCCAGAAGGTTGAGGCATTCAGACACCCAGCTCTAAATGAGAAGAGCCCTGGTGGAACCCTCACAGGACAGGTACACTCCGGCTAACAGGCCGTCAATCTGTCAGTATCTCTCAAGATTGCTCAGCTCTGTCCAACTGAAGACCAGCTCAGAGTTGAGAGAAAGGGGAACCCAGTGGGTGGGGGTCCTGTCAATTCCATTTCTAAGGACCCATCTGCAAACTGTACCAGACCAAACCAGCACAAACCAGATCCACACTAGAGTAGCAGCATAGCACTTTCCTTCTCCTAATTAACTCCCTCACCCATTAAGGAGATAGTAACTGAACACTGACTAGATTACAAAGACACCATGTACTGTAGAGAACTTTGCAACATCAGCTCTAGGGCCAATTCCTGACTCCATTACGGAAAGCTATATGAGCCTCCCTAAATTTCTTAAATTTTCTAAGTCTCCGTATCTCCATCTGCAAGATGGGGATAACATACTATGCCATGGGATTGCTGTGAAGACCAAATGAGATAATGCATTATGTAATATAATGCATGACTCCTAAAAATCAATTTCCTTCCTTTCTTCTCCCTTTATCAGGACCAAAGATTTCCCCATTTTCTCAAATCATGCAGCCTTTATACTAAAATCCAGAACATACAGCACATTGAGGAAGAAGCAGGGCTCTTTCCCTCTTCTTATTTTTTAATAAAACATTTACTGAAGTATAACATACATACAGAAAAGAGCATAAATCATAAGGGTACAACTCCCTAAATTTACACAAAGTGACACACCCATGTAAGCTAGATCAGAAAAGAATATAACCAGTCCTCCAGGAGCCCCCTCGTGGCCCAATTCCAGCCATTTCTCCCGCAACAATAACCCCTTTCCTGAATCCCAACACCATAGATTACATCTGCCTGCTTTTGAATCAAGTAACTTTTTAATAATGCTGACACATGCAAAAGGCAAATGGGAATGCAGGATACTGCAGCTAATCAGCTAAGCCAAAGGGACAGTATACAAAAATAAATACATTGACAGCAATGTCAATATGTTGCTAGGACAGTGTTGGGCTCTCTTTTCTTCTTACTCTTTATCCAAACACTTTAGAACAAAAAGGGGAAAATCTTACACATTTGTATCTGAATGAAACTCATCGTACCTGCTTTCTAGTGTGGTACTAGATTGTGAGGACATCAAGAAGAAGTGCATTTTGTAGTAAGAAGAAAAATTATTTAACTCTGAAAGTAATTGCCATCACTCACACTTAATATACAAACCAGTAATTTCCCCAAAATACATCTAAAACTTAAACTGCACTGATATCCTCCTTAGTACTTTAAAAACTATCACAGAAACCCTTATGATCCTCAGAAAATAAATTTTAAAAATTCTCATCTATCCAACTCTAATGCTATTTGCTCCTCAGGATTAGAAATTAGAAATGACCAACAGGTCTTTTCTTCCCACTAGACCAACATGGGTGGCTTGCTACCATTCTTGATGGCATGGCAGTAAGAGTTCACATAACTCGCACTCACCAAGAGGTTAACAGCCCATACAGAAAGCTAGGATGAGGCAAGAAATGCTGAGCTGTCTCGTTCAAATATTCCACTACGAACTGTATCTTACTCACTGACATTATAACATCATGTACCGACTTATCAAGAAACTGCTCATAAAGGTGTTCAACATAATTCGTCATTAAGGAAATGCAGATCAAAACCACAATGAGATACCACTTCAAACACCCACCAGGATGGTTATAATAGAGATGGAAAATAAGTGCTGGGAATGGTATGGAGAAACTGGAACACTCATGCATTACTGATAGGAACATAAAATGGTGCAGCACCTGTGGAAGACAGTTCCTCAAAAAAGTTAAACACAGAATTACTATATGACCCAGCAATTCCACTCCTAGGTATACACTCAAAAGAAGTGAAAACAGGTATTCAAACAAATACTTCTACACATACATTCATAGCAGCACTACTCACTACTCAACAGCCAAAAGGTGGAAACAACCCAAATGTCCATCAGTGGATAAACAAAATGTAGTACATACATACAATGGACTATTATTCAGCCATAAAAAGAAATGAAGTACTGACACATGCTAAATGTGGGCGAACCTCAAAAACATGTTAAGTGAAAGAGGCCAGATACCAAAGATCACATACTATATTATTCCATTTATATTAAATATAATAGGTTAATGTACTGCACACTGAATGGTTAATTATGTTATGTGAATTTCACTTCAGTATTTTTAAATGTCAAAAAAAAAAAAAGAGATTAAAGAAAGAAAAAAGGAAAAAAAGAGGGGGCAAAAAAGGAAAAAGAAACTGCTCATAGGTACCAAAGAAAGAACTACCACCAGAGGTATAAAGGTGAAAAGAAAACAAATAAGCAATTCAGCTAAGAAATCAATTAGAAATTGCTCCAGTGGCTCCAGTCGCTTTCTCTTCAGTGACACAATAAAGGTTTGAAATCATTCTTTTTAAACCCTCATTTTTCATGCCAATATACAGGAGGCAAGAAGCCTAGACTCAACTAGCCTAAAAAGCCTGGCAGATATCGAATCTAGAGAGATAGAAGGTTAAGTTCAGCAAAACCCAAAGAACCCAGGAGGCCCTCTCAACCTTGGCAGGAAGGGTGGGGTGTTCAGAAGCTCAGACAGAGGCAGCACAGGAGCACTGAGCAGCAAGGGATACCTAGGGAGATCCCCATCCGAAGTGCTAGATCCTAGCCTTGAGTCCTGAGAAGAGTGCCTGCTGTGCTGGGCCTGAGGGTCCTTAAACACAGATGTTCACTGCATACAGAAGGAGGTTTCAGAAGTGCAGATGAATACTTAAAGCGGAACACAAGGTGCTGGGTTCAGCAGAAGGCCCTTCACTACTTTCACTCAGCATCGCTCCTATAATCTGTATCTGTAGCTGGGAACTTCGGTCCTCACTAGTCTAACCATAAAGAACCAACTTTTACTGAAATCTACCAAAATCATAAAATGTAAAAGCATATCATCTTATTTTCTTCCTTAGAGAAAAATTTTTTAAAATTTTGTATTAACTTTTATAACTTTAAAAAAAAATCTTACTTTTAAAAGAATTTGTCTGCTGATAAATATATTTAAGGATGGCAGAATAGCCCATAAAACAAAGGTGTAGGACTGTATACCATAGAGCAGCATAACAAATATGCATATTTCTAATGTGTATCAAGGAAAATAAATGTATGCAAAATATCAAATGATGAAGGGATGAAGATCTCTCTCTGTTGGGGTCATAAAGCATCTTCCAGTTAGACCTACCCCAACATTTGTAGGACAGGAGCAAGAGTACAAATGGAGGCCCATATATCATATGCCATGAAGTATCTGCTCACCCCATGCAATTCAAGATAGGCAACTCCTGTCCACAAGACGCCCCCAGTCTCTACTGATAATGGCATTCTCCTTTTAAGTTCCTCAAAGAACCTGAGACTGGAATCCAGGTTGAATGTAGACTTCTTCAACTTCTCAGGGTTCTGCACTAGAATAGAGCTGTGCCAGGAGAACCACCCATACCCTGACTTTTCCCCTTCTTTCCACCTCAGTTCTATCTTATACCACAAGGGGCACTGAACACACATCCACAACAGCTGCCCCTTAGCAACCCCTCAGACCTGAGGTTCACCCACTTCAGGTGAAAGAACCTGAGAAGGAGGTCAGAGAAAACTCTAGAAGAAGGTGCTAGGCCATTTGGGCAGGGAATTCTAGCACTCCAAGTACCTAAAGCAAGGTCTAGAAGGAGGGGGCACAGGCTGTGGGTAGGCACATCTCCTTGGATCTGTGGATTCCTTATCCCACAGGGAAGGGAGAAGATGGAGAAGGGTCAGAGTGGGGTCCTTCAGAGCTATGTTCCTCAAAAGTGTACTCCATCAACACGAGAGTGAACACCACCTGGGAGCCTACTAGAAATGGAGAATCCCAGGCCCCACTTGGACCCACTCAATCAAAATCTCTAGGTGATTCATATGCACATTGAAGTTCAAGTATGGGACTGGCACAGGGCCCCTTTTGTCCAAATTGAAGGGTGATGTTGTGTCTGGCAGTTGTCAGTCCTTTGATATACTACTTAACCAACTATGAAAGTGAAGGTAGGCTATTTCAGATGAAATAACATTCCATTCATGTGCATGACAACACGGGGACTTGTTTAGTTCTCCAACAACTCAAGCAAAGGATCCAAGACAAGTGGAATGATATGGGTCCTATCTACACTTCTGGACTGAGACTGAGTCACAGACTTTTTAAAAATTGTAACAGATTCCCAGAAACTTTATTAGTTCTGTCAGGGCATAATATCATCAGAAAATAAGTTAGACACCAAGGAAAATCTGGCTCTATTAATTAAAAGTAGGATTCCACAATCTAATTATTATATTTTCAATTAAAGCTGAGCTCCTGGTACATTTTCCCACTGTTCCTTGAGTTAGCAGAGACCTGTGAGCATGTTCAGAGCAGGGATATGTTAATTAGAAAGAGAATTTCCCAATAAGAAGCTCAGCCCACAATGCCTGATAATTAGGAATGTTATAACAAATCACTGACCCATCAGAGACACTCTCCTAGTGTTAGCTGCCCTCAGGGATTCACAGAAGACCACATCACAATTTCTACCACTTGTCACTTTTGCTGCTGCGTTTGCAGACTGTCACATTTACATGTCTTCAAGAAGTAGTCTGGGGAACCCAGTGACACTGAAATCCTGGCCCTCCCTTTTTCAATAGTGTCTGCTTCTCTGTCCTTAGGGGCACTTTAACTTCACCCAGAGCACTTCTTGGTTGAAGATTTTAGCAGTGCAGACCCTCACGTCGCAGAGTGCAAAATCTTGCCTTCAGAACCTGAATGTCACTTGGTATCCTAGAGCGTCTCTCCTCTTCACCTAGTGGTGAGTGAGGCCAAAACACAAATGTTGAGGGTCTTCATCACTTCAGATACTCCAGCAGCAGCAAGACTGTGCTTGACTTCACCATGCTGCTGTGTGTACTATTACTGCTAGGTGAGTCAGGGCACTGGGGCTCTAAATATGTTTTGAGAAATGTATGTTTCCAATAGAATGGCAGATGAGACAACAGAGCAGACGTACAAAGAGAAGGACCAAGACCAGCCTGAAAGTACCAGGAGTAGAAATGATCCCAATAAGATTGCTTACTACAGCTGCATGGTGTGCTAAGTGTTTTCCAAATGTGCACATTCTCCCTCAATCTTTACCACACCATTTTATGGTAGATGTTATTCCCATTTTACGAATGGCAAAATGAAGGCTTGGATTGTTTATGGAAGATTACATAGCTAGTGAGCCATGATTCAAAACCAGGTTTAGTCAACCAAACTCAAAGTTCTTGACCAGTGTATCATACTGTAACGAAAGTAGAAAAGACTCCAGAAGATTCAGTCAGATCTCTGCATGTTGGATTATCTCAGCATACCCCAAAGCAACCTCCTAACTTTCTCCTGTTGCACTTCCTTTCTGTCTCCTAGTTAACCTCCACATTTGGCCAAATCTTTTAAATTTTAGCTCCCATAGATTCTCCATTTTCTACTTTTCATTTCCATTGCCACTGGCCTAGTTGGGACCTGGTCACTTCTCTGTTACTGCAGCAGTGCTCTAACTGATCTCCCTTCATTCAGCCCCTCACTTTTGTGACACAACCTTCACCTTGATGCCAGAATGAACGTCCCCAAGCAAGGTCAGGACACAGCCCTTCGGCAGAAATCATCCAGCTTCCTAAAAGGCACAGGCTAATCATCCAGCTTCCTAAAAGGCACAGGCTCATACTAAGCTCTCTTCCTGTCTTGCCTTCCACACCAGTCTTCTTATACTTGACCCAAATGACTGTCTCTCTGTTCCACCCCAAACACAAGCCCATAACCTTGATCTTGGCTCATTCCATTCCCTAGGGCTGGAGTGCCCATCTTTTCATTCTCTTCAATCAAAATCAAATCCTTCCTTCAAAGCTCAACCAGGAATCTCCTGTCAAAATGGACCTTCCTTTCCCAGGCACTCCCACTGACTTGCCCTTGAGCTGCATTTATTTTATTCCATAGGTTTCAATTTGCCTGACTCATCTGTTAGACTGAAAGATTCAAGATCATCTTTATAACCACAGTACCTACAAGGCATTTCATAGGGAATTACCATCTGAAAGCAACCTCAAGTGAGAATTTTCCTTTAGAGTTAAAGGTTTTTATCCTCCTCTTCATCAACAAGAATTCTGAAATTCACTGCATTTCACATTTTGTTTTTGTTCTTATTTGTTTTTTTCTGGCTAAAAAGCTAGAAGTCAAATCTCTCTTTATCCCCAACTCCTGCCCTATTCTAATTTCTATCTTCTCCAATCTTTATTTTCTACTTTCTCCTTGTATTTTATTATTTTATGTTTCCTTTAATTTACCTCAACTCCTATGGAACAAGGTGGCATATAAATAAATAGATGTATAAATAAAGATTAGGTTTTTGAGAAATGATTGACAACTTGCATTGAAAGTAAGATTCCTATGGGGGAAAAAAGTGGAGAACTCAGCCCAAATTTGTTACAGTTTCTCTCCATAGTCAAAAGGGAAGGATACAGGACTGAAACAAGAAAGCAGTTTGCTCCCTGAGACTCAAAGGGTGACACAGTAAAAAATGGGGGTGGGGGCTATAGTACTCTGAAGCTATAGCCTTAAGCACTGAGGTCCAGATATGAACCAGGTATCTGGTAAACAGAGCACTGCCTAAGAATTGTTTACTTAACTTTGACTTCCCAAATCCATTCCCACCATAAGTGATTGCTAGTTGTGCATGGGGCAGGAGTTGGAGAAAACTATACTAGAGATAGGTGACATACCAAGAGAAATTGCAGAAAAGCTGGGATTTGGAGGAACCTGCTTTGATGCAAAAATCCCTCCCCACTCATTTCATTTGAGTGTAACTACTGACCTCAAGGAGAAATGAAAACCAATGGAGGGGGCTAGAAATAAAACGGGCAGAGTGCAGTGGACTCTGGTTCATAACAGTTACTACACCACTGCAGCTAAGGCAGAAAGAAAGCCAGAGCTGAAGCCACGGGCCATCCAAGTTCCAACCTTTTGTCCCCATAACTTACTAGCCAGGTGAGTTTGGAAAAATCATCCACCTGTCCAAGCCTCAGTTTTCTCCATCCTAAAATGGGAATAGCTATGCCTTCCTTACTGGGTACTTTGAGGATCAAATGAAATGATATGTGAATTTGCTTTATAAACTCTTCATAGACAAGACTGTTATTTTCATTTCAACAAAGATTTATTGAGAGAAGCAACACAGCACAGGAGCACAGATCACAGACTCTAAAACCACATGGCCCAGGATTTAAATTCCAGTTTTGTCATTTCCTAGTTTTATGGCCTTAGGCATGTTATTAACCTCTCCAAGGCTCAGTTTTCTCATTTGTAAAATGGGATAAGAGTGACTATCTGATAGGGTAATCATGGGGAATAAATGAGTAAATTTTTTATCTAAAGAAGTAATGTTATATATGTTTCATAAATATATGGATTGTGACTATCCCATAAGCCAGGTACTATGCTGTGTGCTGCAGGGTGCACCCCTCCCCCCTCACAATAACAGTGGATCCTGTCAGAACTTTCACAATGCCCAGGCGTAACTTAACCTATGACCCAAGCAATAGGAGATAAACAATAAACTTCTCAGGGGCAGAAAATCAGATGACAACCTTGACAAGGGATTCATAGCTGGAATTCTCCTGAATTTCAAATTTCAGATTTTCATCCTGTCCTTGCGGTCACTTAATTAATTTGTAGTATCTCTCCAAGACTTGCTGTGATTCATTTATGCTTGTGAAATGTTCAAGCAGTTTTTTATACCATTTATTTAATGAACTATTATTATGACGGCTGTGGAGAAATTTCACTTTGGTGTTGAGAAATATTTTATAAACACCTTTCAGCTGCCCACATTCAGGGAGGATATGAAATGCAGGAAGTACCAAAAAAAATCACTTCATTGGATGAAACTTTTACAAGGTCTCTCATCCATCTTTTGTGAGCTCTGTAGCTTTTTTGTTTTTGTTTGTATGTTTGTTTTAAGTTGAACATTAATGAAGGAGAAGAACATCTTTTCCCGCTTCCTGTTCACCTGGCATGGAGCAGGTAACCTGGTAAAACTTCAATAAGGCCCAAGTAAATTTTGTCACTTTTGGATAATTCATTTTGTAATTAATCAAGGGTTTTATCTGAGGATGATTAGCATCTGGCCATATTCCAGTTCTGACATTCTAAAAATATTATCCCATGATTGACTACTTCTTTTGAAGTTCAGCAGAAAAGGTGTCCAACTCACTACCAAGCTCTGAAAATTCTCGCTGTTGACACAGAGGGAAACCTCTACGTGAGTCACTGTAGTTTTACAACTGAATAAACTGTTAACTAAATTGGAAAAATTGTCATCAAGATGATATAGGTCATTTTGGAACTCAATGCCAAAGCACTCCCGACTTGTACCTTTCTGAGAATGACCACTTGTAAAGAGATTGACGTCTGGGAGATTAAAGGTGAAATCTAATACGATTTCCCAGGTCTCAATAGGCTGCTTCAACCTGATTTAAGGAAAAGGAATTTCCTGGGTATGTCCCTTTAGTGTTTTTGTCCTAGGAGTATGCGTGAGAATCCATTCTGTAAGCCACTGTGCTAGCATGTTATAAAGGTGACTGGCCCTTTGGCTTGTGACATAGTTTGGCCATACGTATTCAACTTTCCAGTACTCTTTTGTTCATTCTTTTTCTTCAAAGTTTACATTTGTACAGCTTCCTTAATCCTGATTTCTTAAAGGCATGGACCCAGCCTTTATATGTATTAAATACTATACATACAAGTGTTCTTACCTGTAGGAAAAATCAGGAAGAGGACACACTGGACTCCCTCATAACTCTGATCACCTGCTTTTCTCCTCCACTGATCTCCAAGGCAGACTAATTTACACAATTGAGGAACTGCCTGATAACCCCACGTCTTCTTTCACTGTGAGCCACAGCATAGCTGGAGAGCCTGCCACAACACTGGGAACCATTCATCTCTTATAAACTCAGGGAAAAAAGAAAACCAATGTAACAAGCTTGGGCACCAGACCTTACTCTCATCCCTTCTTAACTTCTGGGGAGTTAAGAAGGGATGAGAAGTTAAGAAGGAACATTTTAAAGGACGCTTTTCACACCTAGGGTGCTTCCACACTCTACCTGCTTAACATGGAATTTAATAGGCCACTTAGCTATCCTTTGGAGAGGGTCCAGCACAGTCATTCAGTAAGGTCTTTTTGCATATATTAAATTTGGTTGTGAGGACTAAAATTCAAGGGCTTGATTGAAAAACAAAGTTTATTTTTCCTAGCTGTTCAATGTAGTATTATTCAGGCACTAAAAGGCAACAAAGAGAAGCTGCCAAACACTCTCTGTTCATGTCTTTCCCTCCTCCACACAATGTATTACCCTGAGTTACTGACTGTGGAAAGAAGCCCACACTTCACAGAAGCAGTTATGCTCCCATAGGTCTCTAGCCTACAGAATATCTAACTTCACATCATCACAGGGTAGCAGCACTAGAGAAGAACTTACAGACTGCCTGCTTTAATTCCCTCGATTTTCCCGACCGGAAAGATGAAAGCAGGATAAGTGAAGTGATTTGTCCAAGGTCACACTACTAGTTAGTGCCAGAGCCTGGACTAGAGAGAGCCCAGTTCTGGCTTCCCAGTCCAATGTTAATTCTTACTATATTTCCTAAGACATATTTGTTTTCTTTTCGAAATCCATCCAAATGGCTTCTGCTAGGGTTGTAGAAATGCCTATGAGAAATTGACTCTGCAAAGCCAATGGGCAAATACCAAACACAGGGCCAGTCCATCTCAAACTGTTTGGGAAGATCTGTAGGTCAAGAGGCAAGACAAGGGCAGGCAGCCCTGTTTCAAAGGATTCTAAGCAGCTGGTAATTGAGACCTCCTCCTGAATAAAATGGCATCCTCTGGTCATCCTGCAGAAAAGCCCCCTGCATAGCCCTGGTACTTAACTGACCAAATATCTACCCATTAACGCCATCTCTATTTCTGAATGGGTAGTCATTTTAATGGGAGACATAAATAGGGACATGTTAGTCATGGCCTTGGTCTTCAAAGAGTTTGATACTTCTAAAGCAAGACAATCGTGTTTTAAATAATATGTTTAAATTATGGAGCCTTGCATCTAACAGGTTTAAAAAAAACCAACCTGCTACACTGAATATATAGTCTCCAAATTCCAAAGATATTTTGTCAAAATTAATTCATTGTTTTAAAATCACGGTTAGATTTCTAAGTTAATCCTCAAAGTCTATTTCAATAACAAAGTATTACAACATGCTACAACGAAAATGGAAGAAATCCCCACTGACAGTATATCAACAGATAAAGGCAATCTGAAAACAATAAAACTAAATAAGAGGTCTGTTCCTAAACTTTTTAAATGCTAGCAAAGGAAGAAAAACGGATTCAACAAATAAGGGTATGCAAGGCATGTGAAATTTCTGAATAGAAATTCTGAGTACTTCTGAGGACTGTTAAGGTTGATTACGATCACGGAGTGCCTTCAATGGAACGATGTGGGCTGTGAGTTAGGAAAGATGGAAAAAAGGAGAAAACTATGAGAAGATGAAGAGAGATGAAGACTAGTGAAGTCTGGTAGATAGTTCCATGTCTGTCATTGGGTGGTGCTGTTGACTTGGGACAGTTGGACCACTGCTCCTCAGGTAAAAGGGTTGTAGTGATGGTGATCAGCAGTGGTTCTCAAAGGTGGTTCCTGGTCAGCAGCATCAAGACCACTTCGGAATTTTTCAGAAATGCAAAACATCAGGCTCCACCCCAGACCTAATGAATCAGAAAGATTTCTTTCTCAACATCTAGCCCTCCAGCTGATTGTGATGCAAGCTAAAGTTTGAGAACTACTCACCAGTTATGTAGAATGAATAACAGCAAGAAGCTGTTCATTACACAGGATATTTGCAAGTCAGGCAATTTGGCCATGTCCTGCTAGTGACTGTACTTTAAAGCACTGGTTCTCACATTTGGCTGTACATTGGAAGCTTTAAAAAACCCTGAGGGCCTGGTTCCACCCCAGAGATTCTGACTTAATTGACACTTCAGTGTGGCCAGGGCCTCAGGATTTTTACAAGCTCCCCAGGTGATTCTAATATGTAACATTTGGAAACCAGTGTTTGAAAGCACTTCAATCATATTATGCACTCAATTAAAAAAATCTTATTCTAGACCCTCTCCTCATGGGTCCATGGTTAAGCTTGTGTTTTATAACCTATGTATCACTGGGAAACCCAGACCAGTTGGGGGTCTGCTTCCCATAGGCCAGTAGTTCTCAACTAGGGGCAATTTTGCCCCCAGGGGATGTATGTTAGTGTCTGGAGACTTTTTTGGTTGTCACAACAAGGGTGGAGAAAGCTTGCTACTGAAATCTACTGAGGAGAGAGGCCAGGGGTGCTGCCAAACCTCCCACAATGCACAGGACGGTCCCACAGCAAAGAACTATCTGTCCCACATGCCATTAGCGCTGCTTCTGAGAAACCCTGCGATAGACAAATCAACTATTCTCAATCCATTTTAGCTCTTGTACCTTAGACTGGATGGAAGAAAGGGTGGGTTTGCCCCACAGGCACAGCCATTTTGGTTCACTTCAGCCTTACCAGAGCCCCCTTTCTTGTGCAGGTGTCTGTGTGAGCTTATCAGGTGCCTGCTCAGTTATTAATGAAACGGTGCTTCATTTTCCATTCAAATATGGTTCGTATTGCATATGTTCTGTTGGTCAGAATTCCTCAGAGGGAAGAAAGGATAAGTGGAAGGATTTAGGTACCCAAATCCTTTGCCCTAGCAATTCCCATGACTAGCCTTGACTCTTCATTTGCAACTATCCAAGATTTTTAACTTATCAAGCTGAAGGGTAGGCAGAATAGAGAAGTGAAATGGGAACAGGGTCATATTTCAGCCAAACATAAACTAGACCTATGCTCTCTGCATCCAGACAGTTGCTGGGAGCTGCTGATGGTTGACCCATTAGTATATAAGACATGCCTGCTGCTGAGAACAAACTCTGCTACCGAGCCCAACACTTATTCATCTGCTTTTATTCTGCCTTAAAAAATGAGGAGAGCATAAAATCTCTTACTATCTACTGTGTTTTACCCCAAATCTTCAACATCCACTGTTCCAAAGATTTCCACACTGATTCAGAGCAGTTTATGTCAGCCCAGGTGTTTAAAGTTCCAGGTTGAAACATTTGGTTAATTAACATCATGCTGCAAACAGTCAAAATCACTTCAGGTACCACTAGAACAGAACAAAACTCCCAAAAATAAAAACTGTGGGGAAATACAAACAAATGGCAGTATTCTGTGAAAAACAATATATGATTTTAGTGACAATAAAAGCAATAAGAGCTTTCTTGAATTAATACCATGTTCCTGAAAAATAATTTTCTAAAATAAATTATACTGAATTTGAGTAAAGACTTGAAAGTACACATAGTTATAAGGAGAATGCAGCTATGTGTGGGATGCCAAATCATTAGCAGTTTCTTGAAAAGAAAAAAGGTGCAGTGAAAAAGCAGTGCAAACCTCAAGAGCGGCAATCTTGGAAATATCCAAAGAAATGGCCATTCTACTGAGAATCAAAAATGGTTTTTCTCCCCTAGTTTCAGTGCCACAATACAGTCAGCTATGGTTCTCTTCAGCCCTCTCCACTCCCCACAGCCCCACTCCAGGTCCTACTTTAACGCCTGCATTTTAATTCTTTTAAACATTCATTTGTGCCTTTCTTTCCAATCATTTTCAGTAAAACTTCACTTCTTTTGGAAGGAGGCCTGAGGTGGTTCTGTCAGAATTAATTTTTTTAAAGTATAAACTGGAGAGTGTTAAGAAATAAATGCAGTTTTCTTAGTTTTGAGGCAGGTGTCAGGGTGAAGTGCATTAGGTTTCGATGTATTTTCTTCTTTTCCAAGTACTAAGGAGGGTGGGGAGCAGTTCTGGCTTAGCCTTGGTTGGACACCCAGGTGGTATTCGGGTGTGGCTGATCTGAGGTGACTGTCAGGCTGACAACTCCACTAGGGTCAGTCTGCAGGAAGGGCTAGAGAGGGGCTCTAACGTAAGATCTCAAGGGTAGAGACAAGTTTAGTCCCAAACAATGCTTCAGCTGTTAGAGGGCTGAGTAGACATGGTTTTGAGTACAGTATTTTGTCTATTACTCAGACTTCTCCCAGGAAAAACTTCTCACCCCGCAAGTCCTGGCAGCCATGGGCTTGTGAATGAAGCCTGAAGAAACAAATGCAAAGACCTGTTTTCCCACCATGTTTGAGCTACTGGGAACCGACAGAGTACCTCTTTAGGAGAATGTAACCAAGTAACACAAAAGGGAGAAGAGAATCTCATTTAAGACAAAAACAAGATGCAGCTTCAGTTTATCTGTGGTTCCAGAAATCCAATAAAAATGTGGTGGCTTGAGGGCTGGCAAAGACTCTCTCCTTAACCAAACCTGACAAAGGTTCCTCTGAGCCCTCCTTCAACTAGGCTTCATCCTTGGGTCCTGTCTTCGGCTTGTCTAGTCCAGTTGTAGCAAGAATCCTGCTAAGTCATTTAAGCAAGAAACCCCCCACCCTTGATGTCTCCTTTTAGTCATTTCCACCCATTGACCTGCTCATCCTGCTCCTTTTATATGAAGTCCCATGTGTCTTTGTATTTAGAATTGTGCCCAGTTCTATATTGGAGTCTCTTTTCCTCTATTACAATAGTTACTGAGTAAAAGCAGTCTTCACCACTTTAATTAATGTCGGGATCTGGTACCCTCTGACACGGCTCCCAGGTATGGCAGCTGCAGGAGCGGCAGAACCCAGCACATGGAGCACCAGCCAGCACCGCAGCAAGGTGGTGTCACCAGTACTGGAAGGCAGCACGCTGGGCACTGTTAAGAGCACAGGTGAGGGTCAAGAGGCAAAGCAGACAAACATCACCAATAGGGGCTGGCACAGAAGAGGAAACTGGCAGGTATGCTTCAGTATCCCAGAGAAGCTGGGAGACTGCCTGGGGATGCCCAGCAGAAAGGAGATGAGAGAAGAATCTGATCTACTCGAGAGGAGAATGCAGAGGAGAATGGAGCTCCTGCAACAGAACGAAGAGTAAAGTCTTTGAAGTAGTGTGTGGCTCCTAACTCTACCTACAACCTCCCGCTCTCCATCCACTCACGCCAAGTTGTATAAAACGGCCACAAAGTATTTATTTATGCATATGATTATATGGATCAGCCCAAAGACTGGGAGACACATTAAGTAATCTTTGCCCCTTTCCCTTAGGAAAACAGCACCTAGTCTTTCTCTTGTCTTTCATGGTCTCTCTGTGGGTTTCCGTCTTCTGAGCTCCTGTTTGCCTGCTCCTATTCCCATTTTTCAGTTAGAAAAGGAATTCCTTTTCAGATAGAAGGAATCTGACTGGCCCATTTCACCCTTGTGTGGGAAGAGCTTTTTGCTGGCCAGCCCATGGACTGCTGTCTTTGGGTCTGTTGCGTACCTTTAATACAGTCAGCCATATTTGAGCCAGGGTCAAGTGGAACAAAACATGGTGGTCCAGAAGGTGAGCAGCTATCCTCAGAAAGAGACTGTGGGCATGACTGACAAGTTACTGCTCACGATATTGTCATAGAGTTAGACAATTAGCAAGTTTTCGCATACCTGTCTGAAAAGAAAAGCAAAAACCTGAGGAATATTCAGTTCTACTAGGACAAATATAGATTATTTAATGTCTTGAAGTCTTTGGGCAGATCTGTTCCTAAATTATTCCAGACACCATCTTAAAAGTCTCCCTGGACAAGAGAATGGGTAAGAAATAGCCCACAAAATGCCATGGGGGAGGCAAAGTTTTGACCAAGTCAAAAATATGGGTAAATATAAATTCTGAGGTAAAGAGTCAATAAATTGTAGCACAGAAGTAAAAGATAAAGCAAAGAAAAGAGCTGAGGAAATAAATAAACTATGCCTGAGGTCAGCTCTAGGAAAGGAAGGAAGGGAGGGAGGGAGGAAGAAAGGAAGGAAGGAAGGAAGGGAGGGAGGGAGGAAGGAAGGAAGGGAGGGAGGGAGGGAGGGAGGAAGGAAGGAAGGGAGGGAGGGAAGGAGGGAGGGAAGGAAGGAGGAAGGCAGGCAGGTGGGGGGAGGTGGGAGGGAGGAGGGCAGAAGGGAGTTGAGCCTGTCCTTGGCGTAGTGCTGGGGTGGGGAGTCAGTGAACTACTGCTGCTACCGCAGGGTCCAGATAGCACAGTCCCTAGAATTGATGTTGATTTTCCAATTCCAGGTCCTGGCCATTTCCTGATTCAACTTTGTGTTTCCAAAGAGCCATTTTTGCTATTATTGCCAGCTGCAGCCTTACAGCAAGCTCTATTACTTGAAGAAGCCCACTTATGAAAGAAACCTACACACACACACTGGGACTTGTGCATTTAACATAACTAGAAAGCCGCACGAAGGTGAAGTGTTCTGGACATTTTTTGCTATAAAAATGATTTTTTTTCTTTTGTACATATAATGTAACAACTCCGCAAAAAGAAAAGTTGTGTTCTCAACAGTCAAGGCCTGGAAAAAATCAGACAACAGGCTTCAGGTGAAATTAAACATAGCCTTGGAATAACAGCCTAGATATTATGAATCCTCACAAAAGGCATGGCTAATGCTCCAGCCCTGTCAGAAATCCTTGAGTAACTGTGGAAAATGGAAGATGTGCCAAAAGCTGGGGAACTGGCAAATGTCATTCATGTTTTCAATCTGAAGAAGAAGGTAGATTCAAAAAATTGTATACAGGTCACCTTGGGAGAGCTTGGGAAAAATCCAAAATGGTTAAAGGGATTGTTCACGAGAAGCCAGAAAGAGAAAGTGCCATCACCAGAAGGCAGCAAAATTTTACCACAATGGGCCATATCTGCCTAAACATTTTTCCCTTCGATTATACCAAAATGTGGACTTCAACAATGCATTTTACAAGGTCTCTTACGATATTATAAATTATGGGGGGGAGGGAGGATGTAAAACTTATAAACATAAACCATTCCCAAAGTCGACACCCACCACAGAGTGATTTTCAGCAGCTTGACACAGAACCCTATCCTTGGCCCATCCAGCTGAACATTTTCATATGAAGCTGAATGAAGACAGTAATAATAAGGGGATGTCCATAAAATCCTGAGAGGTCACAGTGCTGAGAAAGGTAGCAGATACATCAAATGGCACAGTACGGAGCCAGAGAGGGTTGGCAGGTGTGAGAGACCTAGCAGGATGTAACGTTCTCTACTTGGGTCCAAATAAGTAATTACATAAGTAGAGGTTGGGATACCCGGTTTAAGCAGCAGCATAGGAAAAGACTACGTTTTCATCAACAGAAAGCCAAACGGGATTCACCGATGGGACCAGGTCATCAATAAAGCTAATAAGGTAAGTTGTGTTCAACGTGCATATGGCTTCTGGGATTAGAGAAGCAATAAATCCTTTCTACTCTGGACCATACGTGAAATATCCCCTTCAGTTCTAGGGATGCAATTTTTGAGGAACGTACATTCACTGGAAAATATTTAGAGGATAGCTGCTAGGATAATGAAGGAACCCTAAATTGTATCAGATGAGGAATGATGAACTGGGTGTGTTCACTTAGCAAGTGTGGGCAGGGGGACATGACAATTTTTCTTGAAATAAATGAAAGGTTGTCATATAGAAGAGAGGCAATATACTGTCTAGGTATCGCCAAAGGAAAAATTAGGGATGAAGCTATAGAAGATACTTTAGCTCATTTGAAAATAGAATAGGCTGCCTTGGCAGGTGTTCAAAGGCCCAATAACCACTAAGTTATAGCTACCTTAAAATGTGTAGCTGGACTGGGTAATCTTTAAGGTCCTTTTTAATCTTAAGAGTCTACGCTTTTAAAAAAATATTACTTTTGTAGTCTTATATTCCAGTTCCAATCATGTCTTTTCACAAAATATGCTATTGCTCCCAATTACAAAAAGGCTTAAATCCACACCCTTAGACCTACCATTTAAAGACCTCTACCAGATGGCTTCATTTGCCTTTCATTTTAGTTTCACAAATATTTATTGAGTACCTACTATAATCTGGGTACTATGCTAAGAGCTTATTTTATATCACCAATGCATGGTCCCTGGCCTCAAGGAGCTCACAATCTAAGGGGAGAAAGAATTTTAACATAATGCTGTCAGAGTGAAAAGAGACAGAGTGGGCTCAGTGTGCTACATTATTATAGCACAGAAGAGGGGCCCCCTAGCTAAGCCAGGGAAGACCTTATGAAAGACTTAAGCTGGCATTATGGCTCTAGAGCCACATCCTGGACCTTTCTGTATACTCTTTCTGTTACATAGAAAAGTAACTCCAAGTAGTTTAGACAAGGCCAATGAACTATTGTGAGATGACCTCTGTTGGGATAGAAGGGGTGCAAGCAGAACCCTACTTCACCAAACTCATGCATCCAAGAATGGATTTCCAAGGCCCTCCTTAGGAGAGAGATTTTCTGTATAAGGCTTCTGGTCCTCCTAGCCATTCCCTAGGGAAGGAGAGTGTGACTAATACTAAGGAGACTCTGACATCCACTGGACCCAGTTAACCAGGGAGTTAGTTATACCCTCCACAACCAGCTGCTATCTGGTAGACCCAGGAAGGTCTTTGTTCTCTAATTCCAATTTTTCCAGAATTTTTCCAATTTTTCCACATGGGAAGTCTGGGTAAGACTCAAGATTCAGGCAGTGAGGCTAGGGGCACCACTGTGTGCTGCACTCTAACCCACGATCAGAGAACCCTAAATAAAAACATACTTTGTCCTATTTACTGCAGTTCTGTGTGTTCATACCGAATTTAGCCAAACCCTGAAGAAGAGGGGTGAGTGGTAACATTTGAGCATCGAACCCTACTCTGACTCTCTAGCAGATTCTATCATACAGGGCATGTTAGAGCTAAACATAATGCAACATTTAAGCTGAACCATGGAAAGCAAACAGTATTTTTTAATACTGAATGACGTTCATGAGGATCAAGAGAAGAAAACATATTGAGCAGAAGATGTAAAGGTACAAATCAAGCTGTGAGATGGTTCATGCACTGTAAGGGATCCTGTTGAAACTTATTTCCCTGTGGATCTATTTAAACAGTCCACCTTAAATGCTGATATTATACAGGGCTATCATACAGTCACACCATGGCTCAGTATATGCATAATATAATATAAGCCACTCTCATAAATAGAAAAAAAGTTAGCTTGCACAGTCAGAAACAGCTTGCTTAACCACATTACAGTATTCAACTGTGTGCTTATTTTTACATCGCATTAAATCACTTGGAAGGCAATGACCTAATGAAGAGAGAAGTATCTCTTCATGGAGCACATGAAAGCACCATTTAAGACCAGGATTGAAAGGTGGCAGCATCTCTTCCAACACTGAAGTCTTCTCTGTGGAAATCAGATGTCCCAGCTGCAAACTTTCTTAATAAGTTCACCCCTCTCAAATACTGTCCTTCCAGCCACCCATCATGCAACCAGGCCTAGCGTGTACACTTATTAGGACCCCTACACAAACATCTTACCAACAACTTTGTGACTTCCAATATTTTAGCCCTTTTCTGAAAATAGGCAATGTAGTTCTTCTAAAAAACCATCTCTGGAGACTCAGTGACTTTACTGCATCCTGTCACTTTGAAATAGTCACCAAAAAGCAGTAAGATGAGTACTCAAGTACTCACAGCAAGCCAGTACTCAAAATAGTTTTGGGTTCCTGATGTAGTCAGCAGGCCTCTATTGTACTGAATGTCATAGGCATAGAGATTGCTGAGGACAAATGGCTGGGTTTTAACCAGGTAGCAATTCAGCTGAACACCAAGGATGTATGAGCAAATTATCACATAATCATACTAGCCAAGAAACAAACACCTAACAACAACAACAATAACAACAACAACAACCAGCTGTCCTAGATACCAAGTAGGCTACATCTTGATAAGAACTGCTTTACAAGCCTAGGATACAGAGAGATTCACAGACCTGCAGCTTGTGTACTGGTTGTTGAAATATTCAAATGCATTCATACTGGTTGGTAAATAACCACTGCCGTGATACCTAAGTTCCCCCCTGTCACTAGCATGGCCACCTGGATTCCTCCTATAGGACCCCTTCCCCACAACATGATAGCTAAAGGATGAAAGCCTGGCACAAAATGGGCTGTCCAGGACTCTGCGTCAGCAATATAGTTGGCATCCATTCCAACTGGACAGTGCCATGCCAGGCCAGCTATTAAACACGGTGACTATCACCAAAGCCCACAGCCCAGGGATGCTAGCGAGAGTGTCCTGTGAGACTATTAATATTCGGATTCTCTCCCTCATCCTCTTTTACACACATCTCCCTGCTTCCAACACACATATGGACACAAAGGATTAAGCTCTCTCTCTGCATAAGAATCCTCTGAGAATGTCTTAAGATCACAGAGTATATATCTCATATAGAAGAAGCTATAATGGGTTAGGAGTCTTTATTGTTCTCATACATTTTTTTTATCAGGATTCAAATCTTTTAGTTGTGACTTTTTTCCATATTCCAATACTAGGTTTCCCCCGAAAGTCACTGGCATCACTTTTATTAGCCTGGCTAGGCTCTAACCCCCCCATCAGAGATAAGCCTTCATGTAAGAGGGGATAAAGAGAGTAAGCCTAGGACTTCCCTGGTGGTGCAGTGGTTAAGAATCCGCCTGCCAATGAAGGGAACACAGGTTCGAGCCCTGGCCTGGGAAGATCCCACATGCCGCAGAGCAACTAAGCCTGTGCGCCACAACTACTGAGCCTGTGTGCCACAACTATTGAAGCCTGCATTCCTAGAGCCCATGATCCGCAACAAGAGAAGCCACTGCAATGAGAAACCCGTGCACCGCAACGAAGAGTAGCCCCCGCTCACTGCAACTAGAGAAAGTCCATGCGCAGCAACAAAGACCCAATGCAGCCAAAAATAAATAAACAAATAAATTTATTTAAAAAAAAAAAAGATAGTAAGCCTTTACACCTGCAGGTGAAACCCTAAACCTGCCTCCGGGGTCCTTGTAGTTGGGGGAAGTAGAAAGTTTCACAATAAACTACAAAGATTTGTTTTTCCTCCTGTTTGAGAACAATATACTCCTTCTGGTGAATGTAGGATCCTAGGCAAGTAATTACCACTCAGGCACACGTCTCAGAGGACTGCCTGAAAGCATCCATTGATAATCTCCTGTGAGACCTAAATTTTCCCTGTACTCCCAGTCCCAAAAGAAACTGGGTCAAAAATGAAAGCAGACAATGGGCCTCAGACAAACAGAACAGAATGCACTTCTCTTCTCTCACGTGTTTATGAGGGAATTCAAACACTGCCTAAGCAAGACATAGCGCTGCTTATTTCCAATGGTGAGTGTAGTAGGAAGAGTAAATGAAAAAAAAGGAAAGGTGTATGTGGGGGTGAGAGGCTGCCACTGACAAGTAGACAGAACATTCTGGATTGTTGGAAATTGTGACAATCCTAACATTTTCTTAAGACAGTCGGGTGGAATGCCTTATACCTGAGCCTCAATATATCAAAACCACCTCTTCAATAATATATCTAAATATACCTCCACCTCCCAATAACTATGTAGATCAGAGGAAGTGGTAGAAAAAACAAGGAGGCCTCGGTAGCATTTTATTTATGTCAGTCGAAGAAAGAATAAGGTCATAACAACTTGAGACACTAAATGAATACTACTTGAGATATATATATTTTTTAAAGAGCATAGCCATCATTCTTACCAGAGGTTTGAAAACTCTTTAGATGTTTCATCAACAATCTCGGGGGACTACAGAATTTTCACCAGTTTCTCATTCTAAGAAATGTCAGATGGATGACACACCAAACTCAAGGAAGAAATATGGGACTACTGCTATGGCTAATATTCTGAAGTTTGATCAAAGGTGCTTATTTTTCCCCATTTGTGTTTACTTTAGGTGCTAGGCTTGTGAAAGGTATGAATCTTTATAGATAATACATTTATACATGTATTGAAATAACATCCTAGAGGCACAAGGCAGGTTAGGGACAGGTGAGGCCAGGACTAAAGTCAGGCCTCTGGAATGCCAGGCCACTGTTCTGCCCTTCCTCCTTCCCCCATGCTACCTCTATCTATGGCCATGTCTTCAACTTGGTCTTGGGAGACCTGTCCAAACCTCCTCCACCTGTTTTATTTCCAAGTCTGGTGTTCTTAATAATGAATATCACCTCCCCCCGTCCCCACTCCTCAACTGCAGAGCCTTCTCTTTTCACTAAGACCCCAGGAACAGTCAGCAAGCTCGCAGGTGAGAATGTTCCTCACATATAAAAAAGTTAGACATTAGAGTGCATCAGGGGGAGGCCTGTGTATAAAACACATCCTATTCACTTCTAAATGGTTTAAGACATTAAAGAATAGATTCATTGGAGAGATGTGCACATCTGCATATTTGTACAATTGTATTTGTGTTCAATTTTACCTTGATAAGTCCCTGAAAGCAATACTCATATCAGACAAAATAGGCTTTAAAATAAGAACCGTTACAAGAGACAAAGAAGGACACTATATAATGATCAAGGGATCAATCCAGATGGTATGGGCCTAAATAAATACAAAATTAAACTTCCTCACTAAAATAAAGGGCTAAGCCCGACAATCTATAATTACTTCTCAGGATTTTTTCCAACTGTATGTAAATGTCTCTTGGTATGGACTAGCGTCAAACATCACAGTTGGGTTTAATTTTTTTTAATTGTGGTAAAATATACATACTATTTTAACTACTTTAAAGTGTACAATTCATTGGTATTAAGTACATTCACAGTGTTGTGCAACCATTACCACTATCTAGTTCCAGAACCTTTTCATTACCCTAAAAGGAAACCTCATAGCCATTAGCAGTCACTTCCCATTCCCTGCTTCCCATAAACTAATCAACTACTAACCTGCTATCTGTCTCTGTGGATTTACCTACCTATGTCGTATAAGTTGAATCACATAGTATGTGGCCTTTTTGTCTAGCTTCCTAGCACAGTGTTTTCAAGGTTCAACCACGTTGTAGCATCTATCAGTACTTCATTCCTTTTTATGGCTGAATAATAGTCCATTGTATGGACATAACAAATTTTGTTTATCCATTCAACCACTGATGGACATTTGGTTTTTTTACACCTTTTGGCTACTGTGAGTAGTGCTGCTATGAATATTCATGTACAAGTTCCTGTTTGAACATCTGTTTTCAATTCTTTTAGGTATATACCTAAAAGTAGAATTGCTGGGTCATATGGTAATTCTATATTTAACTTATTGAGGAACCACCAAACTATGTTTCTCCAGGGCTACCCCATTCGTGTTTAATTTTATAACTATTATTAAATAACATGAACAGTCAGTGCAGGAACAAGCAATTATGCTGGCTTCTCCATATTGCCCAAATTCAGCTAACTGGACACCTCCTCAGACAGAACCCTTTGGTCACTCAAACTAAAACAGCTCCTTCTCCCCATCCCCAGGTACTTCCAGGCTATTATCCTATTGTACTCTTTTCACAGCACTTTCAGAGTCTCTGAAGTTATTAATTTATTCATTTGCTTGTTAACTGCCTACCTCTCTCTTCTAGAATGTAAGCTCCATGAGAGCAGCACTCTTTTGTCTTGTTCACCACTATATCCCCAGTGCCTAAAACAGTACCAGGCACAGTAGGCATTTCTTTAGTGAATAAATATCTGAATAGTGCTTAAGGCTAAAAAGAATTCCTACAAGACAGAGGAAGAGCCAGACTCAGTGCCTATTAATTTTCTTTCTTCTCAAAAACAAAACAAAACAAAATAATTCTGGATGGCAACAGGCTCTAAAGCCCTAAGAAAGGAAACAAATGTGGCCACAAAGGCCACCCAATTAGTGACACCATTGACCAACTAACTGTAGACTGCTTAGTTTCAATTGTGCATTTAAGCCTCGGCCTTTCTTTCATAGACCAGTTGTCACTGCAATTGGTTGGTTTTGTTCCTGAGGTTAAGACAAAAGAACTTAGCCTTTAAGGTAAGTTTGCTTCAAGCTTTGATTTTATTTTGTTCTGTTCTGCTTATCAAATAGAAGCCTCCAAGAACTCACTTTAAGGTCAAAGCAAAAAGTCAAGTTACTTTGCAGGATCCTTCAATGTGTACACATTTGCTTTTACCCAACTTGGGTCTTTTTCACAACAATCAGATTCCTGCTGTTTGAATAAGACAGAAAGGGGAACAAAAAGAAAATGTTTGAGTTGCGCACAAAGCCTTCTAAAGGTCTCACTCTTTCTTTTAGGAGATGAAGACCCCATGGCTTCATGCAGTAAACTGCTTATTCAAAGACACAGAGCTCCATGGTGGCAGGGCAGACTGCCCATCTACACTCGCCAGCAGAACATCAGCTCCATGAGGGCAGAGACCTTGCCTTTCGTGGTCACTGCTTGATTTCAGAAGAGAGCAATGCCTGCAGTGTACTCAATAGATGTTCCCTCAGCTCCACAGCACCTCCACGTTTCCAAGCTTTTAAAGGCACAAAACAAATAAATGTGTTTTCCCAAGCTCTGAAGAACTACCTGAATTTAAGGATTGACATTAAACACCTTGGTTAGAGTCACATGAGGATGTGCTCTGGAGTAAATTCAACAGTCAGAGCCTGTGGGTTCTGCAGGTACAGAAATGGCCTTCTATGGGAGAAGGAGGTAAATGCAGGCCTGATCAGGGCTTCAGGTAGAATCAGATCAAAGGGAACACTGGTGACAAAGCTGCCTCCACGGCAATTCAGAGTTTGAAGACATGATTATCACTTTTCCTGGGCCTTGGCTTATTTACTTATTTTCTCTATAGACCTGTGCTGTTCCTCAGCTAAAATAATAATAATAATAATAATAATAATAATAATAATAATAATAATAATAATAATAATAATGGCAGCACATCATGGATAGCCAAACTAGAACATTTTGAAACCAGAGTAAATTTTTAAAATTTTTGGTGTGCGCTGCCGTGGGAGGGGGGTGGTGGTGGTGGTGTTCTTAACCAAATCACCTGAGAAACCAGCAGTTTTCAACATCTTGCTCCTTGGCACACTTGACCACTACAGGCTTTCAGTGCTTAGAAGATTCTATTTTTAAAAATGAAGATATTGGTCCAATTAATGTGCTCTCACGGCTTTTCCCACAAGAGCTACTAATTAACCTTTCTGGGATTTAACAAGGTTTGCCCTAACATTGATATCTAGGGCATTTTTTTAAAAATTATTTATTTATTTATTTATTTATTTATGGCTGTGTTGGGTCTTCGTTTCTGTGCGAGGGCTTTCTCTAGTTCTGGCAAGTGGGGGCCACTCTTCATCGCGGTGCGCGGGCCTCTCACTATCACGGTCTCTCTTGTTGCGGAGCACAGGCTCCAGACGCGCAGGCTCAGTAATTGTGGCTCACGGGCCCAGTTGCTCCGTGGCATGTGGGATCTTCCCAGACCAGGGCTCGAACCCGTGTGCCCTGCATTAGCAGGCAGATTCTCAACCACTGCGCCACCAGGGAAGCCCTCTAGGGCTTTTTAAAAAACATTATGATGCTACCTTGATTTTTTAAATTCTATTCTCCTCTCTTCCGGGTCTGTGGGTAAGGGGAAAAAAAGAAAAGATGATGCCAGATATGCTTCATCTTTCTTCTTTCCATTACTTTTTCATCCTGGACCAAGAATGAGCAGGGCAACTGGGGCTTCCTTCTTCTTAGCATATGGAGCTGTCATCCTTGACATCAACAGACTTGGCAAGAGCCTCTGTTTTCTCTTTCTTGGGCTATTCTGAGACATGTAGCTGCAGATGCAGAGTTTGACTAGGCAGAGTGTGACTGACCTCAGATTACTCTAAATTCTAGGTAGGATGAAATCAAGGGTTCCTCTGTGTATCCCGGTTCCTGATCCTATTTTTTAATGTCTCTCAGCATCACCAAAAAGCTCCTATACTTGAGCACCTTCCATATGCAAAGAAAATGGGGGTTCCAAGATGAGGTAGATGAGTAGCTACCTCTCAGGGCTTATAATCTTGAGACACATCAAAGTTTAGAATACGTAAATATGAGATAGAGAATGTGTGATTTAAAATGAGGATTTAGAACTGAGGATTTTAAATGGAATACTCCCTTAAAGATGGCACAAACTGAATGAAATTCAACCTAAGACTGAATGCCAGTTTCTCAGGAGACTTTCTATAGAGCCAGGCTTTGGGAGCAAAGTAAAGGCTGGAGAGAGGAGGAAAAAAAAAAAAAAAAACCCAAAGAGAAGAAAACAGAGAAGAGGAGAGAGAGGAGAGAAAGAAGAAAAGAGAGACAGACATAGACAAGCACACACGAACTGTGAGGTCAAGAGACAGGGAAAGAGAAAATGCTGACGAATAGGGAAAAGGGAGTTGGCAAAAGCAGCTACTACTTGCCCAAATAATATCTTTGTGTATTAGAAAAGGCTGCTCTTCTTCCCCAAGACACTTTTTTGCCACATACCAGGAAGAAATGCCACTAATTATGTAAATCTATGATGACTAAGAATGTGAATGGTGCTCCCTAGAATTGTTCGTGCACAACCTGCACAGCCTTACATCCTGGCCGTGCAGGCTTCATAACAACTAGGCTCCTAAATTTCATTTCATTCAAGACCATGACTCTAGAATATCTGGATGAGCAGCTTCATGAGAGATCAACGATGTCCTAAGGAACCAGAAGCTGAGATAATCCAAATTCCAGAGCTGGCTTTATGGGCATATAAGCTGTGTAGTTGCACAGGGCTTCACCCTTACAAAGGCTCCACACTTGGAGCCTTTCACCTAGGATGGTGACAGCCTAAAATTTTTAACGATTTTTGAACAAGGGGTCCCATATTTTCCTTTTGCACTGGGCCCTGCAAATTATGAAGCTGGTCCTGACTGATTTCAAACTGAATTTTCTCTGGTTGGGTCTGTACCCAAGAAAAATATCTAATGAAGATACAAATTTTATTCTAAAAAGCTGAACAGGAAAGCACAGAGACAGGTGACAAAGAACAATTTTAAAATGGATAATCACAGATAAATAAAGAGAAGAACTTTTTAATTTCCTGGAAAAGGCAGGCACTTGGGGTCTGTTTCAGACTCATTATTTGTTCTCGACTAAAAAGCACAACATAAAATCACATTTTGTGTGAACCAGTTCACTCTTCTTCAAATGAAAGAAAATTGAAAAAGAAATAAAAAAGAAAGAAAGGTCAACCAACTTCCTAGGGAACAGAAAAATGCAGCATAAAACAAAAACAAAAACAGTTTACTCAACTTTTTCCATGATATCAAAAGGAGTCTTTGACAATTCTCAGCAAAGACATGACAGTACTTTTAATGCTGTTAAGAAAAAGTGGTCTTCACTGAGAAAAACCTCAGAAAACAGGCCTTGATGATGGGCTTATGCAAAAAGCCCAGGCCCCTTGCTATGAACTTTGATCTACTTTACAGGTTAAACAAAATTAACTGTAAAGAAAATATAACGTTCTAAAATTATCTATAGATATTTATCGCTATTCTGGGCTTTGAAACTCAGACATTTTCTTCTGGTGCATCTGCCCCTTTGGATGAGTGATTTCTCCAAACAAAGCTAAGGAAAAAGACAAAGAATATCACTCATTGTGTGGATTGTACAGAATCACAAATGTACGTTATTTCTAGGGAAAAGGAAGTTAATCCAGGATTTAGCTATGAGCCTGGCTTCTTGTGCCACTAATTTCTCCAGACCAAGAAATGCTTGTAGGCCTTTGCTTTCTTTTCTTGGTTTTTCTTTTTTCTTTTTTGGTTTTTATTTATTTTTGTTTTTTCATAATTAGCAACTATGAACACACATGTGTAATAGGGAGCACAAGAGCATGACAGAGGCTAAGTAGTCACTGCCCTGGGTACAGAATCACATCCCTATTGAATAGGGCCTTTCTCTCCCTATTGATCTCTTTGACTCTCTAGACTCTCCTGCCCCAACTTTAAAAAAGAAATTGCCATCTCTCCACTGAAATTCCACATCTGTTCTTGCATGTTATCCATTTTTTCCACTAGATCCTTGAAGATACCTAGCATAATCATTTAAAATCCTGCCTAATAATTACAAAACTGGACCATCTTTATGTCTATGACTATTTCCTCTTGGGCAAGAGTCACATTCACTTATTTTTTCATAGGTCTATAACTTATTTTTTGCAGACATTTTGTGTAGAAGAACAATGGAGACTAAGTTAATATTTATCCACAGAAAAGACCTCATGCTTCTTTGGTGGGGCGAAAGGAGCACTGTGTCATTTAATCTATAGTTGATCTGTGTCTGCATTTACTGTAGCTGTAGTTAAATTCAATTCACCACTGGCTTTAATATTTAGAGGATGGGATCAGGACTCTTTTTTAGCAGGTTGAGATCTGAGTACTAATAAGATTCCAGAAGATCTCCCTATGGTTTACAGGTAAACCATCAACGTTCAAAACTGGTGGTTATCTCTCTCAATGTTAAAGTCCAGCAGGCATATTTTGGGATCATTAAGAAATTCTCTTCATTCTCCATTACAGCTCCTGGCTTTCTGTATCTCTGGAAAGCTCTCTCTGCCCTACTTTTGGGTGCCGTCAACCTTTGGATGGTGACTACAGAACACTCCAGAGTGCTGTGACAGAATTTCTCTCAGCTCTCCTCTCCTGTCTTCAGTCAGCCTTCACCAAGTCACTGTCTTACTCTTGGGAAAGCTCACATGTGTCTTAAAAGGAAACTATCAGCTTTTCTGTCCTACTCTCAGCCTTTTGCCTGTCACCCCTATGCACTTGGTAAAAGCCCACGGAAAAGTTAGAGGGTGATGCAGGCTTGCTCTGTGGCTAGGGATCCTTGGTTTTCTAAACAGTCAGGCCAGCCAACATGCATTCACTCAAAGTTAGTTAAAATTGGGCTAGTTTCTTCTTACTCTGCCTATAACATAGTCCTCCTCTTCCTACCACTCTTCCAGGACTGAAAGCAGCCCTCGGTTTCTTCTCTCCTAGGAAGAGAAAGAAGTTATGTCTACTTCTTTGTGTCCTTGGCTCTCTCACTGGTTTAAAAACATCTGTAATTCTATTGCTTATTCTCATTGTTAGAGTAGATGTGAAGGTCTCTTGCAATTTTCTACATCTGAACTAGAACTCAACTCCTAGTTTTATTTATTTATTTGTTTATTTATTTATGGCTGTGTTGGGTCTTCATTGCTGTGCGGGCTTTCTCTAGCTGCGGTGAGCGGGGTAGGGGGCTACTCTTTGTTGCAGTGTGCAGGCTTCTCATTGCAGTGGCTTCTCTTGTTGTGGAGCACAGGCGCGTGGGCTTCAGTAGTTGTGGTACATGGGCTCAGTAGTTGTGGCTCGCGGGCTCTAGAGTGCAGGCTCAGTAGTTGTGGTGCACAGACTTAGTTGCTCCGTGGCATGTGGGAAAGCCCGGACAAGGGCTCGAACCTGTGTCCCCTGCACTGGCAGGTGGATTCTTAACCACTGTGCCACCAGGGAAGTCCTCAACTCCTACTTTTAAGGCCATGTTGAATTCTACATGCAGCCTTCCTCCTGGAACCTAAGGCTCCTGGCCAGCCCAGGCAGCTTCTTTGAGCCCATTTGCCAGGCCTCGTAGCACACACCGGACACTTTACTCGAAGATGTCTCAGCCAAGCTCCCAGTTTGGAATTCTAGCCTATCCTGAACTTCTCACTTAATGTAATTTTTACCCCTCACTTCATTCTGTTTTCAGTTCTCCAGGACTAACTGCCTTTACTGAGTCTCCCATTTATGTCTTCTCTTCAACTTTCCAATTTAACAAGTATTGTCTTTTTAAACACGAATCTGGTACCTGATTCTCCTCTCAGCCAATCTGTTTATCACCTTGGGTAATGGTTCCTCTCAACTGAATATAATCCTTGGTCCCTTTCACCTGGAGGTGCTCCCTGCCAGCTCACCAATGAGTTGCATTCAGAGTGGTATCCTCTTTTCTTCTCCCTAAGTCAACCAGGCTCTGCCCCAGAAGCAAGTCTCAGCTCTGCTCACTGGTACCATTCTTATGCCCTACCACCCTCCAGCCCCACCTATAGATTTTCTACACTCAGAGCCTGCCCTCCAGTCCTTACTTTCTGGCCTATCCATTTTATGCTCCAGATACAGTTTCTACCCCAATCCTCTGGTTTTCAGATAGACTTGCACACCACTCTCTATTTGCCTGCTTTGTGATGGCTGCTGCTCAGTTGTTAACATTACAATGCTACATGGTGGGGGGGGCTTTCTATTCTAGACTTGGAACCTCGTGTAACTAGGCACAGAATGGTTTAATTGGATACCTGTAAAGACTGAACTACACAGAGTATATATTATCACAGTTTAGTATAAAAATGAGATGCCAACAATTTTTTCTAGTCTCATGTTTGCATGACAGTCCAGTAAAATATCTGAATTATCAAAAGCATCATGAAGGCCAACATCATGATATTCTCAATTGTTTCTAGAGGAAAAAAGCAGCATGCTATTCTTTCTGTAAGCCTGTATTTGCATATTCCATGGAGAATTATGCTAGACTGCCACATGTGACTTATAAGGACTCTGCACATTTTACTACTCTGTTCCTTTTATTTTTCAGTGATCAGTGTATCCTGAGACAGCTTCTTCTCTTTGGGACAGCTGAGCTTCTTTAAGTCAGGTGGTAAAAACGGGGCATGGGAGGTGGAGAGGGGCTGAAGGTGTGTTGGTCCTCTCCATTCTCACTTCATTTGCTCTGAGGTTTTGGGCTGTCCCAGCACCTCTCCCTGACATGACTTCATTACCCACAACATGGAGATTGAATTACTTCCTTGCCTACCCACACTAAGTACCCAGGTTGTGAAAGATAATGTCTATACAGGACTGTGCGTTCTTTGACCCAAAGGAGCTCAACAAATGCAGAGTCATATTAAAATGATACACTGCCCCTGTGGCTTAGTGACTTCCTTAATTTAGGAGAGAAAGAAAAGGCAGTTCAAAATGAAAGTCTTCATGATGTTGTAGAAATGTTCCTTGAAGATTCCCTGCTAATTTCCTCATGTTGAAATTACTGGAGGGAGTGGGCAGAGGTGGAAGGGAAAGAATGGGTTCTCAACTTTCTTTACTTCTGTGCCAGTTTCTGCCACATAGAGTTTTCATTATACAAAAGGTCCGAGACAGAGATGGAATGAATACTGATTTAGGATTAAGAAGACTTGGGGGTCTAGTCTTAACCGAATCACTCCTTTGCTATGTGACCTCAGTTGAGTCACTCATCTTCTCCAAACCTCAGTTTCATACCTATAAAATGGGGTGATAATAACTCTTCTGCCTGCCCCCATCATTGCTGTGAAGATTAATTTAGATGGTGTATGTTAAGAATGCTATGTATACAGTAGTACAGTGTACAAGTGACACAAATTCTTACTGTTGTTATGTTGACTAAGCACTTGGAATAAACTCATTTACATCACTTGAATCTTTAACCTCATCAGATTTACCCTCATCAGATTAAAGTCATTTACATCACTTGAATCTTTACCCTCATCAGATTAATATATTGATGATTAATTAAGTTCCATTTCTGCAAAAAACAAAGCACAAAAGAAAAAAGTATTTCTGAGCCAACACCATCTTAGGTCTGTCTAGGGATGTGATTTGTACATTTTACAATATTCCCAGGAGCAAAATGTATGAGACTTATCCTTTCTTCTTACTTATTCTTCTTTTTTATTCCCCACTTAGTAAAATTCTCTTATAAAACATATAATACAATGAATAACTCATATGGTGTGGAAGAGACTTTTAGAGGTATGTTACAAATTATCCTGGAAGGTGGGGTGATATATTTGGCATGTTGGTGCAGGAAAGAATAATATTATTGAAAACCAAATCCTACCGCAACAAATTGTTTACTCCAGGAATGAACAATGATTAAACATCTGGAAATCTATTCATGTAATTCAGTACACTAACAGAATCAGAAATCCAACCAGATGATTGTCTCAATAGAGGTTAAAAAAGCTCTTGATAAGATTCAATCCCAATTCATGATTTAAAAACAAAAAAATAAGAATTCTAAAAATGATATTGCATTAGAAGCACACTCACTAAAATCCGAAGAAAGACAAGTAGGTTTGCTATCATCTCACCACTAAGAACTCAACTATGTATCAAAGGTCCTAAATTAGGCAATTAAACAAGAAAACAAATGAGATGTAAATATTAGAAAGGAATACCTAGAAGATCTAGGAAAATCAATTGAAAAGAAATATTAAGGCAAATAAAAGAGTTTAATAGGTTGGTCATACACAAGGTCATCATAGAAAAAATAACTTTTCTACACACAACCAACCAATTGAAAGGTGAAGGTATTCAGAGAGTGTGTGTGTATATGTGACAGTGTGCGTGTCCAATATCCCAATAGTAAACCTACTGAAGTAAAATATGTATGTGAAGAAAATCATAAGACTTTACTACAGGACATAAAGGAAGACATGAAGAAACAGGGAAAATATCAGAATCTGAACAGTGAGATTAAATATTTACCTGTGAATTGAATGCAATTTCAATCAAAATCACAAGATTTTTAATGGAACTTATCAAATTCCTGATTCTGAGGCCCATTAAAATTGAAAGGAAAATCTGTAAGGTCAACAAAATTTTGAAAAAGTCTAATAATGAGAGGAAACATCTTATCCGGATGTCAAAACATATTTTAAAGCTATAAGACATTTTTGGAAACTCAGAAATGTCTCTACAATAACTGACAACTAGACCACTGAAACAGATGAGAGAACCAAGTAACAGAATAAGGCAAAAATTAGAATAGTTTATGCTAAAGGTAGCATATTATCTCAGTAGAAAAAGATAGACCTTAGTGATGCTGGGAGAACTTACATTTATTGAGGGGAAAAAATAACCTATATTTGTACCTTGTACCATACACAGAAATGAATTCTACAAGGAATAAAGAGAGAAAAGTGAGTAGAAAAATTTTAAGTATTAGAAGTAAATACCAGAGAATTTTTTTCTAATATTAGGAGAAAAAGGCCTTCTTAAATAAGATAAAAATCCACAAATAATAGAAGCTATTGAAGGATGTGACTAACAAAAATGTAAAGCTTTTACACAACAAAGCACAGAGATATTACTTACATAAAATTTATACATTAGTTCAAGGTTTTCCTTGACTGTCATATTTTCTGCATTTCTAATTTTTATTCTATAAAATATAAATATTGGATTTATAACATTGGTTATGCAATATCCACATCCCCATTTAGTTCATCCCCTTCCTACCACACTCAATTCCAGACCCTCTGCTCAGATAAGATGTATAAAATTAACCAATGTCAGAGAGGAAGCTACTTAATTTCCATTTCATTTCCATTTTCTCATATAGGGAAATGGGCTTCAAACTGAAATTTAAGACTAATTAGATGAAAAAAAATTAGCAAGAGAACATGTAGTCATGTTAACTGGGTCCCAGTGCCCTGGTGCTGATGGGTCCTAATCCCCCAGGGTGCTGTTAGTAGACATGACTAGTGCTCCACTATCAATTTGTCTGAGAGTAGAGCAGAGACACCTGAAGATTAAAACTGGCACTGTTCCTAATTTTTTAGAAAAGGAAAAAAGTTTGATTCTGGAAATTATAAAATAATTTTTTAAATTAATTAAATATTTTCAAATTAAAATTATTAATTAAATAATTTTAAAACAATAAATTTAATCCCATGTCCCATAAAGAATATAGAACTGGCTATTTTTTCTTCTGTAGGTCTGAAATTCTGTTTTTCCCCAGAACTCCCTCAGGCTGTGGAGTTTGCAAACCAGACCCTTCCTTGGGACAAAGGCTCCTCTGGGTCCCTTTTCAGGTTTTCCCTGACTCAGAGCCATTCTTCTAAAGAGCCACCAGCAACACAAACCAGATAGAAAGAGGAGCATCAGGGAATACTGAACAAAGAATGAGTCAAGGGTAAGTGGAATGGCTTATTTTTTTAAGTACTACAATATTTGGGATTTTTTCCACATGCTATATAAAGCCCTTCACTTTTTTATTTTACCCTTCTTGAATCTTTTCATACCAATACTGCACAACAGCCCAGGTGAGAATTTCTCTGTCATTTTCAAACTTTACTAACAAATTTGTTTGTTTTATACAAATTCCCACCTCTCTGCCTTAATGTATTAAGTAACACAAATGTCATGTTCTACCAATTAGTAAACAGGTTTACTAAAATAGAACTCTCTGTATTAACCTTATAAATTTCTTACCGGCCAGCAAAAAAAAACAAAGTAGCAAAGCCCAAATGTTTCTCAACCCATAAATCACTGTGATGCTAATTAACTAAACAGACAAGCATAGAATATTCCAGGTGAAGAGGTCTGTTTAAGATGCTAGAATACGGCTACACTGTATGTATAGATGACACTCATAAAAATTAAACATTAAAGCATGCAATATATTTTTAGCCCTGAAATAATGTCACATAGTTCTAAATTCAATTAGAAAGGGCATAAGAAATACAGACTAAGACTGGACTTTTTAATATACGGTTAAAACAAGTATAGGAAAACAGACTTGCGGCACATTAAAAATATAAGACTTCCAGGTGTATAAGTATACATATAACTCTGCCTCCTTCCATAATCTCATAAAAATGACCCAAAGAATATAAAAAACCTGGAAAATTTACATCCTTTAAGGAATTTAGAAAGGGTTACATTCACACACCAGAAATTTCAAGGTATTTCTTTTTAATAAAAGAGCAAATG
This sequence comes from Balaenoptera acutorostrata, assembly GCF_949987535.1. Taxonomy (NCBI): domain Eukaryota; kingdom Metazoa; phylum Chordata; class Mammalia; order Artiodactyla; family Balaenopteridae; genus Balaenoptera; species Balaenoptera acutorostrata. The sequence goes on along the minus strand of NC_080069.1, from coordinate 70,396,416 downwards.
GCATTTGTCTGTAGGGTAGGCTGACCTTATATACAACTCTCTGGCCCGGAAGTCGGAGAGGCTCCAGCAGAAACTCATTAACACTCATTATTGTGGGGCCGTTGGGAACTTATCTGAACCCCAGCAGGGTTTATAGAAGCATCCAGGCAGGGAGGCCCCCTGGGTGGGAAACCCTCTGGTTTCCCAGTTTGCCCTTGATGCTGATACCTGTACCATCTGCAGAACAAGAGCACAGTCCCAGCCTCCTCTTGGTGGTCAAGAAAGAATGAAAAAGAAACTCAACAGCACAAAGCTGATGCTCCTCGTCGCCAATGCTATGGCTTCAGCTCTCTCCCTGCTACTCCAGGCTGCTTGATTTCTGACCAGGTAATATAAACAATACTAAAAACTCTTCCTTCTTTCTTTTATCTGTGCCTCAGAGAGACCATCTGTGTCAGTTAGCAGCTTATTGACTGTCAACTCCAGTTCACCTTTCTTTGCTCTGCTTAGTAAAACTAAAGCTGAACCCTGTAAGCATTTCTTCTTTGCCAGCGGGTAAAATATTAGGCTTTGTCAACAGAAGAAACTGGAAGGCCACTGCAAGGCATAGTGGAAGAAGGGGCTTCTCTTTCTAGTTCTGGTGTGCTTTTCTTCTTGCTTCTATTGCATTCCTGCAGCAGTGTGTATGAGGCCCAGTGGTACTTACTTTCTAGTGAGTTTCTCTAGTACCCCAGTGTACATCATCCCGTGGACCAGCCCCAGTCCACTGGCACCATGGTGGGTGACTTCCTGTTCAACAGCTGTGGTCAGCTGGCACTCCGGCAGGGGCTTCATGTGGAACAGCTCTGGTCAGTTAACACCCAGTGAACTTGTCCACCACACAGCTGCCAACACACACTTTCCAATGAAGTCTAATTCTCAACCTTGATTGGACAAGAGGGGATCTTGCTTCTAAATTCTTAGTTTCTTGCTTGCTTAGTCCCCTTCAGCCCTAGAGGAAGCAACTGTTCCCTGCATTTGCCACTCATGTATTCCTCAGAGTCCTCTTATCCTTTTTAGCACTTAACACCTTTGATTGGTTAATAATACTTTACATTAAATTGTTCTTCTTCAAAACACTGGCAAGGTTTGTCTCCTGACTGGACCCTGCCTGATGCACTGTCTCAACACTCTAACAATGCATAAACAAAGAAGCTTCTTTATAGGAGTGAACAAAGGAGAGAGTACAGAGCAAAGAACAGAGGGAAAGATGCTGTTTAGAAAGTGCTGTAAAAAGATGTTGCCAAAATAAGCAAGCAGCCACAAAGGATCAAAGTAAAAGCATTCCTGTGAAATAGTTTTGCTTAAAGAACCAAGAGAATATTTCTGAGAATTTCCAATTTGTCTTTTCAACTAGATTCAAGTTGGTACTTTATATACAAAACTAGAGTAAGGACAGTATAGAGATAAAACAGATTTGCCAAATTTAAAACCACAATTAAGATAGTGAATAGCAGACTGGATTCTAGGAGAGAAAAAAAATTAATAATGCCTCATTTCAAGAAAAAATTAAGCATCAAAGCAAGGAAAAAAGATCACTAGCAAAGAATAGATGGATTCCAGACTTCTCCTCCACAATAATTAGAAATAAAATGAAGCAATAACCACTGAGCTTTGAAAGAAAAAGCTTATGATACAATTGTTCAATATCCTGTAGTCATCATTCTTAGGTAAAGATAACAGAAAAAATTCTCAGGGTGTATAAAGTCAGAAAGCATTACACTATATATCCTTCCTGAAAAGAGTTCTCAAACAACTTCCAACTGGTAGAGAAAGGACTCAAAATTAAGAGCTCAAAAATGGAGAAGTATTAGTAGGAAAAGGCTGGTAGTAAGCATGAGTTCAGAAACTAAATTTTCTAATTAAAATTAAATGAAATTTTATAAGATAATAAAAAAGGCAAATTCTAAAAATTTTTTGAATTAAAAGTATTAAAAGCAAAATGTAAAAAAAAAACAAAAATTTTTAAATCATTATAATAATCTCATTCTAAAGCTCAGGGAAGTCGGCGAAAGATGCTATATTTCTTATGTTGCCCAAGTGGAAAATCAACAGAGTATTTCATTCATGATTTTGACAACTAGAGAAAAAGTTGTACACTATTTAATTATAAAATTAATTTTAACCTAAAAGTAACAACTTCCAAATCACAAATGGTGAAAAGGACAAAGAAATATTATATGTATGAAAAGTAAAAAGGCCAACATTATACCGCAAAACATGTTAAGTATTTGAGTGATGAATTTACTATTTTTCTTCCTTTATATTTTTCTGTACTTTCCAATTTGTTCACAATGACGAAGTATAATCTGTATAATCAGAAACAAAATAATAAATATTAGACAAAACCCTAGGACTCAAAGCTAAAATTTCAGAGAAGACATTCCTCATGTCATTAACTGCAAAGTACGTCAGTCTACATGGTCCTATATCTGCCTCCATAATACCAGTGGAAGGAGACAAGACTAGTCATAATATGAAACGTTGAAAGAGAGTGCTGTCAAGGGAGTCTTTCCTTTCTTGACTATAGGTTTTTGGGGGTTTTTGCTCTGTGTGTGTGAGTATGTGTGTGTTTAACAGGTCTATCTGACTTCTCAGTGGAGACTTGACCAATAAATCCAGGTCTAATCATTAATTAAAGAATATCAGAAAAATAAGGGATTTTTAGAAATCATCTATAATCCAACCCCCTTGTCTCACTCATTGAGAATTAAGGCTCAGAAAAGTAAGTAACTTGTACACATTCAGCCAATAGCATTAGTTCCAATAAATGCATGGGATTAGCAGAATACTATAAAACTTATAGTTTTACAAAGCCTTTAGCGCCTCGGATAAGGCTCAATAAAAATGCCCTGTTGAATATATAGGAACTTACTGAGCAGAGTAGATTCCTAAGATACGAGCCAGCTCTAAAACTTTATGGTTGGGAAATTAATTGGCTACCTTGTCTTCCAGATTTCAAGACTTGGAGGTTGCTCCTTTGGGTCCTCTTCAGCCTCTGCGCCTAAAACCACTGGAGAGGCTGCCCAGCTGGAAGCTAAACTTGGAATAGCGCTTCAGCCATTCCAAACCTCAGGCTCATAAATATTCCAGTTGCTACCCCCAGGAGAAAGCAGGATTAAAGATAAGATATTTACAAATAAAAATCATTAATAGATGTAAATGCACATGGGCCTACAAGCCTACTAAAGGCCCAGTCTGAGTCTGTAACAGCCCACAGTGGCTCTCACAGATACTTACGATCTAAAAATCCTAAAGTTTCTTTTTAGACTATCTGTCAAATATTAGGCTATTTTTTCCTCAGAACATCAAAAGGTTTTTTGCCAACTGCATGCCTACCTCCAGATTGAAGCAGAAAGTACCTTGAAATGAAAGTGTGTGTGGAGGGGTGCTTTTTGCTCTATAGTACATACTTACAGGGAAATTAAGCCATTAAATTTAGTCAAGAGCCTTTTACAGCTGTTTTGCTATTTTGCCAAAGCTCTTTTATGGAAGATTTGGGAATCATTCTAAAATACCACAGTAGATTTTAAAAGAAAACCAACCCCAAGGACACTCTGCCTTCTCCAGTTTGAAGTGTAACTGAAAATTTTCATTTGGGAAGGGAAGCCTATGGGTGATAGGAAGAGAAGCTCTGAAAATGCTCCAGCCATCTGTGTCATCACTGTCGGATCCAGGCAGAGACCTACAGAACATGGTACCAAGGTGCACAGGCAGCCATTTCATCCACATTCTACTCGGTCCAGCTGACATTTGCATGTATCTGTAATAAGACAGTCAAGTGATTCTGACTCAAAACGTTATATCTATGTATATACATAGATATAATACACATTGTATTGTATCATATACATATATAATTTACGTATTGGCTTTTTAAAATTGGAGTATAGTTGCTTTACAATGTTGTATTAGTTTCTCTTGTACAACGAAGTGAATCAGCTATATGTATACATATATACCCTCCCTCTTGGACCTCCCTCCCACCCCACCCATCTAGGTCATCACAGAGCACTGAGCTGAGCTCCCTGTGCTAGTGGTAACAGCACTGTTAGTGGTAGTGTTAGTGGTAGCTATCTATTTTATACATGGTAGTGTATATATGTCAATCCTAATTTCCCAATTCATCCCACCATCCCCTTCCCCCTCTGTGTCCACAGGTCCATTCTCCACGTCTGTGTCTCTATTCCTGCCCTGCAAATAGGTTCATCTGTACCATTTTTCTAGATTCCACATATATGCATTAATATACAATATTTGTTTTTCTCTTTCTGACTTACTTCACTCTGTATGACAGACTCTATGTCCATCCACATCTCTACAAATGACCCAGTTTCATTCCTTCTTATGGCTGAGTAATATTCCATTGCATACATGTGCCACATCTTCTTTATCCATTCATCTGTTGATGGACATTTAGGTTGTTTCCGTGTCCCGGCTATTGTAAATAGTGCTGCAGTGAACACTGGGGCACAGGTGTCTTTTTGAATTATGGTTTTCTCAAGGTATATGCCCAGTAGTGGGATTGCTGGGTCATATGGTAGTTCTATCTTTAGTTTTTTAAGGAACCTCCATACTGTTCTCCATAGTGGCTGTATCAATTTACATTCCCATCAACAATGCAAGTAGGTTCTCTTTTCTCCACACCCTCTCCAGCATTTATTGTTTGTAAATTTTTTGATGATGGCCATTCTGACTGGTGTGAGGTGATACCTCACTGTAGTTTCGATTTGCATTTCTCTAATAATTAGTGATGTTGAGCATCTTTTCATGTGCTTTTAAACCACCTGTATGTCTTCTTTGGAGAAATGTCTATTTAGATCTTCTGCCCATTTTTTGATTGGGTTATTTGTTTTTTTGATATTGAGCTGCATGAGCTGTTTGTATATTTTGGAGATTAATCCTTTGTCAGTTATTTCACTTGCAAATATTTTCTCCCATTCTGAGAGCTGTCTTTTCACTTTGTTTATGGTTTCCTTTGCTTACTGTGCAAAGCTTTTAATTAGGTCCCATTTGTTTATTTTTGCTTTTATGTTCTTTACTCCAGGAGGTGGATCGAAAAAGATCTTGCTGTGATTTATGTCAGAGTATTCTACCTATGTTTTCCTCTGAGAGTTTTATAGTGTCCAGTCTTACATTTAGGTCTTTAATCCATTTTGAGTTTATTTTTGTGTATGGTGTTAGGTAGTGTTCTAATTTCATTCTTTCACATGTAGCTGTCCAGTTTTCCCAGCACAACTTATTGAAGAGGCTGTCTTTTCTCCATTGTATATTCATACCTCCTTTGTCATAGATTAGGTGGCCATAGGTGTGTGGGTTTATCTCTGGGCTTTCTATCCTGTACCACTGATCTATATTTCTGTTTTTGTACCAGTACCATACTGTCTTGATTACTGTAGCTTTGTACCATAGTCTGAAGTCGGGGAGCCTTATTCCTCCAGCTCTGTTTTTCTTTCTCAAGATTGCTTTGGCTATTCAGGGTCTTTTGTGTTTCCACACAAATTGTAAAATTTTTTGTTCTAATTCTGTGAAAAATGCCATTGGTTGTTTAATAGGGATTGCACTGAATCTGTAGATTGCTTTGGGTAGTATAGTCATTTTCACAATGTTGATTCTTCCAATCCAAGACCATGGTATATCTCTCCATCTATTTGTATCATCTTTAATTTCTTTCATCAGTGTTTTATAGTTTTCTGAGTACAGGTCTTTAGCCTCCTTAAGTAGGTTTATTCCTAGGCATTTTATTCTTTTTGTTGTGACACTAAATGGGATTGTTTCCTTAATTTCTGTTTCTGATCTTTCATTGTTAGTGTATAGGAATGAAGAGATTTCTGTGCATTAATTTTGTGTCCTGCAACTTTACCAAATTCATTGATTAGCTCTAGTAGTTTTCTGGTGGCATCTTTAGGATTGTCTATATATAGTGTCATGTCATCTGCAAACAGTGACAGTTTTCCTTCTTCTTTTCCAATTTGTATTCCCTTTATTTCTTTTCCCTCTCTGACTGCCGTGGCTAGGACTTCCAAAACTATGTTGAATAATAGTGGCGAGAATGGACATCCTTGTCTTGTTCCTGATCTTAGAGGAAACTGTTTCAGTTTTTCACCATTGAGAATGATGGAATGATGTTTGCTATGGGTTTGTTTTATATGGCCTTTATTATGCTGAGGTAGGTTCCCTCTATGCTCACTTTCTGGAGAGTTTTTTTTATCATAAATGGGTGTTGAATTTTGTCAAAAGCTTTTTCTGCATCTATTGAGATGATCATATGGTTTTTATTCTTTAATTTGTTAATATGGTGTATCACATTGATTGATTTGCATATATTGAAGAATCCTTGCATCCCTGGGATAAATCCCACTTTATCATGGTGTATGATCCTTTTAATGTGTTGTTGGATTCTGTTTGCTAGATTTTGTTGAGAATTTTTGCATCTATGTTCATCAGTGATATTGGTCTGTAGTTTCTTTTGTGTGTGTGACATCTTTATCTGGTTTTGGTATCAGGGTGATGGTGGCCTCTGCAATTTTTTGGAAGAGTTTGAGAAGGATAGGTGTTAGCTCTCTAAATGTTTGACAGAATTCACCTGTGAAGCCATCTGGTCCTGGACTTTTATTTGTTGGAAGATTTTTACATACAGTTTCAATTTCATTACTTGTGATTGGTCGGTTTATATTTTCTAATTCTTCCTGGTTCAGTCTTGGGAGATTGTACCTTTCCAAGAATTTATCCATTTCTTCCAAGTTGTCCATTTTATTGGCATATAGTTGCTTGTAATAGTCTCTTAATGATCCTCTGCATTTCTGCGGTGTCAGTTGTAATTTCTCCTTTTTCATTTCTAACTTTATTGATTTGAATTCTCTCCCTTTTTTTCTTGATGAGTTGGGCTAAAGGTTTATCAGTTTTGTTTATCTTCTCAAAGAACCAACTTTTTGTTTTATTGACCTTTGCTATTGTTTTCTTCACTTCTATTTCATTTATTTCTGCTCTGATCTTTATGATTTCTTTCCTTCTACTAACTGTGGGGGTTTTTTGTTCTTCTTTCTATACTTGCTTTAGGTGTAAGGTTAGATTGTTTATTTGAAATTTTTCTTGTTTCCTGAGGTGAGATTGAATTGCTATAAACTTCCCTCTTAGAATTGCTTTTGTTGCCTCCTGTAGGTTTTGGGCTGTCATGTTTTCACTGTCATTTGTTTCTAGGTATTTTTTGATTTCCTCTTTGATTTCTTCAGTGATCTCTTGGTTATTTAGTAGTATATTGTTTAGCCTCCATGTGTTTGTGTTTTCTATAGTTTTTTCCCTGTAATTGATTTCTAATCTCATAGTGTTGTGGTCAGGAAAGATGCTTGATTCAATTTCAATTTTCTTAAATTTACCAAGGCTTGATTTGTGCCCCAAGATGTGATCTGTCCTGGAAAATGTTCTATGTGCACTGAGAAGAAAGTGTATTCTGTTGCCTTCGGATGGAATGTCCTATAATATCAATTTAATCTATCTGGTCTATTGTGCCACTTAAAGCTTGTGTTTCCTTATTTATTTTCTGTCTGGATGATCTGTCCATTGGTGTAAGTGGGGTGTTAAAGTCCCCCACTATTATTGTGTTGCTGTCAATTTCCTCTTTTATGGCTGTTAGCAGTTTTCTTATGTATTGAGGTGCTCCTATGTTGGGTGCATAAATATTTATAATTGTTATATATTCTTCTTGGATTGATCCCTTGATCATTATGTAGTGTCCTTCCTTATCTCTTGTAACAGTCTTTATTTTAAAGTCTATTTTATCTGATATGAGTATTGCTACTCCAGCTTTCTGTTGATTTCTATTTGCATGGGATATCTTTTTCCATCCCCTCACTTTCAGTATGTAGGTTTCCCTAGGCCTGAAGTGGGTCTCTTGTAGACAGCATATATACGGGTTTTGTTTTTGTATCCATTTAGCCAGTCTGTGTCTTTTGGTTGGAGCATTTAATCTATTTACATTCAAGGTAATTTACATATTGGATCTTAATTCTGCCCTCAGTATCTCTGCTAAAGTTGATATTTCATAGTTGAGATAGCTTTATAGAAAAGTTCTTCAGATTCTTCAATTTTCAAGTCCCTTCCTTATAAGAAGGTTCCATATAGAGCCATTCTGTACTGAGTTCCTCTCTCTTGAGTATAACGATTTAATGGATAATGACTTAGCATAAGTTCAGATTTGCACCAAGTAAGAATAATGAGAAAACTGACAAATAAGGACTATTTCCTGGGAAATTTTGTTTGTTAAGTAAGATCTCTCAGATATCTAAGACTATGTCCCCAGACACGACTACTGACTCTCTAAACCCTCTGGTATCAAAAAAGACGCCAAAGAAGGTGATAGGTGGTGGTAACTCGTGTTTGTGTATGTGTGTTTAGGTGTAAGCTCTATGTAATTCTCTCTCACACACCCAGGTGAAAGAGAATGGGTAAAATTATTTCTCTGCCCCACATATTCAAATTCTTATATACCAAAGCAAATAATCAGCACTCAAATATTCAAATAATTAAGTAATTAATTAATCTGGTGCCAGTGAGCCTCCAATTATTTATGAGAACACTTTTTAGAGTTCTTTTATGGGCCAGCTAGAAAAGCCCTGCTAAGATAGAAAAGAGCTTCACAACATGGTGGCAAGGTTAAACCCCCTGCTTTATGTATCTGTACTTTAGCACTCAGAGATATGTACATGTACACTCACAGGAAGCAGGTTTCTTTGTCATTATTTTTTCCTTTCACCACTGGGACCTTTTTTCTTCCTTTAAAATTGGTTTATGATGATTTGACCAATATTATGCAAAGAGATCTATAAGGCCTTTCAACTGCAAAGCATGCTAATACACCAAAAGCTCCCACTCAGGAATCAGCAATGGTCACAAAACATTCCTTGAATTTAAATAAGGAGACAATGCATCACTGGGAGTCATGGGCTTCAAATGCCTATAGGTACATTTCAAAGATACAATGTGATGGGAAATATTCATAGCAGCAATCTGTTATGTAACCACTGGGCCAATATGAATAAGGAAAATAAAATCACAAGTAGATGTCCTTAATCTAAATCTTGCTGTTTTTCTCTTTCTTTTTTCAAAGTACAGAGGAACTCCTTAAACAATATGGACATGATTCTATGGAAATTGAAAGTAATATCAGTTATAACTATCCCGAAAATAAACTTGATACTAGCTTTGCCAACAGAGTGTGCTGGGGTTGGATTAGAATCAGGGTACGAAATAAGCTATTTCTAAATCATCCATGACCTTGAAGTCTCCACCAATGTTTCCTTTTCTTTCCTGGATCTCAGATTTTGACTTTTAAAAGGAGTACATGGATATCTGCATGTGTTAAGGAACAAAGAACTATGAAAAAGCTTAAGTGACAGCTGCCAACATTGTTACCCTTTAGGAAATCTTACTACTAGTATCTGCTCCCAGGACTGCTAGAACCAACCAGAGGGAAAAGGATAAAATTCAGTTTCCCTTTGTCATACTCCCTGGAGTCCACAATTCCTAATTTGGCATTTTTATTCTTTGGGAGGAGAATTACTAAGGTGGCTTTATAATTTTAAAGTACTTTCTTAATATATCTTTTAAAAAGTCACCCTGAGAGTTTCATAAAAGCCACAAAAACTCATCCATCACAAAGCAAGAGATAACACAACATCAAGAAACACACCCAAAGAAGAAAAGCAACAGGTTGCATTTACTTGCCTTGATAACACCCCTTTGGACAGAGAACGAAGCCCACAGCTCTGTACAACATAAAGGATGGAGCTCTATATATACCCACCTACTGGGTCATCCTACTGTCTCAGATGCCAGAGAAGGCCAGGCAAAGCTGTGGAGGGATGCTTTCTCTAATCATGGAAATAGTCCCCTTATCCTTTATTTCCAGCTCTGTGCCTCTCTCAGTGGTTCTTTCCTCCAAAGAGTGTTTTAAAGCTACTCATCTTCTCTCTTGAGAAGAGTTCATCTTGATAATAATATTTAGTTTTGACCATTTCAGAACATGTGCTCACACACAACTCAAATCCTTCAAAGATGGGCCTTCTGTGTTATGCACAACCATTGCAAAGTTTGGACTATTGTGAAAAGGGCCAGGCTGTAAAGCCCTTAGTTGACAAGTGCACAAGGACAATCGTACAATGTTCCCAACATGGTGAGTGGGTAGTTTCATGGCGGGTCCACTCTTCCATGACAATGGAGTCAGAGTGTCTCCAATCCATCAGTAACCTTTGGGCACGACTGAGTTAATTTTCAGAAGGGGAGGAGAAGAGTTTTCTGTAAAACTTCCAGGGACATTTTAAATAGCCATTATTGAGTTATCAAAATTTAGTTCCTATGTATGAAATACATTCACTGTAAATAAAACATGATATTTCTTCCTCTTTACAATTTACTGAAAAGTCTAGCCAAGCATGAATCTTTTTTTTATGACATCCTGCCTATTACAGAGATTTCTGCATATAACAAGAGAACTGGCTTTCTAGAAAGGACTGTTCTTTTTTGTTGTTATATTATTGTGCTGCTGTTGTGACTGTTTAGTTTGTTTCTTCCATAAGAGTAGAGTGAATTAAAAAAGAGAACCTTGTGATATACATGAGCAGCCTAACAAAGCCATGCTCATCAGTGTAAAGTTCACATATAGCCCCAAATAGAACCGAAAGGCCAAATTAGTAGTAAAATAACTCAAATAAAATCATATGCTTTAGCCATAAAGCATGATGCACGTATTTATGATCGTTTTCCACTTGGGTTTATTGCTTTGTTTTTTAAATATTGGCCCCTTAAGTATCTTTCTTTTTCAAATGGCTACCAATCTCAAATTGGAAACCAGCTTTATAACCTTGCAACCACTACACTTGTGTTGCACACCTGTTCTTCTAATACCCACCACCAGATTTCTATAGTACAGTGGAGATAGAGATACATTCATCTGGATTGATTTACAAGAATGATCACGCAAAAGAGAATTGATGTAAAAATCATCTAAATACAGGATGCTTAAACAGCTGTTCTCAAACCTCTGTGTACACCCAAATCACCCAAGAATGTGTTACACCTTCTAACTGTCAGGTTTCACCTTGAAAGTTTCAGATTCAGAAGATCTTAGGTGGGGCCTAAGAACAAGCACCCAGGTCATTCAAAAAAATCATGGACTACCATATTTGGGACTCACTCATAAGAGGAGCCTGCGTCTCTACTCCCAGGCTGAAAAAGCTGATAGACAGACTCTCAGGGTATGACAACATGAGCAAAGCTGGCTGAGAAATACTCACAATTCACAGCCACAAAGCAGAAACTCAGGATGGCCTCTACTGGGTGACACAGCACTCTTCCCCAATCCTGACCAGGGCATACAAGGTATAGAGCAACATAACATGGTGGTTCAGAGTGTAAATCCTGGAGTCAGACTGCCAAGGTTCAAATCCTTACTCCTCAAAGGAATTAACTTCTCTCTGCCTCAGTTTCTTAATTCATGATATGGGAATAATAATGAGCATCTACTTTACGGAATTAATGGGAATTTTAAGTAAACCAAAACATGCAAGGTATATGAAGCAGCACCTGACATATAGGAGGTGCTCAGTGG